>NC_141011.1:26267562-26652580 GCF_052327205.1 Somniosus microcephalus
CAAAGGTTGAGTGGGCAGTGCGACCTCCTTGGAGAAGAGTTGCAGCGATTCCTGATGAGGCAACAGCCAGTGCAATGCACCCCTTAGAGCGAACCATGGCCAGTAAAAGATTGATCAGGAATGGCTTTCCTGTTCCACAGCTTGACGTGCCTGAGTCTGGTCAGGAGTCTCTGAGGCTCTTGATTGGGTATGTCTGGCCTGGTCAACAGCTTGACGTGCCTGAGTCTGGTCAGGAATCTCTGAGGCTCTGGCTTGGGTATGTCTCGACTGGTCAACAGCTTGACGTGCCTGAGTCTGGTCAGGAGTCTCTGAGGCTCTGGCAGTTGCAATTCTTGCTCTGTTGGCAGCTTGACGTCGCTCAGATTGTTCAGGAGTCTCAGCTGATCTAGCAGCAGCATTTCTGTCCCGGTTAGCCTGAAGGCGAGCCTGTCTCTGCTCCTCAGTTTCAGCAGCTCTCCGAGTCTTTTTTCGGTATGCATCAGAAGTGCTGCGTCCAAGTCTGCTACGTTTTCTTGAGGGCATGCTGTTATGAAAAAAGAAAAAATAATTTTTCTATCTATAAATGAGTGTGTCTGTCTGTGTGGGAAGGAGAGAGAGAGAGGGGGAAGGAGAGAGAGAGAGGGGAGAGGGAAGGAGGGAGAGGGGGAAGGAGGGAGAGAGAGGGGGAAGGAGAGAGAGGGGGAAGGAGAGAGGGGGAAGGAGAGAGAGGGGGAAGGAGAGAGAGGGGGAAGGAGAGAGAGGGGGAAGGAGAGAGAGGGGGAAGGAGAGAGAGAGAGGGGGAAGGAGAGAGCGAGAGGGGGAAGGAGAGAGCGAGAGGGGGAAGGAGAGAGCGAGAGGGGGAAGGAGAGAGCGAGAGGGGGAAGGAGAGAGCGAGAGGGGGAAGGAGAGAGCGAGAGGGGGAAGGAGAGAGCGAGAGGGGGAAGGAGAGAGCGAGAGGGGGAAGGAGAGAGCGAGAGGGGGAAGGAGAGAGAGGGAAGGAGAGAGAGGGAAGGAGAGAGAGGGAAGGAGAGAGAGAGAGAGGGAAGGAGAGAGAGGGAAGGAGAGAGAGAGGGAAAGGAGAGAGAGAGAGAGAGGGGAAGGAGAGAGAGAGGGAAGGAGAGAGAGAGGGAAGGAGAGAGAGAGGGAAGGAGCGAGGGAAGGAGCGAGGGAAGGAGCGAGGGAAGGAGAGAGAGAGGAGGAGAGAGAGAGGAGGAGAGAGAGGAGGAGGAGAGAGAGAGGAGGAGGAGAGAGGAGGAGAGAGAGAGGGACGGAGAGAGAGAGGGACGGAGAGAGAGAGGGACGGAGAGAGAGAGGGACGGAGAGAGGGTCGGAAAGAGAGAGGGACGGAGAGAGAGAGGGACGGAGAGAGAGAGGGACGGCGAGAGAGAGGGACGGCGAGAGAGAGGGACGGCGAGAGAGAGGGACGGCGAGAGAGAGGGACGGCGAGAGAGAGGGACGGCGAGAGAGAGGGACGGAGAGAGAGAGGGTCGGAGAGAGAGAGGGTCGGAGAGAGAGAGGGTCGGAGAGAGAGAGAGGGACGGAGAGAGAGAGGGACGGAGAGAGAGCGGGACGGAGAGAGAGAGGGACGGAGAGAGAGAGGGACGGAGAGAGTGAGGGACGGAGAGAGAGAGGGGGAAGGAGAGAGAGAGGGGGAAGGAGAGAGAGAGAGACAGAGAGGGAAGGAGAGAGACAGAGAGAGAGGGAAGGAGAGAGGGGGTGAAGGAGAGGGGGAAGGAGAGAGAGAGAGAGGGGGAAGGAGAGAGAGAGGGGGAAGGAGAGAGAGAGGGGGAAGGAGAGAGGGGGAAGGAGGGAGAGAGGGGGAAGGAGGGAGAGAGGGGGAAGGAGGGAGAGAGGGGGAAGGAGGGAGAGAGGGGGAAGGAGGGAGAGAGGGGGAAGGAGGGAGAGAGGGGGAAGGAGGGAGAGAGGGGGAAGGAGGGAGAGAGGGGGAAGGAGAGAGAGAGGGGAAGGAGAGAGAGAGGGGGAAGGAGAGAGAGAGGGGGAAGGAGAGAGAGAGGGAAGGAGAGAGGGGGAAGGAGAGAGAGAGGGGGAAGGAGAGAGAGAGGGGGAAGGAGGGAGAGAGGGGGAAGGAGGGAGAGAGGGGGAAGGAGGGAGAGAGGGGAAGGAGAGAGAGAGGGGGAAGGAGAGAGAGGGAAGGAGAGAGGGGAAGGAGAGAGGGGGAAGGGAGAGAGAGAGGGGGAAGGGAGAGAGAGAGGGGAGAGAAGAGGAGAGAGAGAGGGGGAAGGAGAGAGAGAGGGGAAGGAGAGAGAGAGGGGAAGGAGGAGAGAGAGGGAGAGAGAGAGGGGGAAGGAGAGAGAGAGGGGAAGGAGAGAGAGAGAGGGGGAAGGAGAGAGAGAGGGGGAAGGAGAGAGAGAGGGGGAAGGAGAGAGAGAGGGGAAGGAGAGAGAGAGGGGGAAGGAGAGAGAGGGGGAAGGAGAGAGAGGGGGAAGGAGAGAGAGGGGGAAGGAGAGAGAGAGGGGGGAAGGAGAGAGTGAGGGGAAGGAGAGAGAGAGGGAAGGAGAGAGGGGAAGGAGAGAGAGAGGGGGAAGGATGAGAGGGGGAAGGTGAGAGGGGGGAGTGAGGGGGAGGTGAGAGAGGGGGAAGGAGAGAGGGGGAGGAGAGAGGGGGAAGGAGAGAGAGGGGGAAGGAGAGAGGGGGGAAGGAGAGAGGGGGAAGGGAGAGAGTGAGGGGGAAGTGAGAGAGAGGGGGAAGGAGAGAGAGAGGGGGAAGGAGAGAGAGAGGGGGAAGGAGAGAGGGGGAAGGGGAGGAGAGAGAGAGGGGAGGGAGAGTGTGAGGGGGAAGGAGAGTGAGAGGGGGGATGGAGTGAGAGAGGGGGGAAGGAGAGAGGGGGAAGGGAGAGGGGGAAGGAGAGAGGGGGAGGAGGTGGGGGAAGGAGAGAGGAGGGGAGGAGAGAGGGGGGGAAGAGAGTGAGGGGGAAGGAGAGAGAGAGGGGGGAAGGAGGGAGTGAGAGGGGGAAGGGAAGGAGAGAGAGGGGAAGGAGAGAGGGGAGGAGAGAGAGGGGAGAGAGAGAGAGAGGGGAAGGAGAGTGGAGAGGAGGAGGAGAGAGAGGGAGGAGAGAGGAAGAGAGGGAGAGAGAGGGAAGGAGAGAGAGGGAAGGAGAGAGAGACAGAGAGAGGAGAGAGCGAGAGAGAGACAGAGAGAGAAGGAAGGAGAGAGAGACAGAGAGAGAGAGGGAAGGAGAGAGAGAGAGAGGGAAGGAGAGAGTGAGGGAAGGAAATAGAGAAGAGAGGAAGACACCCCGGGGAAGGGGCTGGACTCAGAGCCCGGCGGGTGAAGAAGGGCGGCCGCCATTTTGTGAGGTTGGCGGGAAGTTTGAATCGCGGCGGCCGAAGGAAGGAAGGAAGAAGGCGAGATTCTGGGTTATAATTTTTTTTTAAAAGGATCCAGAGAGAGGAGATGTAGGTGTGTGTTGTGTGAGCTCGGGCTGTGTGTGTGTTGTGTGAGGAGACAGAGACTCTCCACAGCCCCGCCGGACACCATCTGAGGTGAGTCTCTCTCTCTCTCTCTCTCTGCACTTTGCTAAAGCTCTGAGCTCGGGGATTGATGTTGAGGCGGTAGGCCGAGGATCCCCGGCCTCCTCCTCCTCTTTCACACTGAGTGTGAGCTGAGCCCAGCCCCTCCCCGGGTGTGTGTGGGGTGGTTGGCCGGGGGCGGGGAGGAAGGAGGGAATGGCGCCGAGTCTCTCTCACACACCCCGAGCCCCCCGGGGCTGCAATAGAGCCGGCTTCCCTCTCCCCCGGGCTCTCGGGCCACGCGGTTGAGACCGCGGGGGATAGGACTCAGAGCGCACCCTTGGTGACCCGGAGCCCCCCGTGCGCGGCGGCTCCCGCTCTGGACCGCCGCCGCCGCTCACCTGCTCGCTTTCGGTCGTGCTGACCCCTGATGAGCTCCCGCACCGGGCCCCCGACGACGGTGGGCTGACCCCTGATGAGCTCCCGCTCCGGTTTTTCCCGCTCCCGCACTAACGGCAGGCTGTAGGATTAGGCCCACCCACACACGCCATGAAACGCCCCCCGTGACGCAGCGCGCTTCCCCCGTAGGATTGGTCAACCATCACGTCACTCAACGCTAATGAGCGGATACGTCACTCAATGCTAATGAGCGGATTTTTACCATTTTTTGAAGGTTTTCCCAAAAAGTAAATACGCCTATGACACTCCCCTAATCATAAGCTTTCTTTTGATATAACATATGTGTAGGTACGCTCTATAACTTTTGAGTGTATAAACTTTTGAGTGTACAGCGGACGTAGACACAGACAGACACGCAGACAGACAGACGGACGGATCCTTTTATTTTATACTAGCTGAAGTGCCCGGCGGTGCCGAGGCTTTTTCGAGGGCATGTTGTTGTTGGAAGAGAGAGAGAGAGAGCGACTGGGGGGAAGAGAGAGAGAGACTGGGGGGAAGAGAGAGAGCGCGGGTGGGGGGGGGGGGAAAGAGAGGGCAGGGGGGGGAAGGGAGGGCGGGGGGGAAGGGAGGGCGGGGGGGAAGGGAGGGCGAGGGGGGGAAGGGAGGGCGAGGGGGGGAAGGATGGGCGAGGGGGGGGGAAGGGAGGGCGGGGGGGAAAGGGGAGGGCGAGGGGGGGAAAGGGAGGGCGAGGGGGGAAAGGGAGGGCGAGGGGGGAAAGGGAGGGCGAGGGGGGGGAAGGGAGGGAGGGAAGGGAGGGAAGGGGAAGGGGAGGGGGGGGAAGGGAAGGGGGGAGAGCGAAAGGGAGGGGCGGGGGGGAAGGGAGGGCGAGAGGGGAAAGGGAGGCGGGGGGAGGGCGAGGGGGAAGGGAGGGAGGGGGGAAGGGAGGGGGAGGGAAGGGGGGGAGGGAGGGAGGGTGGGGGGAAGGGAGGGAGGGCGGGGGGGAAGGGAAGCGGGGGGAGGGGGGAAGGGAGGGAGGGGCGCGGGGGGGGAGGGAGGGCGGGGGGGCGAGGGCGGGGGCCCCACCGAGGGTCGCCCCCCCCCCCCCACCCGAGGGATGATGCGGCCCCCCCCCCCCCCCCCCGAGGGTCGCGGCCCCCCACTGAGGTGAAGACCGCCGATTGCGGCTGTGCGAGACGGCCGGGGGGCCGGTTGCCAGGGTGACGCTTGGCGGCCCCCCCCACCTCCGAGGGTCGGGGCCCCCCCCCCGAGGGTCGCGCCCCCCCCCCGAGGGTCGCGGCCCCCGCAGAGGGTCGCGCCCCCCCCCCCCCCCCCCCCCGAGGTGAAGACCGCCAATTGCGGCTGTGCGAGACGGCCGGGGGGCCGGTTGCCAGGGTGACGCTTGACGCTTAGCAAGCCCCGCCCCCCGGCCGAGCCGGAGGGAGACGCCGCTTCTCAGCTCCCGCTGCGGGCGCACCCTAGCGGCGCTGGGCTGAGGCTCGGCCCTCCAGCCTTCAAGTGGGGCCGGGGAGGTGCCTAGCTCGGGCGTGGGTGTGAAGGAGAAGCCGAGGCTTCGAGGCCTACCTGGAAAAACGGGGAAAGGTAGGAAAATTAATGAGATTAGATAAGTTAATTACTTTCTAAATCATTTTTTTTTTAAATGTGTTTTAAAAAGCAACGTTTTTTTTTTAAGACGCAGAAAGCGGGAAAAAGAAAGGAAAAGTTTGGAATCAAGATGGCGGCGACTCACCTCGGTTCAGAAGGATAAGGCCCGGCCACACACGCACCGATTGGCCCGGCGGCACATGCCAGCAACCCGGCGTACGATTGGTCGAGCTCGAGGTCACTCTGTCGCTAATGAGCGGATAATGAGATGCTAATGAGCGGAACGTTGAAGGTTTTTGGGATACCGCGGGCGCGATTTTAGCCCGGCCGAAACGTAAATACGCTTAAAACCATCTCGGAAGCGTAAGCTTTCTTTGGAGGTAACGCACGCGTAGGTACGCCCTGTAACTTTCGAGCGCATAGCCCGACAGATGCACACGCGATGACAGACAGAATGACAGACAGACAGACAGAAGTACCGATTTATATATAGACTAGCTGACGTGCCCGGCGGTGCCGAGGCTTTTTCGAGGGCATGTTGTTGTTGGAAAAGAGAGAGAGAGAGCGACTGGGGGTGGGGAAGAGAGAGAGAGAGAGAGAGAGAGCGACTGGGGGGGGGAGAGAGAGAGAGAGCGCGACGGGGGGGGGGGAAGAGAGAGCGCGACTGGGGGTAGAGAGAGAGCGACTGGGGGGGGTAGAGAGAGAGCGCGGGTGGGGGGGGAAGGGAGGGCGGGGGGAGAAGGGAGGGGGAAGGGAGGGGGGGAAGTGGGGGAAGGGAGGGGGAAGGAAGGGGGGGGAAGGAGGGCGGGGGGGGAGGAAGGGAGGGCTTGAGGCTGAGAGACAGGCACGGCCACGCCCGGTTGCCGGGTTAACCCTGCCGCGCCGCCCCGCACTGCCGAGAGCCCAGCTCTCCGAGCCCCGCACCCCCCCCCCGGCCGAGAGCCGCGCTCTCCGAGCCCCGCCCCCCCCCCGGCCGAGAGCCGCGCTCTCCGAGCCCCGCCCCCCCCCGGCCGAGAGCCGCGCTCTCCAAGCCCCGCCCCCCCGGCCGAGAGCCGCGCTCTCCAAGCCCCGCCCCCCCGGCCGAGAGCCGCGCTCTCCAAGCCCCAGCCGGCCCGCACTCCCGTTGCCGGGGTAACCCGAACCGCACTCTCGAGAGCCCCCGCCCGAGCCGAGCGCGGAACAGAGTCTCACCTGCTCCTGCTGCGCGCGCACCCTGACCCTCGTGGCTGACGCCGTTGCCCCGGGTAACGTGACACGGCCGGGGGGGGGTGCAGGTGGTGAGGAGCTTAGCAGCAGCCCAGTTACCTAGCTCGGGCCTGGCTGGGCAAGAAAGGCCCAGGCTTTCAGGCCTAAGAAAAAAACGGGCAAAGGTAGGAAAAAGAATGTTCAGGTTAGATAAAATATTTACAAATGAGTGATTTATTTTAAAAGAATTTAATAAATTGAATTTTATTTTGCTGGAATGTATATTTGAAAAGAAAGACGCAGAAAGCAGGAAAAAGAATGGAAGCAAGATGGCGGCGACTCACCTCGGTTCAGAACGATAAGGCCCGCCCACACACGCACCGATTGGTCAACCGTCAGGTCACCAAAGCGTAGGATTGGTCAATCGTCCCATCACTCGACCGTAGGAGGGCCGGCCGCACGCGGCAGCAAGCCGCCGTACGATTGGTCAACCTCGAGGTCACTCTGTCGCTAATGAGCGGATAATGAGATGCTAATGAGCGGAACGTTGAAGGTTTTTCAGATACCGCGGGCGCGATTTTAGCCCGGCCGAAACGTAAATACGCTTAAAACCGTCTCGGAAGAGTAAGCTTTCTTTGGAGGTAACGCGCGCGTAGGTACGCCCTGTAACTTTCGAGCGCATAGCCCGACAGACGCACAGGCGATGACAGACAGAATGACAGACAGACAGATGTACCGATTTATATATATAGATAGAAGATAAGATATAGATATAGATAGAATAGATATATATAAATAATAAAGATAGATACAGAACAGAATGAAATAGTTCACAATCAAATGCATCTTTGTATGACTGGTTTGTAATGGTGATGAAAATGATGCACGGGTTCTCCTCCAACAATTCAGTGGGAAAATGGATCACCTGGGGGGGAAAACTAAGCCATAAAGCCTAGGATGGTCGCAGGTACGTGTCCTGGTTGTGCAGATCTCACCTATGGTAGCTGGAGGAATGCTACAATTCAGCATTTCCGGGGGTGATCAGGGCTGGAAAGTGCCCGTGTGTGGATGTTGGGAGAGGAATCCGTCCGTGTGATGTCTCCCCTGGTGGAATGTCCTGTCAGCAGTTGCAGGTGAAAAACGGCCACTTTGGGCGAGCAAGCAGGGAGGCAGGTGGAACTGTACCACAGCATAGGAGAGAAGAGGGTTAACGACAGAAAACGCGCGGCTCTTCTCGCACCCCAAGCAGAATAAAGTTTACCAAACACATTTTCGTGGAGACGATGTCCCACTGATCTGTGAATCTCGAAGGAGGTTCCTCTGGCAAACGCACTCTCAGGCCACGATAACATATTAGCAATAAAGGTGACAATAGGTGAAGTGTGTGTGAGGGGTTTGACCCCAGGCCAGGCCTGAGGGACAGTTAGTCAGACGCGCCTTGCCAGCACCCGCCGCCATCTTGCGGGGAGCCGAGCCGCCTTCCCGAGCCCATTAAAGTCCTCCAACCGCCCGCCAACACCCGCTTTACCTCAGCTTTCGCCTTCCCCTATCGGCCGGGGCGGGGGGGCGAAATCCGGCTTTCCAGTCCCGTCACTTCGAAAGTGTCGCCCACCCGCGCCGGAATGACACCGGCTTTCCAGGCGGAGTGCTCCTCGACCCAGTCCGTGTCCGTCCTCCCCTGCCTGCCGAGTCTGCCCACTAATCCCCGTCAGCCAGACACACGGCGTCAACTTTAACCCCGAGCGAAGCGAGCCAGACCCGGACTATAGCTGAACCGGATCCCGAGCCGAGCCGGATCAGAGCCTCCAACAGCCGGACCATGGCCGGCTCCGGACAGGTAACTTGGCATCATTTAATATTGTTCATTTAAAATGCTCTTTATTTTTTTTAATTCAAATCTCGGCTCTTTTGTCTTCCAATTTAAACAATAACTGTTTCCAGTTTTGCATCCTTCAATATTTCACATTATTTGTCAGGTGTTTAATGGCACCTTTTCCTGTTTTAACATTTTCCAACCTAAAACTTGGTTTGATTTTGAAAGTTGGGAATGTTGACTGTCCTGTTCTCGCAGCAAAACAAATCAATTCGATGCGTTTAATCGACTTTTAATTGTACTTGTAAGGAGGGGATCCATAAAATAAAACGATTTTTTTCTATCGACGGTAAATTAAATTTTTGGGGGCGGGGTTGGGATTTAAATGGAATATTCTTATCATATTGGACTCTTCAAATTCCAGTTTTGTTCAATCATATTTTTTAAGTGCTTATGTTGTGAATTTGACAACATTAGGAGGGATTTTATTCTGGTTCAGAGAGAAAAAGCAAATTCTGTATTTAGTTTAAAAGAATGAATAATTCAGAGGGGAAAGGTGTGTTACAGCAACACAAGGATTACACTTTTTGCCTCTACTGTGCTTTATCTGTATGATTGTTGAATATAATGTGGAGAAGTGTGAAGTTATCCACTTTGGTAGGAAAAATAGAAAAGCAGAATATTTTCTAAAAGGTGAGAGAGGCTGGGAAATGTTGGTATTCAGAGAGACCTGGGTGTCGTTGTACACGAATCCCAGAAAGTTAACATGCAGGTACAGCAAGCAATTGGGAAAGCAAATGGTATATTAGCCTTTATTACAAAAGGATTGGAGCATAAGAGTAAAGAAATCTTACTGCAATTATATACAACTTTGGTGAGACTACACCTGGAGTACTGTGTATGGTTTTGGTCTCCTTACCTAAGTCAGGATATACTTTCCTTAGCGGGAGTGCAACGAAGGTTCATTAGACTGATACCTGGGATGAGGGGATTGTCCTATGAGGAGAGATTGAGTAGACTAGGCCTATATTCCCTAGAGTTTAGAAGAATGAGAAATGATCTCATTGAAACATATAAAATTCTTGAGAGGCTTGACAGGGTAGATGCTGAGAGAGTGTTTCCCCTGGCTGGGGAGTCTTGAACTAGGCGCCACAATCTCAGAATAAAGGGTCAGCTATTTAGGACTGAGCTGAGGAGAAATTTCTTCACTCAAAGGGTTGTGAATCTTTGGAATTCTCTACCCCAGAGGGCTGTGGATGCTCAGTCGTTGAGTATATTCAAGACAGAGATTGATAGATTTTTGGATACGAAGGGAATCAAGGGATGTGGGGACAGTGCGGAAAGGTGGAGTTGAGGTAAAAGATCATCCATGATCTTACTGAATGGTGGAGCAGCTCCTATTTCTTCTGTTCTTATGATATATTATAAATCACATTAAGTTATTGTGGTTTGCTGAAGTTGATTGCAGATCAAGTACTTGTAAGTATAATTTGTTTTGAAATCTTCAAAGCTTTTGAGAGAAATAATGTGTTTGTGTAATTTGTATTCTTGTCTGATAGTTTGGTAATCCACTAATAAAATATATTTATGTAGTGTTCTGTGAATAAAAGATAGTTTAGTGGTTGATAATTATGGTATTTACAGCAAAACGTAATTCCTAACAATGTGTATTTTCTTAAACCCTGGTCTTGCCTAAAGCTTTTTATAATCAATAGAGGAAATCCGACCTCAGTAAGAGGAATGGCTTTGTTAGTTCCTATGGTTAGTATGGTTTGACTCTACTTGATGAGACTCCTTGGCATGTTAAGAGGTTTCCTAAATTTGCTGCCACCTGTAAAGGATAAGATAACTTTATAGAATGCTAAATATCTGCACAAGTAAAACTGCTTAACAACTCGGGTTTTTCAGGTGTATCCATTCATACAAGTTTCAGACGTGTAACCCTTTTATTAAAATGGTTGAAATTAATTTATACTTAAGGTCCAAAAATCTGTTTTAAAATCTGTGGATTTGGTTCGAGATTGTGTGGTGATGTCCTGGGGCCAATATTTATCCCTCAATCAACATCACTAAAACAGATTATCTGGTCATTATCACATTGCTGTTTGTGGGAGCTTGCTGTGTGCTAATTGGCTGCCGTGTTTCCTACATTACAACAGTGACTACAAAGTACTTAATTGGCTGTAAAGCGCTTTGGGATGTCTGGTGGTCGTGAAAGGCGCTATATAAATGCAAGTTTTTTTCTCTTTCAGTGTGATGCGAGGTGGCTTTGAATTGGCATTATTAAAAGCACCTGAATTGTTTAGTAAAACACTGGTGGGAAACCATTTCTATCCTGTTGATTTGATAGGAAAAATTATTCTGATGATGACAAGCTTATCAGTATATCTTAATTGTGTATTCTATAAATCTAGCATTGTCACTTCACTGGCAATATGACTTGTTTTATTTCCTGGTGTAATTCTACTTGAGTGTTTCAATTGCACATCTAAGTGTCAATTATTGGAAGTATTTAATATTTTTACAATATTAATGTCCTCCATCCAGAGAACAACAATCTGAAGGGCAATTAAAATGATCGCTTTACCCCTGAGCAAGTGAGGGGGAAAATCTACTAGGGCTGCTCCAAGCATGTGTGGATGTTCGGTGAGGACAGACCTAGTCTCAGCTGTCATGCCTTCCATGTTCGAATATCCTGTGTCAGTGTCACTCGCTGTCTAGGCTCGCTTATTAAGAATTGCCAGCTGTACGGGTTACTGTAGAGTAACTGGCATCTGTGGAACCTTATACTTTTCGGGTGAGCAAGGGGGAAATTAGCAAGGCCAATAACAGGAAAAATGGGAAAAGTAATAGAGGTTGGGGACTGCTATATTCATAGTTCCACGAAAATGCTGATCTAATCTCGCTTGCAGCGGCATCACTTGCGAGTTATCGGATTATCCTATCTTGTACTGTCTCATTTGTCTCGTTTTTGTGTAAGTCGCAAATGACATAATTATCATTAGATAGTTTGGGGAGGACCAGGGGTCATGCATATAAATGATGCAAGGAAAGCAATAGATTAGATGTTCCCAGAGAATAATAGACCTATGTCAAAGGTCATGTGTCATATACCCAATCTTTGAAGTTCCTCAACCTTTATCTTCAAACGTAACAGAAAACTGTGATATCGGATTGCTATCTTGGATCAAGCTCATGTTGTCTTTGGTTATTTAGTGCATTGATGCCAATTTGCTTTAATGCTGTACAGTTACACTTTTTACGTAATCCTCTTGATTCACAACTTCAAGTTGTTCCCACTATTGCCATCACCAGTGCTTCAACCTCCTGTTATCCTGTTCTCTCTCCAAACACAGCCCTATTTTGGAACGACAGCTGCTAAAAACTAAAAGCTGCTTTTATATTGTGTTTAGCAGCATGTTAGTGCTGTCACGTCTGAGCGTGTGGGTCTTGCTCAGCTGTTGGCAACCCTCAAAGTAACCTTACTGGATTCTCAAAGGTCTGTTGCCAAGAATGCCCTGTTAAATTAAGTCTTTCCACAGCTGACTTTAGTGAATCCAGTGTTTTACTTTGGCAGTGTGAGATCTGTGCATCAGGAGCCAGCGACACTGGCATCCCACTAAATACTGTATAATAAAAATTCCATATGCTCACCATTACACTTTCTAAAATCTATTGGCAGTATTGTAAGGTGTGTTTTTTTATAATTATGAGGGTGGGGGAGCAAAATAAAAGCCTTAGCCCCAGAGAAGATGTATAACTAGTTCCTATCCTCCGACGCTCTTTTTATTGAGAATCCTAGGCAAAGCCCCATAGTGCAGGGCAATGTTCAAAGGAGTAGGAGAGAACACTAAGGTAGATAAATCAATAGTAGTGGTTAGGTGACACCAAGTTTGGGTTTGAAAAGCTTGATGCAGTACTAAGAGGAAGAAAAGATCAAGGGAGGTAATGAGCTCGATTCAGAGATGATGTGGGGGGGGGGGCAGAGAGAGCGGGCAGATCGGAGGACCTCCTCGTAGGACTGCTCCTGGGCCTGGCCAAAGTGGCCATTAACTGGTCCAAGCAGGAGGGGGTCATTCGGCCCAATTGCCTGCCTCTCTTCCGTGGCCATGTTCGTGCCCGGGTGTCCCTGGAAATGGAGCACGTGGTGTCCGCCGGCACACTCGAGGCCTTCCGCGACTGGTGGGCGCCGCGGGGACTGGAGTGCATCATCACCCTGGCCAATCCAATTTTAATTTAATTTGTTAAGTTTTATTTATTGTTTTATTAAGTTACAGACAATTTGTTTAATCACCCAAACCAGAAGAGTACACTCACTTTTCTGATGAAATGGGGAAAAGTACATCAACTGTGAATACATACCTTGGAGCAGCAGTATCCATGTTTTTATTATTTCATGGGCCACTTAGTGCCATGGAGCCTCATGGGCCACATGCAAAGGAAAGAACTTGTATCTACATAGCACCCTTCACATCCAACAGGACCTTTTTTAAAAAAAAAAGCTCTTCGCAACCAGTGAACTCCCTTTGAAGTGCAGTTATTTTTGTTCTGTAGGGAATCGCGGCGACCAACACACACACAGCAAGGCCCCACAACAATGAGATAAATGACCAGTTAATCTGTTCTTGTTGCTGTTGGCTGAGGGATAAATGTTGGCCAGGGCGTTGCGATAAACTCCTCTCTGAATAGTGCCAAGGGATCTTTTACGTCTGTTATCTGAAAAAGCAGACGGGGCGAGGCCTCGGTGATGTCTTATTTGGAAAAACAGGACTTCTAACAATGCAGCAGATTATGTGCTCAAGTGGGGCTTGAACCCGCAACCTTCTGACTTGGAGGTGGGAGTGCTACCACTGAGCCAAGCTGATGAAAGTTTATTTGACCATTCCCATTAATTTTGCACATAGCTTGAGCTGATCTTGTTTAGATTGAAAGTTTATCTACCAATAAGGCACCAATGTTAGCAACAACCCGAAAACCTTCAGGGCCACGGAATTCAAACTTGAGAAAGTAATATAAATACAAATAGAACTGAGTTGTCTGTGCTCTTGGGCCAGATTGTCAGGCCTTGTAAAAGAAAAAGAAAGACTTGCATTTATATAGCGCCTTTCACGACCACCGGACGTCTCAAAGCACTTTACAGCCAATGAAGTACTTTTGAAGTGGAGTTGCTGTTGTAATGTGGGAAACGTGGCAGCCAATTTGCGCACAGCAAGCTCCCACAAATAGCAATATGATAATGACCAGATAATCTGATTTTGTTATGTTGATTGAGGGATAAATATTGGCCAGGACACCAAGGATAACTTCCCTGCTCCTCTTCGAAATAATGCCATGGCACCTGAGAGAGCAGACGGGGCCTCGGTTTAATGTCTCATCCGAAAGGCGACACCTCCGACAGTGCAACACTCCCTCAGCACAGCACTGGAGTGTCAGCCTAGCTTTATGTGCTCAAGTCTCTGGAGTGGGACTCGAACCCACAACCTTCTGACTCCGAGGCGAGTGTGCTACCCACGCTGACACAGCTATATGTGGTTTACAGGTCGTAATTTGAACACTCCTGCAATAAAGCATTTATAGAATTCGGTACCATTTATGTATATAGAAATGTTTGGAGAAATACTATTTTTAGGCCCAGGGAAAGAGTGAACTAGAGTAGAAAATGATGCCGTCTTAATTTCCATGTAGATGGGAGGAAGAATGGCGAGTAGAATGGTATATCTGGAACTAATGAATAAAAGACTTCAGGGAAGCACTGACCATAGTTCTACTGTTAAAGGAGAGAAATGGAAACCAGCGCTTGACATTCCACTGAGAAAGTGACGTCTGTGCTACACCAATCCTCATTTAAAATTTCCCTTAAGTGCAATCTTTTCTAAAGCATAAAGAAACTGCAGTATTATTTGTTATAATTGAAGAATAGTTATTTTTAGTAGTAATGGCTAGTTCACTTTTGTTGCATTAGTGTCTTTTTGTTAAAGTGGTTTTGTGAAATAATTGCTTGCTGCCTAGCTTGTGGGGCTGGTGAACTAGTTCAAATAATGCAGCAGAAAGGATAATAATGTGATTTTTGACCTAAAGGTGTCTAACTTTCGCATTCAATAGCTATATTTCCTTTAAGATATTCTGCCATCTAGGAGCACAATCTATTCGAAGTCTGAACTGATTAAAATTGTGAAATAGTATTTGTGATATGAATCTTATATGCTGTACTTGTGTATTAAAACAAAATCTTCAATAATTGTGAAAGTTTAAAGAACATAATCTAATCTTGGCGTTCAGATGGATAAGATATCCTGCTTGAATTTTACTGTTGTGGGTTCTGGTGGGAGCTGTTGATTAGGTTATCCTCTTGAAAATCACTGGGACAAGCATTTCTACAGAAGCCCTCACCAAAGAAAACAACAGTCTGTATCGTAAGGCAGAAAGATGCATGCCAAGGAGAAAATTTTGGGTGGGACCGGAGGGGAGATGGAAGGCGTGGTCAAAGAATAGATGGGAGGCTTATGCAGACAGAGGGTGGTAGCAAAGTGAGGTGGTTTTGGGAGATCACCAGAACCAGGGGTCACAGTCTAAGGATAGGGGGTAAGCCATTTAGGACAGATGAGGATTTTCTTCACCCAGAGAGTGGTGAACCTGTGGAATTCTCTACCACAGAAGGCAGTAGAGGCCAATTCATTAAATATATTCAAGAAGGAGTTGGATATATTTCTTAAGGCTAAAGGGATCAAAGGATATGGGTGAAAGCAGGGACAGGGTACTGAATTTGGATGATCAGCCATGATCTCATTGAATGGCAGAGCAGGCTTGGGCTGAATGGCCTACTCCTGCTCCTATCTTCTATGTTTCTATTCTAGACCGCAGAGATGTAGTGACTGAGAGATTGTCCTCTGATGATGAAACATGGGAACAAGCAGTAACCCAATGTCTGAGGAATGGAGTGTTTGCAAAGGTATATGGCTGAGGAATGTTGCTCAGATTGGGTAGAGCGAGGCCATGGAGGGATTTGCAAAGGAGAATGAGGATCTTTAAGTTTAGAGCCTGTTCTGCCATTTAATAAGATCATGGAGAATCTTCAACCTCAACTCCACTTTCCTGTTCAATCCCCATATCCCTTGATTCCCTGAGTCCAAAAACCTATCTATCTCAGCCTTGAATATATTCAACGATTCAGCATCCACAGCCCTTTGGGGTAGAGAATTCCAAAGATTCACAACCCTCTGAGTGAAGAAATTCCTCCTCATCTCAGTCTTAACTGTCCGACCCCTTATCCTGAGACTATGCCCCCTAGTCTAGACTCTCCAGCCCAGGGGAAACAACCTCTCCGCATCTACCCTGTCAATCCCCCATAGAATCTTTTATGTTTCAATGAGATCACCTCTCATTCTTCTAAACTCCAGAGAGTGTAGGCCCAATCTCTCCTCCTAGGACAACCCTCACATCCCAGGGATCAATCTAGTGTATGGACCAAGGAGTTTTATATCCGCTGAAATTTATGGAGGGTGGAGAAGCGAGTGTTGGAATAGTTAATCTTTGAATTGACTGAAGGTATGGATTAGGGTTCCATGAGTGTTGGGTAGGGGTGAAAGCACGTAGTATCCCAGAGGCGGAAGAAAGAGACAGAAGAATAGGGTGAGGGTGATGATTTCAGCAAGCTTGAACCTAAGGAAGGTAAGTAAGCTGGGAAGTTAAAAGCTAGGTCAGAAGGGGGTTGAGGTAGCAGGTGGAAGGCCTCATCGAGTAGGTGTCGATGGATTAGATAAAGAGTGGGGAGGAAAACTGCAGAGTGTGGGATGGGGTGGAACTAAATTGGGAAGAGGACTATAGGAGAGGGAGGTGGAAGATCAGCCATGCAGATTGTCCCAGTTTTGAGCAGAGAGAAGTCACAGAATCACAGAATCACAGAAACCCCACAGTGCAGATAGAGGCCATTTCGGCCCATCGAGCCTGCACCGACACATATCCCACCCGATCCCCGTAACCCCTACACCAACACATATCCCACCCTATCCCTGTAACCCCACGTATTTAATCCCCCTAACACTAAGGGTCAATTTTTTATCATAGCCAATCAACCTAACCCGCACATCTTTGGACTGTGGGAGGAAACCGGAGCACCCGGAGGAAACCCACGCAAACACGGGGAGAATGTGCAAACTCCACACAGACAGTCACCCGAGGCCGGATTCGAACCCGGGTCTCTGGCGCTGTGAGGCAACAGTGCTAACCACTATGCCACCGTGCATAGTCTTTGGGCTTCTCTTAATATTTAAGGTGAGGGTGGATGGTGGGTAGGGATATTGGAGGAGATGACTTATGGTAAAGAATTTGGGATGAACCTTTTCAGGAGCAGTGGGAGGATTTGACTGTTGGGCGACAGCATTGGAGCTGTTGATGGTTAAGCCCAATCTGTGGTTAGTACAGCCAGTCATACCAATATGCACTCTAGTCTGAAGCCCCTATGCTTGAGTTCAAGAGGTATTGTGCTTACAGGGAAAATAGTGAGGGTGGGAAACTGTACAGGATCTGGAGGGGATCAAGGTTTCGGAAATAGTGGCAAGAACGGCTGTGAAGTCGATTAATGGAGGTGCTGATGGTGGCAGGCCAGAGGGTAATGTGGTTGGTAATTCGAGAGAATGCTTGTGATGGAGTTGGGGCTGGGAGTCATGTCTTTTTTTCTAGTGTAAAAAAGGGGGATGGGGTTGGATAGATGGAAGATATGGAATTGATCTGAAATGGCTCTGGTGATTGAGACTTCTGAGGTGGAGAGGCTGGTCATGGATTGGGGAGATTATTTGGAGTGTTATGTAGCACATCTCATGTACAGAACAATGTCTCTGAGCATTTTACAGAAATGTGGACACTGACTGAGAGAAAGGGGAGCTGAAAATGAGGTCGGTGGGGTCATTTAACAGAATTATTTTAAGGAGACTTTTGTAGGCTGGAAGGGAAATGGCTGCTTGCTGATGATTCCTTGGTGTTGGGTGCTATTCTCAACTACTGGATAAGGAGGCACTCCATGCCAGCCTACAAGAGCCCCATGACAACATCTAGATTTGGGCTGAAAAGTGACAGTTGATATTTGTGCCACGAGTGCCAGGCAGTGACCATCCCCACCAAGAAAAAGCCCAACCATTTCCCCCTGTTCGTCAGCAGCACTATCGTTGCCAAGCTCCCCACCATCGACACCTTTGGTGTCACCATTGACCAGAAGCGTAACTGGGCCATTCATATTAAGACTGGTTATATGAACAGCGCAGAGGCTGGGTACTTTGTAACAAGTGGCTAACCACTGAAAGCCACTGTACCATCTAGAAGGTTCATGATGAAATTCATGCCACTTACTTGGATGGGCGTAGCAACAACAATACTTGAGAAGTTTGACATTATCCAAGATAGAGCAGTTTTTTTGGCACCCTTGCCACTGGACTCAATATTCCACCCCCTTTATCTCTGGCAGTAGGTACTATCTACAGGATGCACTGCAGCACCTCGCCAACCTAACTTCCTCTACCACCAAGAAGGACGAGAGCAACCAAGCCATGGAAACAGCATCACCAAGTTTCCCTCCAAGTCACTGGCCATCCTGACAAACACATATGACCAATCCATCGTCACTGTGACAGTCTTCTGGAAATCCCCACTGAACACCATAAAGGGAGCACCCTCATCACAAGAAATATACCCACAACCACCACCTCCAGGCAACTAGTGATGGACAGTAAATGCTGCCATGCCAGCATCGTCCATATACTGAGAACAAATGTAAAAAATAGCGATTTCGGGAGGAGTTCCAGAAGGTGAGGGCAGTAGTGGTTAGAAGATTGACCTGCTGATGGAGTGGCGGGAACAAGAAGTAAACCAGTGTCGAAGGGGAAGGGTGCAGTGAGGATGTTGAAGGGGAGGTGGGAAAGATGGTAGAGAGTGAGGTGTTTGAACGTGGAAAAAGTGCTAGAGTCCAAGATGAGATCTGGAGGTGTGTGTCGCTGGTTAACAACTTTGTTAGAATAGCCAGCAGAATTTCACCTGAACGCATTAAACAATTTGTTTAAAAATAGTGAGAGTAATTTCCTCCCCAGTGTGTTTTGATCAGCAGTGAGCTGATTATCTCCCTTTTTATGAGGCTGTTGTCCAGACTGTGTTGTGGAGAGGGTGATCATTCATACGAATTAAAATGAAAGGACGGATACTGGGGATTCATTAGATGTGATGTTTCTAAAATGGATTGAGCAAATTGTGTGTGTGATGGTCACTCATGTTCTAATGTCGTGTCTACCAATTGGAAATAATTCAAAGAAAAAATTAAAACTGAAAGCAGACTTGCTGCAGGTAGAGTTGCTGCCTTGGGAAGTAAGTCATTTGGATAGTGTGTGATGTGCATTGCTTTGCGCTGTTTAGTTGCTAGCTGCAAGTGCAGATTCTATTGCTGTTGATTTAAGTCTGTCCTTAGATTGTTCGATAGTGACAGTGTGGTTTCTGAAGGGAGCACTTGTTTAGTGTGTGATATTTCTTTATCCATAGTATATAAAGAGAAAACAGGTGTGTTCCAGGATACCCCCAACAAACAAAAATAGCTCTATGATGATCATTACAAATGGCACTAATGGGCTGAGTGGTGTAAAAATCATATAACTAGTTGCAGTGTTACACTTACAGCACTTTTGGTATATACAGCTGCATATAGTGACACCGTTATTCCCGGCCGGAATGGAGATGATTCGGTAATTCCCCCATCAATCACACTGTAAGTGACACGGATTGATTTTATGAACATAATTTGTATTGTGTAACTATCCACCACTCATTGCGTTTTGCTAGGGAAATAACCCTGCTTTTACCGGGAGATTTTACTGTAGTTTTCGTCGAGTTTTGTTTGCTGTAGTCCGTAGAGACTCTTTTTAAATAGACTCCGCTGAGTAAATAGACTGCTGTTTGTTGAGTAAATGGACTTTGTTTGCTGTAAGTCCTGTCATAAATCCCACTCCGCCTCCAACTCATTGGTTGAGATAGTGCAGCTCATTGACTGATGCAGTGGTGCCATTACGTACTTCGATAATTATTTTAATCTTTGATGGATCACGGATATGGGGTAGGAGAAGACTTGGTTTACGTACTCCTTTTTATGTCTCTGAAACACTTCAAAGCACTTCACGTAGAATGAGTTACATTATAGTACAACGATGTATCAACTGTTTTGCACACAGCAAGACCCCACAAACATCAATGAGATAGATAACAGTCGATTTATTTTGGTAGTGTTGGTTGATATACCAGGCAAAGCCCTTGCTTTTCTTCAAATAGTATCCTGGGTCCGTTCATATTCAAGGTGTAAAAGCTTGTTCTGGTGAAAATTTAACCTTGCACCGTGTTACTTTGCTTCACGTTCGTTTTAAGGAGTACTTTTGGACAAGAGAATCAGTTAAAACAGCTTTGTGACATTGCCGGTCATACCAGTTTAAAGAATCAAATTTCACGTGGTGTTACATCACAAAGTACCATCAACTGTTTTTTTTTCTTGGACTCTGAAAGCTCTCTTGTGAGGAGCGGGAACCAGCCAAATGATAGCAACTTATTTGTGAGCTATTTTGCCAGCCTCGCATTTGAAGATACAATACCTCAAGGCTGTCTGTGCTATACGTCGACATTACAAAGCAGCTACCATATTCAGAGAACTCTTGGTTTTGTTTTATTGAGAAACCCAGCTGATTGGCAAGACCCCAGCGGAGATGTGACTAATAGTGGGAAAAGGGTCTGCATTTTTAAAAAGAAAACAATTTGAGTTATGAACACATGCCAAACATGGAGGTGAGTACCTCTATACAAAGTGAGAAATTTAAAAGAAACTGTAATTAAATACGTAACACTCAGTAGTGCAAACTATTATGGAAATGGAGTTGTTACTTGGCTGAGGATTATAGTTCTAGGCTTCTCTTTGCTTGTCAAGTCTGCTGACTTAGGGATGGACAAGCCTGACTATCTGGAGAGAAGCGACTTGTGATTTTCACAGTAAACTGCTCCATCTCTACTGTTGTGGTTACGGTGTCTCTTCATGCCTGTGGGAGCTGATGTTGGCCGTGTAAGACGGTACAGGAGCAGTGGTGTACATTCAAGGAGATATTTCACAACTTTCAAGAAAAATATATTCCACTGAGGAAAAAGGGGCGTAAAAGAAAAGACAGCCATCCGTGGCTAAGTAAAGTAATAAAGGATAGTATCCGACTGAAAACAAGGGCATATAAAGTAGCCAAATCTAGTGGGAGGATAGAAGATTGGGAAGCATTTAAAAGCCAGCAAAGAATAACTAAAAGATTAATTAAGAAAGGGAAGATAGATTATGAAAGTAAACTAGCAAAAAATATAAAAACAGATAGCAAGAGTTTCTACAGTTATATAAAAAGAAAAAGGGTGGCTAAAGTGAATGTTGGTCCTTAGAGGACGAGACCGGGAAATTAGTGGTGGGGAACATGGAGATGGCAGAAACGCTGAACAAATATTTTGTATCAGTCTTTACAGTAGAGGACACTAAAAATATCCTAACACTGGACAAACAGGCTATGGGGGAGGAGGAGCTAAACACGATTAAAATCACTAAGGAGATGGTACTCGGTAAGATAATGGGATTTAAGGCGGATAAATCCCCTGGACCTGATGGCTTACATCCTAGGGTCTTGCGAGAAGTAGTGGTAGGGATTGTGGATGCATTGGTAATTTTCCAAAACTCCCTGGATTCAGGAAAGGTCCCAGCAGATTGGAAAACTGCTAATGTAATGCCCTTATTTAAAAAGGGAGGTAGACAAAAGGCTGGAAACTATAGACCAGTTAGCCTAACATCTGTGGTTGGTAAAATGTTGGAGTCCATTATTAAAGAAGCAGTAACAGGACATTTGGATAAGCATAATTTAATCGGACAGAGTCAGCATGGTTTCATGAAGGGGAAGTCATGTTTGACAAATTTGCTCGAATTCTTTGAGGACGTAACAAACAGGGTGGATAAAGGAGAACCAGTGGATGTGGTGTATTTGGACTTCCAAAAGGCATTTGACAAGGTGCCACACAAGATTACTGCACAAGATTAAAAAATCACAGGATTGGGGGTAATATACTGGCATGGGTGGAAGATTGGCTATCTAACAGAAAACAGAGAGTTGGGATAAATGGTTCATTCTCGGGTTGGCAATCAGTAACTAGTGGTGTTCCGCAGGGGTCAGTGCTGGGACCCCAACTCTTTACAATCTATATTAACGATTTGGAGGAGGGGACCAAGTGCAACGTATCCAAGTTTGTCGATGATACAAAGATGGGAGGGAAAGCAGTGAGTGAGGAGGACATAAAAAACCTGCAAAAGGACATAGACAGGCTAAGTGAGTGGGCAGAGATTTGGCAGATGCAATATAATGTTGGAAAGTGTGAGGTTATGCACTTTGGCAGAAAAAAATCAAAGAGCAAGTTATTATCTAAATGGAGAGAAACTGCAAAGTGCTACAGTACAAAGGGATCTGGGGGTCCTGGTGCATGAAACACACAAGATTAGTCAGCAGGTGATCAGGAAGGCCAATGGAATCTTGGCTTTTATTGCAAGGGGGATGGAGTATAAAAGCAGGGAAGTCTTGCTTCAGTTATACAGGGTACTGGTGAGGCCACACCTGGAATACTGCGTACAGTTTTGGTTTCCATATTTAAGAAAAGATATACTTGCTCTCGAGGCAGTTCAGAGAAGGTTCACTCGGTTGATTCCGGAGATGAGGGGGTTGACTTATGAGGAAAGGTTGAGTAGTTTGGGACTCTACTCATTGGAATTCAGAAGAATGAGAGGCGATCTTATCGAAACATATAAGATTGTGAAGGGGCTTGATCGGGTGGATGCGGGGAGGATGTTTCCATTGATGGGTGAGACTAGAACTAGGGGGCATAATCTTAGAATAAGGGGCTGCCATTTCAAAACTGAGATGAGGAGAAACTTCTTCACTCGGAGGGTAGTAAATCTATGGAAGTTGCTACCTCAGAGAGCTGTGGAAGCTGCGACATTAAATAAATTTAAAACGGAGATAGACAGTTTCCTAGCTGATAAGGGAATTAAGGGTTATGGGGAGCGGGCAGGGAAGTGGACGTGAGTCTAGGTTCGGATCAGCCATGATCCTATTGAATGGCGGAGCAGGCCCGAGGGGCCGTATGGCCTACACCTGCTCCTACTTCTTATGTTCTTATCTGTCACACATTTTATCTATCGCTGTGTCTTCTATTGGCTAATGTAATGGGATGATCATGATGTAGGGATATGAAATAAGAGAAGGCAACATTAAATGTCCATTCACAACATTCAAGTTTAGATGTAAAACAACCTCAGGATCAGC
Organism: Somniosus microcephalus; assembly: GCF_052327205.1. Lineage (NCBI taxonomy): Eukaryota > Metazoa > Chordata > Chondrichthyes > Squaliformes > Somniosidae > Somniosus > Somniosus microcephalus. The sequence continues at coordinate 26,290,359 of NC_141011.1, forward strand.
AGACAAGTCTGTGATAGTAAGTCAAAATCAATAAGTGTCTTAACTTAGTGAGGTTTACATTGCGTAGGATATACGGCACAGAAACAGACCATTCGGCCCAACCAGTCCATGCTCCACTCGAGCCTCCTCCCGTCTTTCCTCCTCTAACTCTATCTGCATAACCCTCTATTCCCTTCTCCCTCATATGCTTGTCCAGCCCCCCCTTAAATGCATCTATACTATTCGCTTCAACCACTCCCTGTGGTAGCAAGTTCCACATTCTCACCACTCTGGGTAAAGAAGTTTCTTCTGAATTCCCTATTGGATTTCTTGGTGACTATCTTATATTGATGGCCTCTAGTCACGCTCTTCACCACAAGTGGAAACATTCTCTCTGTATCCACTCTATCAAAACCTTTCATAATTTTAAAGACCTCTATTAGGTCACCCCTCAGCCTTTTTCAAGAGAAAAGAGACCCAGCCTCCTGTTCCTTTCCTGATAGGTATACCCTCGCATTTCTGGTATCATCCTTGTAAATCTTCTCTGCACCCTCTCCAGTGCCTCTATATCCTTTTTATAATATAGCGACCAGAACTGTACAGAGTACTCTGAGTGTGGTCTAACCAAGGTTCGATACAGGTTTAGCATAATTTCCCTACTTTTCAAATCTATCCCTCTAGAAATAAACCCTAGTGCTTGGTTTGCTTTTTTTATGGCCTTGCTAACCTGTGTCGCAACTTTTAGTGATTTGTGTATTTGTACTCCGAGATCCCTTTGTTCCTCTACCCCACCTAGACTCGCACCCTCCAAGTAATAAGTAACCTCCCTATTCTTTCTACCAAAATGTAATACCTCACATTTATCTGTGTTGAACTTCCTTTGCCAATTATATGCCCATTCTGCAAGTTTATTAATGTCCTCCTGTAATTTGTTGCAGTCCTCCTCAGTATTGATTATCCCCCCCCCCCCCCCCCCCCCAAATTTGGTGTCACCTGCAAATTTAGAATTTGTTTTTGATTTGTTTTGTTCACTCTTCAATTTTCATTCCTTGTTGTAGTGACTCCATTACTAGGATATGGTCCAAGGGCAGTGGTCGCCCTCTAGTACCTTGCTTAAATGGCCATTTTTCACGCGCCGACATTATTTACTAGGATGATACCAGAACTGAGGGGTTAGAACTATCGGGAAATACTGAACAAGCTCGGGGTTTTGTCTCTAGAAAAGAGAAGGCTCAGAGATGACCTGAAAAGTCTTTAAAATTATGAAGGGATTCGCTAGGGTAGATGGGGGAGTCCAAAATTAGGAGCTATAAATATCAGATAGTCACTAATAAATCCGATAAAGAATTCAGGAGAAACTTCTTTACCTAAAGAGTCTTTAGAATGTGGAACCTGTTACCACAAGAAGTAGTTGAGGCGAATTGCATAGATGCATTTAAGGGGAGGCTAGATAAGTATACAAGGGAGAAAGGGCTGGCAATCAGTAACCAGTGGTGTTCCGCAGGGGTCAGTGCTGGGACCCCAACTCTTTACAATCTAACGATTTGGTGGAAGGGACCGAGTGCAACGTATCCAAGTTTGCCGACGATACAAAGATGGGAGGGAAAGCAGTGAGTGAGGAGGACATAAAAAAACCCGCAAAAGGACATAGACAGGCTAAGTGAGTGGGCAGAGATTTGGCAGATGGAATATAATGTTGGAAAGTGTGAGGTTATGCACTTTGGCAGAAAAAATCAAAGAGCAAGTTATTATCTAAATGGAGAGAAACTGCAAAGTGCTACAGTACAAAGGGATCTGGGGGTCCTGGTGCATGAAACACATAGAAACATAGAAGATAGGAGCAGGAGTAGGCCATTCGGCCCTTCGAGCCTGCTCCGCCATTCAATGAGATCATGGCTGAACATCCAAATTCAGTACCCTGTCCCTGCCTTCTCCCCATATCCTTTGATCCCTTTAGCCTTACGAAATATATCCAACTCTTTCTTGAATATATTTAATGAACTGGCCTCCACCGCCCTCTGTGGCAGAGAATTCCACAGGTTCACCACTCTCTGGGTGAAGAAATTCCTCCTCATTTCAGTCCTAAATGTCCTTAGACTATAACCCCTGGTTCTGGACTCCCCGACCATCGGGAACATCCTTCCAGCATCTAGTCTGTCCAGGCCTGACAGAATTTTATAGGTTTCGATGAGATCCCCTCTCAATCTTCTAAACTCCAGGGAGTATAAGCCCAATCGACACAATCTCTCCTCGTACGTCATTCCTGCCATCCCAGGTATCAGCCTGGTGAATCTTCCCTGCAGATTTCCGGTTATTTAGGTGCCGGTAAAAAGAGAGTTTCCTGTAGTGAGCATTGGGCAGCCTTTTAGACCATAGCGGAGGGCTCATAGTTGAGCAAGCCTGATCTTGTCCGCACCCAGTTTCCACAAAGGTGCACTTTCCAGCAGGGGTCACTGAACAGAGATTGGGAGGAGAAGCGGGTCCTAATTAATCTTGTTCTCTCTAGCAACTGAAGCCAATTCCATCTCCTTTCTCCCCCCGCCCCACCCCCCACCACTGCCACTAACTGATGCCCTGGCACAGGGCTGCTTTTAATTTTTTCTTTTAATCTAATTACCAAGTTTTTTTTGTATGCTGCTGGGATTGGATTTACAATGTTTTAGGATTTATATATCCTAAAAGTATTTCTGTCCTCCATGGTGTCTACACAAAATTGAAGACTGTTTCTCCGGCCTGGCATTCAGTTGTTTACAGTATCACTTTCTAATTGTGCAGCATTTAATAATAGAATGTGTGCACGTGGTGGTTTGGGTGTAGGAGGAGAGCACTGGACCGTTGCACCATTCCGTTGTGCTGAGATCTAACTGAACCATATATTTTAATGTCTTATTTTTGCCGAAGAATTCAAAAGCCACTTGTGCGCAATGTAAAAATGCATTGACGTAACTTTTTGTATCCTCGTCGTCTTCCGCTTTTTGGTATTGCTCCAATTAAGGACTTGTTGTCCTTGGACCTAAAAGGAGTTGGTGCTACAGTATGAAACCTTGTTATGAATTGCAAATAACAGTAATATCTGGCTTGCATTTAATCTAGCAGAATGTTGGATAAGAGGGAAAAAATGGTATTCAGTTTGATCCACTTAAACATTGTGAACAACAACAACTTGCATTTATATAGCACTTTTAACATATTAAAATGTCCCAAAGCGCTTCACAGGAGCAATTATCAAACAAAATTTACAGTTTTAGTAGCAACAGGTGCCAGAATGATATAATTTGTTCACAAACAGAGGGAACGGTTCATATTCCTGGGGTATGGGGACCAGTTCTGGGGCAGTAGAGTGCTGTAGTGATGGGACGATCTGTATCAGAACAGAGCTGGGGTCAGTATCCTTGTGGGGAGATTAACTAGAATTGTGGAGAGGGTTTAAACTAAAATGGTGGAGGAGGGGGGGCAAAGCTGAATAGCTGGTTACCAGCATTTTCTGTTTGAGCCCACCAACTCCCCAAACTAGTTGGATTATAGTTCGTCGCACCCAGCTTCCTCTAAATACTTGATTCCTTTCTCCCAGTTTCTCCGTTCTCCGTTGCATCTGCTCTGATGATGCCAGTTTCCACACCAGAGCTTCCAAAATGTTGTCCTTTTTTAGCCGAGGATTCTCATCCACTGGGTCCATCCTATATCCTGTGTTTCTGCCCTCAGGCCCCCTCCCCTCACCTTCCACCCAGCCAGCCTCCGCATTGAACAGATTATCATCTGACATTTCTACTACCGCCAGCATGATCTCACCACCAAACACCTCTATTCTGCTCTCTTTTTTCCCCCTCTTGGGCCGCTGGAGCCTGCTGTGCTTTGCCAGTTTTTTGTACTTGGATATCTACTTGCCTCAATAACTCTCTCTTTCCCCCCCCCCCCCCGCTATTCACTTTTTCTCTGTTTTTCGTAAATGTCTTTTAATTTCTCTTGTTATGCCTCCTTTTGTCTCATGTTGATTTCACTTCAGCTTTAACCATCTCCTGTTTTCCACTTAAGCACTTTACAGGTCATTCTATTCCTTTGCGCGTATGTGTGTGTTTCTTTCCCTCCCCTACACTTTGTTCAGTTCTTTTTTAAATGCTGTTCATTTGTAATATCTTCCAGTTCTGACAAAGGGCCTACACCTGAAATGTAAACTTATCTGTTCTCTCCACCGACACATACTGATTTGAGTGTTCCCAGAATTTTCAGTTTTCTTTAAATTTTCGCTGGTGTTGTGGCAGGTTCCGTGAGACCCACGGTGCAGGAGCTGGTGAATGGTGGTGCTTCACAAGTGATGATTTTAATACTGATCATTTGCGGAGGAGATGCAATGGCCCGGAATTTGCGTTCGCTGTTATTACCCCTTTGAAGCATCCTAACGCGGAAATCCTGACTTTGCGGTCAGACATTTACTGCGCCAACACTGACTGCGCCCCCAGCCGGCAATCAGTGTAATCTGTCAAATCAGGGAAACTGACGAAAACTTGGACTTTTCTGCAGTAATACTCCATTAAAAGTTAGACCCTTTTGGATTAGGTGTAACTGGGGTTTTAACAGCGTATTGACTGCTAAACAAACGTTATGGCCCTGAAAAAATAATTTTAATTTTGTGGAGTGTCAAATTTATCCATTTCAATAAAAATTGCAATTTTTAAGAAACTTAGTTTTAATTTTTTTTTAAAGTTTGTTCATCTTTAACATTTTGCTCTCTGATCCTAACTTTTTTTCTGGCTGTCGTTCTGAGAATTCTGCATTGTGATCGGCTGCTTAGACAGCTTGTTGACGTCACAGCAGTTTGCCCAATGGGATTCCCTCTATAACTACACTGATTTCAGCTGCACGTCAGAAAAGCCAAACTCCTCGCCGCAGAGATTGCAAGATCTTTGTGGGAAGCTTATTTCGGGGCAATGGCGAACGCCTTTGCTTCGCCGCGGACCGGGCCAATATTTTCGCTTGTCCACTATAAACATTCAGAACTAACCAGTTGTCCTTTTGGTTGCTCATTGCATTACTGCATGTGAATGAAATGTGATAATTATCTGCTACCTTGACAACAGGCAACTGATCAATCTGTTCTTTATGTAATGTTTAGCCTGAGAGAATCCTGGGGGGGAAAAAACTTCTTGTTGTCATTTTCTGTTTCTTAAATTGTTCTATGGTTCAATCAGTACGCATCCAGAACTCAATCTATCTGTACTGCATTTGATGGAAGCCCAGATCTCTCGACGTAAAAGAATTTGGCACCGTACTCTCTTTTTCTCAAATTTAACTTTAACTGCAGCGTGTACATGTGGTGAGTAGTCGTCAATGAATCCCTGCAGGGATTTGTTGCCATTGCTGGGCCTTGGTGATCATACAGTGGACATCATGAAAGAAAAATCCCCAGGCAGCATGTAACTGAACCATATAGACCGGAAGGGTCCAGGTTTGATTGCTGGTCTGTGCTGAGTTACTAGATCTTTTTAAATTGGTTTTAGAATATGGGCAGCACTGTTTCAACTGCATTTATTGCCCATCTGCAGTACTTACAATTGTTTGTACAGCTGTGTGGTTTGCTGGGACACTTTAGAGGGCTTTAAGAATCAATTGCATAGTGTAGCCTAGAGGCACGTGTAGGCCAGACTGGGTAAGGGTGGCATGATCCCTGCCCTGAAGGACATTAGTGAACCAGTTGGGTTTTTCTGACAATCCACAGCCCTTTTTGTCTGGTGCTAGCCCACAAATGATCAGATTGGTTGAATTCAATTGCTCAGTTTGCCTTGCTGGGATTTGAACTCTCAACCTCTGGGATGGGTGCATGAACGTTCTAGTTTGGATTGAACCTGATCTCTGAGCACCAAAGTTGCAATTATAGTTGATTTATTGGAGTAATGTGTGGGCCTCCTGGAGCCGCCGAGTAACCTTGTCAGATTACGGTCGGACCAGCTGCCAGGAAGACCCAGTTTAAAAAAAAAAAACTGGTGTTCCAGGCTGCCATTGATTAATTCAACAAGTTTACTGAGGTTACATTAACAACTTTCTTCATTGTTCAGTAGGTGTACACTGTATTCTTTCACTTTTTTCAGGAAGTCAGTGTAAGAGGCACAACACATTTCTGACATTATGGTCAGAATAGTTCAGTTTGTGCAACTTGTAATATCAAAATACAGTATTGGTTATTCCAATTGAGAATTTTAGAGTGCATGTACACTATGACTGGAGTGAAGCAAAGTGTGAGACTCTCTCCCCTACTTTGCTTCAGCCAGTTCAGGTAAGTAACACTTGATTTATACTATGGGATTAGCATTAGTGTGAAGTTGAAACCACTTCACCCAAACATTATTATTATCTTCTATATATATATAAATCGGTCGATCTGTCTGTCTGTCATTCTGTCTGTCATCGCGTGTGCGTCTGTCGGGTATGCGCTCGAAAGTTACAGGGCGTACCTACGCGCGCGTTACCTCCAAAGAAAGCTTACGCTTCCGAGACGGTTTTAAGCGTATTTACGTTTCGGCCGGGCTAAAATCGCGCCCGCGGTATCCCAAAAACTTAACATTCCGCTCATTAGCATCTCATTATCCGCTCATTAGCGACAGAGTGACCTCGAGCTCGACCAATCGTACGCCAGGTTGCTGGCATGTGCCGCCGGGCCTTATCCTTCTGAACCGAGGTGAGTCACCGCCATCTTGATTCCAAACTTTTCCTTTCTTTTTCCCGCTTTCTGCGTCTTAAAAAAAAACGTTGCTTTTAAAACACATATTGTTTTAAAAAAAAAAAATGATTTAGAAAGTAATTAACTTATCTAATCTCATTAATTTTCCTACCTTTCCCCGTTTTTCCAGGTAGGCCTAGAAGCCTCGGCGTCTCCTCTGCACCCACGCCCGAGCTAGGCACCCCCCGGCCCCACTCGAAGGCTGGAGGGCCGAGCCTCAGCCCAGCGCCGCTAGGGTGCGCGCGCAGCAGGAGCTGAGACGCGGCGTCTCTCTCTGGCTCGGCCGGGGGGCGGGGCTTGCTGAGCGTCCAGCGTTGCCCTGGCAACCGGGCCCGCCGGCCGAGCCAGAGAGAGACGCCGCGTCTCAGCTCCTGCTGCGCGCGCAATCGGCGGTCTTCACCTGGGGGGGGGGGGGGGGCCCGCCCCCCCCTTTTCCCTCTCTTCTCCCCCCCTCCCTTCCCCCCCTCCTCCGTCCTCCCCCCCCCTCCCCCCCTCCCCTCCTCTCCCTCCGCCCTCCGCCCTCCCCCCCTCCGCCCTGCCCTCCCCCCTTCCCCGCCCTCCCCCCTTAAATGCATCCTCAATGAATTAATGTGCACAAGCGTCGGCACTATACAGGGGCGTACTGGCTTCCCTGAAAGGGCATGGGATTCGTCAGGATTCTTCTGGAAAAAGGGAGGCATTGATAATACAGCGACATGGAACCATTCACAGGCACGCGGGGAATCTCCCAATTTCCCATAGCCAGTCCGCCCCTGCCACTACATTTTCTTTGGAATCTGCTATTTCTATGTTAAAGATGTATGGGAGATTTAATGTTCCTGAAATAGTTTTCATCAGTCAATTTTTCTCCAACAATACAAACACAAAGCACAGTACAGAATTGTGGTATTCAAATGAGATTCTACCTTTTTTATTCTTCAAGGAAAAAAACTCGCGGACCGGCACCTTCCCTTCCCTCCCCCCCTTCCTCCTGCTACTCGGCAGCATCCCGAGATGTACAGTACAGCTTGAAAGGTTTTGACACGGACCCTGATCTGAATTTTACTGCAACACCAGTTAAGAATTGTATTTTCTTTCTGGGACCACCAGAATTCTGAGTCTCTTCAAACTCTCTAGCTGAGAACAGATGAGTTGTTCCAAGTTGCTCCCAGAGACGTTCTATTTTAACAGAAGATCGAGGAGTGCTTGTTCCAGTAAGAAATTGATGGCTCTTTTGTATACTAAAATCTCAGTGGTTTCACAGATCTTCCATTCTGATTTGGAGTTCTCCTATCACAGCTTTTTGTGACTGGAAGGCTGTTTCCATTGGGGTTCCGCAGGGCTCAGTACTAGGCCCCTTGCTTTTTGTGGTATATATCAATGATCTTGACTTGAATATAGGGGGTATGATTAAGAAGTTTGCAAATGATACTAAAATCGGCAGTGTAGTTGATACTGAAGAAGAAAGCTGTAGACTGCAGGAAGATATCAATAAATTGGTCAGGTGGGCAGAACAGTGGCAAATGGAATTCAATCCGGAGAAGTGTGAGGTAATGCATTTGGGGAGGGCTAACAAGGAAAGGGAATACACATTACATGGTAGGACACTGAGTAGTGTAGAGTAACAAAGGGACCTTGGAGTGGATATCCACAGATCCCTGAAGGTAGCAGGCCAGGTAGATAAGGTGGTTAAGAAGGCATACGGAATGCTTGCCTTTATTAGCCGTGGCATAGAATACAAGAGCAGGGGGGTTATGCTTCAACTGTATAAAACACTAGTTATGCCTCAGCTAGAGTACTGCGTGCAGTTCTGGTCACCACATTACAGGAAAAATGTGATTGCACTAGAGAGGGTGCAGAGGAGATTTACAAGGATGTTGCTGGGAGTAGAGAATTTTAACTACGAGGAAAGACTGGATAGGCTGGGTTTGTTTTCCTTGGAACAGAGGAGGCTGAGGGGAGACCTTATTGAGGTGTGTAAAATTATGAGGGGCCCAGATAAAGTGGATAGAAAGGACCTATGTCCCTTAGCAGAGGGGTCAAAAACCAGGAGGCACAGGTTTAAAGTAATTGGTGGAAGGTTTAGAGGGGATTTGAGGGGAAATGTCTTCACCCAGAGGGTGGTGGGGGTTTGGAACTCACTGCCTGAAAGGGTGGTAGAGGCAGGAACCCTAACCACATTTAAAACATACTTGGATGTGCACTTGGGATGCTCTAACCTGCAGGGCTACGGACCAAGAGCTGGGAAGTGGGATTAGGCTGGATAGCTCTTTGTTGGCCGGCGCGGACACGATGGGCCGAAATGGCCTCCTTCCGTGCTGTAACTTTCTATGATTCTATACTTAGTCAACCAGTTCCAGCAGGAAATTACAGTTTACATTACAGATCCTGACATCTACACTTTTTCCCAACTCTCCCTCTATTCCCTGGGCTATGGGGAAAGAGCGGGGGAGTGGGACTAATTGGCTCGCTCTTCCAAAGAGCAGACACAGGTACGATGGGCCGAATGACAACCTTCTGTGCTCTATCATTCTATGATTATCATCAGGTAGCAGTAATGCACTTGCAATTGTGTGGAATTAAAAATTGGGTGCTCTAGTGGCGGACTCTACTGAACCTGTACTCAATTGAGCCGTCTATCCTTCGTTCCATTCTGCTATGTGGCCATGTGTCTTTTTGCTTTGGGTTAACATAGAAACTAGGAGCAGGAGTAGGCCATTCGGCCCTTCGAGCCTGCTCCGCCATTCAACGAGATCATGGCTGATCATCCAAACCCTAGCACCCGGTCCCTACACCGACAGCCATCCCACCCAAGCCCTATCCCCGTAACCCCACGTATTTAATCCCCCCTAACACTAAGGGTCAATTTTTACCATGGCCAATCAACCTAACCCGCACATCTTTGGACTGTGGGAGGAAACCGGAGCACCCGGAGGAAACCCACGCAAACACGGGGAGAATGTGCAAACTCCACACAGACAGTCACCCGAGGCCGGATTTGAACCCGGGTCCCTGGCGCTGTGAGGCAACAGTGCTAACCACTATGCCGCAATAACAATTGCGATTACATTCTGTAGCAGTGGTATAATGTCATTGCCCATACTCCTATACTTGCCTGAACTACCCCACCTTCTATGGGTTCCTGAGAATTCTCATCTCTTTTGACTTTTTTCCTTTTTTTAAAAAAAGTACTAAAATGTCAATCACAATATTAGCAGCTAATGCAGGGTGTCTGTAAAGTTTTTTGTCTGTGTGTCAGATGAATGTGTTTCATGGTATCTTGGGGCTACATAAAAAATTTAAAATCCCTGTTTCCATTATATCTCAAGCCGCTGATACTAACAGATCTTGGTGTTCCCATTTAAGATTTATCCACCAATGATGAAACTGCCCGTTCCTGAGCCTCTACACCCCCGCCCCCCCCACCAAAATTCCAACCGGAAAAAAAAACGCAAAAAAGAAATCTTGAGTGCAGGTTGGACCCTGGGTTGGAGTGCCAGGCCTTGATAGGCCCAAACTTGGCACTAAAGCTGCAGGTTGGACATCCCAGCACTAATGATTTAATTTTTGTCCCATCATCCCAAATAACACATTGGGTACTATATTGAGTGGGGGAGGGCTAGTTATTTTGCTTGTTACAGTTATCAAAAATGGTATTAAAAACACTCCAAACAAAACAGGAAAAGCAGCAAGTTTCACTCTGAAAAGATGGCAGTGAAAGGGTTAAACTGTCTGCACAGTAACAAAGGAGGTGGTTAAACTTCCTGTGCAGCCTGATGAGTCGGGCAGACGGAGGAACAGGATGGTTTTGTATGCAGAACAGGATGGCACCGTTCTGTACATTTTTAGGTGCAGAATAACAGGATTGCATAAATTATGGTGTTTTCTACAAAATGTTGCGTGTCTCCCAACTAATTGCAGGTACTTAATCTTGTGCTGTTTCTGTCGTTGCAAACTGCATTGTCTGTCTTTCTGTGTCATAAAGCTTAGGCTTCATAGAAAGATTTACACTTTGCTCGAGGCTTGGCATTGCCTACGGTAAGTAGGACAGGATGCCTGCTCAGGATGAATATTTGCTGTCAGTTTGTTTTTAAACTCCTAACCTGTACCCTGTGCAAATCACTGCCGGTGAATATATATAAATTGTCCACTGGCTTCGTCTGTTTGTCCAGTGAGAAGCTGAACTATACAAAACCGAAATGCCCCAGTTTGTGGTGGTAGCTTGCCTCGGCCAGAGCAACAATAGGGCAATACCATTGATCTCCGCATCCTTGGATTATATAAGATTCCGAGAGGGCTTGACAGCATCCCCTGGCTAGAGAGCCTCGAACCAGGGGGCATAGTCTCAGGATAAGGGGTTGGCCATTTAGGACTGAGATGAGGAGAAATTTCTTTCTCAGAGAGTTGTGAATTTTTGGAATTCTCTACCTCTGTGGATGCTTAGTCGTTGAGTATATTCAAAGCTGGGATCAATAGATTTTTTTATGGGAATCGGGCAGGAAAGTGGAGTTGAGGTCAAAGATCAACATGATCTTATTGAATGGCGGCGCAGGCTCGAGGGGCCGTATGGCCGACTCCTCCTATTTCTTATGTTCTTATGATTAGGAGAGGAAAAAATCACGGCTGTCACTCCTGATTGTTATCCTGTCACTCCTCCTGGAGGTGTTGGGAGAGTACAGGATAAGGCTTGGCAAGGTGATATTCTCTCTGAACAGTTTGGCGATGCTCATTGTCAGAGCCTATAATGACAGTTTTGCACAGTCCACTTTGTGCTTGTGGAATGGTGTCTATTGAACCATAACTGAACAAAGAGTAAATTCCTCAGGGGAAGACTTTTATTTACAAAAAGACGTGGCAGTGCTTTGAGGATTCAATAGTGAAATTCTAAGACGTTTCATTTCACCTTTCATATGGAAATTGAAATTTAATTGTTTTAACATAAGTATTTTAAGCCTCATGTTGATGCAGAGGTCATTTTTGAATTTGATGTGCATTCTGTAGTAAAATTAGAACGCAGTATACAACAAAATGCAAGTAATTGTAAAACATCCTCTTCTTGCTATAACCACAAGTTAAAATAGTTATTTCCCCCCCCCGGCCCAAGTATCCTGTATGTGATGCACAGAGCTGGATCATTTTGAGGGGCTGTTTTATTTCACTGGGGCTGTGTTCACGTGTAGTTGCTCCAGTACCTGGTTTCTTGACTATGTTGACTAATATTGCACTGATGTGTTGGGTTGTGTTCTGTAGTGAAGTGAAACAATCTAGTATACATCTCTTTTGCAGGATTAGATGCACATTTTCTTCCCCGTTAAGGTATACTTTGGTTTATGTCCAATATAGAAATTCAGGCTGTGCTTTTAATTTTAAAAGCAATACAGTTCATCATGTTTTAGACCAGGGGTTCTTGACCTTTTCGCTTCCGAGGTCACCCTCCTGTGTTATAAAAATTCCTCGGACGCCCTGTAACACAATACAAGTATTTTTTCTGTATAAAAATTGGTTATTAGTTAATAATAGCTCTATCACACCTTGCATAAAGAATTTATTAAGTCCTAAATTTTCATAAACAAAATACTGCGGATGCTGGAAATCTGAAATAAAAACAGAAAATGCTGGAAATACTCCGGTCAGGGAGCATCTGTGGAGAGAGAAATAGGGCTCACATTTCAGGTCTGACGATAGGTCATCAACCTGAAACGTTTGTTTCTCTCTCCACAGATGCTGCCTGATCTGAGTATTTCCAGTATTTTCTGTTTTTATCCTAAATTTGCTGCCCAGGGTCTGCTCCACCCCATCGACAGGAAATGAACCAGGAGCAACAAGCGCCGTGCTCACTACAGGCTCGTTTTGTGCGCACTTGGGCAGACTGGACGAACATTCCAGGTACACGTCCTCCATTTCAAAAACAGAACTTCCCTCTTCTTTCGATACCAATCCCCGACATGGCAGTCAAAGCCAGCGACTTGAATTAACCGCCCCAGTAATGGCCCAGGCGGATGGCACATGAGAGAAATGGAGAAGTAATCAGGGGCGTGAACGACTTTACCCACCCGAGCTCCTCGCCACAAATCCTTTAGTGACGAAGGCAGCCCCCTCTTTCCTCCTTCCCAATCCTTTCACAAATAGCCGGCGGTATCTCAAAGGACACGAGCGCCCAAACTAGACCTATCCATCCGTCAGAGAAGCACATGGCCATGAATATAAAGTTCCAAGTCTGAAGTACGAGGAAAATCGTGATAACGCCTTATTTTATTAACTCCGACTGAAGATACTGAAGGACACTGTATCCCGATTATTATGGCCTTAGCCCTTAAAACCTTTGAACTCTTTAAAAAGCTGCTTTATTCTAATTGTTATGAAAAGGTAATAGACGGCTTCATTGTATGTAAAACATTTAAAATCGCTGGGTTCAAATGACCAGGCAATGTCAGTCATTCAGCAACCTCTTCTTTTTTTTTGTCTTTTTTAACTCTCAGATTCTACCTGTAGAATGGGAGTCGTTGCACGTTTCTGCATCAATGAAGCAAAACAGCCCATCACTTAAGATTAAAAGCCCTTTGCTGAATAGCAACATGGGTTTGCTTTTTGCGTCAGGAATCACACAAAAATAATAAGTTGCAAACCAGCATTTTAATCTGTTTTACTCTATCAGAAGATATCCAGAAGTGTTTCTAAAATAGTTCTCAAACCTGGACGAACACTGAATCACCTGGGCGTGAAAATGCCACCAACAAATCTGACCAGAGAGTGTCAGTGAGCAATCTGTAAGGGGAAGACGAGAGGGTGTGGAGTCACCAGGATAACAATATCAACATCGACAATAGTCCAATCTTCTCTCTCACTTTATGCGTCTGGACCATTCATCTGCAAACCACTCTTTGCAATGTCTCACATTATCCTTTAACACCCTTAAAAAAACTTAAATATTTATTGACTTCCCCCTTCTCTGCGCTCAGACCCATCCATTTGTAGCTATTGAAACGTGTATGCGCTACACAAGTCAGGGGAGACGATTCATCAGTGCTAGATCCACGGAGATTCATGACCGCTGTGTCTGCGGATTGATGCAGCTCCATAGAGATATAGGTAGTCGCCGTTCAGGTCGCTTTCTTTCCTGCCGTAAACATCAGTAGTCTCCCCTGGTATATTGACCGGACAAACCAACTGGCGGGACCCCCAGTTAAGAACTCCTGTTTTAGACTGTGGAGTACCAATCTCCTGCTTGAGTACTCAATCCTCTGTCTCTTCCTTCCAGTTATTTACCCTCCTCCGCTGAAAGCTGAAGAATAATTCCATGGGTGCTAACTGCCCGCGTTTACCTCACCTCACCCATGTGATCACTCTTCACTTTGTGAGCCTTGGCAGTGAGTGTTGGCAGACTAATAAACTGTGGGAACCTTGCAGTCAAACCTGATCCTGTCCTCACTCAAAATCCACAGGTGCACCTTTGCAGGAGGGGGTCAATGGATAATGGTCAGAAGTGGGAGCTTTGCCTGATTTTTACCTTCACCAGCACCCAGGGGCATTGGTTCCACTTGTAACACCGCTGTGGTTACCCCGGCTGTTCAGTTAATCCAGCATTTGAGAGTGAACCTCGAACTTTCTTAACTGTGTGGCTCAGTACCACATGTTCCCGTGCAGTTACACACTCGGCCAGTAATGGCGCTTCTGAACATAATATATACATTTAGATTCTGTTTTAAAAATAATATAAATCTTTTCCCCTCCCCCAGAAAAAATGGGCCTTGGTGTCAACTTCAAAAGAAATCTGTGAACCTGACCGTTTTTTTTTTGGCAAGAATGATCGTCATTGAAAGTGTGGAGCCATCTGTAAGAGATTGTTAAAACTGGATTTTTTTTCCTTTCCTATCGCAAGCTGTGTTCAAGTAGGACTCTGATCTGATTGGTTGGGTAACGTATGCCACCTGTGTTACAATTGAACTGTATTTTACAATAGGGAAATATCTTGCGGTGGATAAACTGGTTTAGCTACATCCCCATTATATTTGCCAGCTACATTTAAAAGCTGTTGGACTGTACATACTTAGATTGTTTTAATCAAAGGGGATTCAGTCAGACTGCTAAAGGCATTAAAGTGCTCCAGTCGTCGGCTCCCCTGTTCAATGGTTAAAGGCACTGTATGGTGTGGTACTAAGTCATTGACCAGAGGGTTCCAGGTTTGATTCTTGGACTGCGCTGAGGTAGCTGATCTTTATCTGGGGAAGCAGTTGGTGTGATGCAATTGTCCTTTCTGCTCCTGGGCTAGAAAGGGGGGAAATCAACTTATAGTTATTGGATAACATTGTAGTTATCCAATGACCCATTTTGGAATGAGTGAGTGCATGTGGGGACACATTTTAGGGAAATACATAAAAGTTGCAATGTGGAAATGGGCCATTCGGCCCAACCAGTCCATGTTGTTGTTTACCCTCCGCACAAGCAAATAGTCCAAATCCTATTGATCCATCCTGTTCCCATGTCCCTTTGTCTTCTGTTCCTTCAAGAACCTAGCCAATCTAATCACAAATGTTGACACATTTGTGCCTCAACCACTAACTCTGGAAGTGAATTCCACAGCCTCGCCGCTCTCTTGCTCTCTGCTCTTTTGGATGAGACTTTCAACCGAGGCCCCTTCTGCGCTCTCAGGTGAATGTAAAAGATCCCATTTCACTATTTTGAAGAAGAGCAGGGGAGTTTTTTTTTTCACAGAATTCACAGAAACCCCACAGTGCAGATAGAGGCCATTTCGGCCCATCGAGCCTGCACCGACACACATCCCACCCGATCCCCGTAATCCCTACGCCAACACATATCCCACCCTATCCCCGTAACCCCACGTATTTAATCCCCCTAGCACTAAGGGTCAATTTTATCATAGCCAATCAACCTAACCCGCACATCTTTGGATTGTGGGAGGAAACCAGAGCACCCGGAGGAAACCCACGCAAACACGGAGAGAATGTCTGTGTGGAGTTTGCACAGTCACCCGAGGCCGGATTCGAACCCGGGTCCCTGGCGCTGTGAGGCAACAGTGCTAACCACTATGCCACCGTGCTGCCCGGTGTTCTGGCCAATGTTTATCCCTCAATCAACATCGCTAAAAAAGCATTATCTGGTCATTATCACATTGCTGTTTGTGGGAAATTGCTGTGCACAAATTGGCTGCCGCATTTCCTACATTACAACAGTGACTACACTTCAAAAAGTACTTCATTGGCTGTAAAGCACTTTGGGACGTCTGGTGGTCATAAAAGGCGCTGTGTAAAGGCAAATCGGTTTTTTTTCTTTTGCATTTAATCGTATCTATGGCCCTCCATTCTATGCTGCCCAACTACTGGAAACAGTCTGCTTCTGTCTACCCTATCCCATACTTTCATCATTTTAAACATTTGTATCATATCGTCTTGTAATCTGCATTGTTCTAAAGAAAAATGCCCCAATTTTTCAAGTCTTTCTTTGTATTTGTATTTTTAGATTGATTTGAGAACAGGATTGGGTTTGGTTTTGATGACTCTGGACAAATAGCTTGTGGGACCTCTGCCTAGGATTGACGTTCTGAATAGTCGCAAGTTACCATTGGGCAGCTGCTCCTGTGGATCTGTACCTCTGCAACAGTCAATACCTTCAGGAAAGGAGGAAAGAAGTGGGGGTGGTGGGGGAGCGGGGGGCGTGTACTACCGTCCTTCACTATCGGCAATATTTTAAAAAAGCATTTTGCCATTGTCCTCTCATCCCCACCAAGATTTTGGAGTATATGATCTTTAGTGTGTATAATTTTTAGCTGTGATTTCTGGTAATTAACGTTGTAATATTTTCATGACTGCGTAAAGTTTAACCAGGACTAAAACAAAAGACATTTGCACAATTTAATGTACTTTAAAGCACTTCATGATTTGTGCCCCTCACCCCCTGCTATGTATTTTTGTTGGTCCTAATCATAGAATAGTACAGCACAGAAGGAGGCCATTCGGCCCATCGAGGCTGCGCCGGCTCTTTCGAAGAGCAATCCAGTTAGTCCCATTTCTCAGCTCTTTCCCCATATCCCTGCAATTTTTTTCTCCTTCTAGTATTTATCCAATTCCCTTTTGAAGGCTACTATTGAATCTGTACCCCCACCCTATTAGACAGGGCATTCCAAATCCTAACTACTCATTGTGTTAAAAAAGGTTTATCCTCATGTCGCCTTTGGTTCTTTTGCCAATCACCTTAAATCTCTGCCCTCTCGTTATCGACCCTTCAGCCATTGGAAACAGTTTCTCTTTATTTACTCTATCTAAATCTTTCATGATTTTAAACACCTCGATCAAATCTTCTCTTGGCCTTCTCTGCTCCAAGGAGAACAACCCCAGCTTCTCCAGTCTATCCATGTAACTGTAATCCCTCAGCCCTGGAACCATTCTAGTAAATCTCTTCCGTACCCTCTCCAAAGCCTTCCCGTCCTTCCTAAAGTGCGGTGCCCAGAATTGGACAGAATACTCCAGCTGGGGCCGAGACATTGGTTAAGCAGAGAGGCTGCAGGGGTCAGAGGTGTGGTCAGTAGCTGAAAGATGGTATAGGGAAATCTACAATCCCACCTAATGCCATGGGGTTTGTTTACATTTTAGCACAGAAATGTTTACACCTCAATTTTGCATTTAACTCCTAAAATTTTCTTCCCTCTTCTGAACATGCTGACTCCTTGCTGGGGTGTAATTCTACAGGCATATGTTGCCTTTTGGTGCTTCACCCAAATGTCCATTTTTGATATGTGAACCCAAGGAATGTTTGCAGACTATTTGTCTGCAATGGGCATTACAACAGTTCCCAAGCCTGCCCATGCCCAATGTTCACACCTACGCACTTCCAGTAAGTTCCTTGAAATGCCATCAGAAGTAGGAGTTTCTCTTTCTCCTCCTCTTTCCCCACCCCCCCCCCCCCCCCCCCGCCTCCCAAAACCAACCCAGGAGCACTGAAACCAGTTGAAGCACCCCGACTGCCATCCCAGCTGAGATCCACTAAGGCAGTAGCTACTAGGTATTCAACCCAGGAGCCTCCTGCTCTGTAGGGGCTACTTTTTGCCTGTTCATAGTGGGTGAAAAATCTATCCCTGTGGCTCGGCTTCTCACTGTCCTAGCCAGCTGGATTCCTGGGAAAGCTCTCCACATTGTCTCATATTCCATCATCTACTTCACTGCTGTGTACTGCCATTATACATTTTTCCTTTTTACAGACATGTGGATGTATTTTGTGGAATTTGTCACGAGTATAAGGGGGCAGTTCAATAAAATCCAGCCATGCCTGGCCTAATGCTAAATCCAGATTACAGTACACCACAACTCCATCCAAATGCTGTTTTAAACATAATTGTAGAACACAGCTTGTGATTTCAGACCTGTCCTAAAGGTAGCAGTAGACATCAGTTGGGAGATGACAGTAGCCCAGTGTATAGATAGATCTATGTGCACTTCAGATTTACTCCAGCTCCACTGCATAGGCATTATGTGCCAGAATTCACTCTGCTGGAAAGGAAGGGGTGAAAGTGAACTTCACAACAGGTTTCAAAGGA
The DNA here is from genome assembly GCF_052327205.1 of Somniosus microcephalus. NCBI lineage: Eukaryota > Metazoa > Chordata > Chondrichthyes > Squaliformes > Somniosidae > Somniosus > Somniosus microcephalus. Next base: position 26,308,577 of record NC_141011.1, read on the forward strand.
GCTCCAGTGGGCCAGAACAGTAGGTCAGCTTTAATTTTCCTCCAATTTCTCTCCTCCTCCTCTATTGAAGCTGCTGGAGTATATTTCCAAGAGTTGGCAACTCTCTGATGCCTATCTTAATGTGTAAACCTAGACACTGAGCCCGATGCTTTCCATTTTCCAAGTTCTGCCCCCCTCCACACTAAATCTTCAACAGATCTGCGGGGTGGGGTGGAGGGGGTTGCGGTGATGGTGATGGTGATGGAGGCGGAAAGCTCCAGTGCGCCCCTGCTATTTTCTGCCATATCCATCAGGGCAAACTGCTCCCCTATATGTGGTGGGTGAATGGTAACTGCATGCAAATCGGGGAAACACAACCTCCACTGTGTTAGGACAGCTGCATTTATATAGCACCTTTCACAATCCAAACTCCCAAAGCACTTTACAACTAATGAGGTATACTTGAAATGTAGTCATTGTTGTAATGTAGGGAAATGTATAAGCCAATTTGCACACAGCAATGTTTCACAAACCAGTGAGATTAATGATGAGATTTTTTTTTGGTGATGTTGGTCGAGGGCTAAATATTGGCCAGGACATTGCGAGAACTTCGCTAATCTTCAAATAATGCCATGGATCATTTACGTCCACCTGAGATAGGGTTGCCAATTCTAGTTGGCTGTATTCCTGGAGACATGATCGCGTGACATTTGCTCGCAGTTTGCAAATGTTATTGCGTTTACCTTGTGTAAAGGTTGGGTCCCCTGTAGTTGAGTGTCTTTACTCCCCATGAGTATATAAAAATGTTTTGATTCACTGGCAGGGGCAGTCTGTACGAACAAAGACAACTCTCTGGTCCACCCAGCCTTTCTGGCACAACTGCGATGCCTTGTGCATCACAATATATTCACTCCGCACCCCACCTGAAAGCCATGCAATCTCCTGGGAGAGGCGAAAAACAGATTTAAAAAAAAAAACAAGCCAATTAGAGGGGGAAGAAATCTGGAAAACTTTTCTCCGAGTTCCTTAGGCGAACGAAACTAGTCCAGGAAACCGCTCTGATTCAACCAGGATGAAACAGAATGCTGGCTGAGTTTTTTTTTTATTTCCTTCGCCCCTTGTTAACAACAACGACAACAACAACAAAAACTTGCATTTATATAACATCTTTAACAAGTAAAAACGTTCCAAGGCTTTCGCACCCGAGACCAATGGAGATGACCATATTAACTATTTTTCTCCTTGTATAAACCCTTCCAAATATGGTTTTGATTTATGTCCCACACTACTTTCAGTTTCCATTCTATATTTACCATTTTTCAGTGTTGCTGTACGTCACTGGTTGAGAAATAGGTTGTTTTACTTAAAATGTTTATTTAAACCATGAATATTATGGTGTCAGCTGACAGGATGAGGGTTTTGCTGAGAAACCATCTTGTTTTTGAAAACAACCCTGTCTAAAATGACCTTTTCACTGCATTGCCACAACCTAACCAGCCTGTTCCCATTAACATTAATAGAAATTCTTAGACTGATTCCAAGTTTTATAAAAATCAGTTTCTATAGATTTCAGTGCATGGGTATAGCAGTAAGGCAGTGGCATGACTAAAAATGGTTCTCTTTCCGAATCTATTCACATTTATAAAAGATATTTTCTGAATTTTGAATGCTGTTGGAGCGTAGAATCCTGGAGAACTGAGGGATGACTGGAAGCGGCTTTTTGTCATTAATAGTGAGCTTGTAGTGGTTTTTTGTTGGCTGGCTTCTTGCCTGCTGTTTGCTAGATAGTCAGGGGGAAGGGTGAGCACCTGCTGGCTTCTGGATTGAGTTCTGAGTTGCCTGCGGTTTTCCCGTCTGTGACATATGGCAGTTTGTTTCCCTTGTGTGTGAAAGACAATGACATTCGCATGAATGGAAAGCAGCAGTGGGATGAATTAACCCCTCCTGCGAACACGATCAGACTTTGTTCTTGGCTCAGTAATTCCTAAATAACTTGTTTTGAGTTCTCTGGTTTTGAGTGTGAATTTCTATAATGTTGTGGCGATTTTTAATTTTTATAGGTATTTTGTTTTAATTACTTGTAAAAAAATTCCTTTTAGGTTACACATCAACACATGTTTGAGGGAGTTTGGCTGCTCCAGCTCACTTTTGCAGTACTGCAAAGTGACTGGTTGTTAGGGGATGCACATGATTGGGCCAGCATGTTTCTTGCTCTTTCCAATCTATTTCCTTCCTGCATGGTTCAGAAGTTCAGGAACTCCCCATGTCAGGAATCACAGAACATCAACCTGTACCTTCTCACTCAATGTAAACCATCTGGAGACCAATCGAAAATTGTATTCTTGAATGCTTCTCAAAATATATTAAATAATACCTTAAGTGGATTGTGCTAGTGAGTGTGTATTAACATTTAAAAACTGTGAAACTAGACAGACCGCTTAATGTCAATTTCTTTAAAAACAATCTTCGTTAAATGTTCATTATTTTTTGTATTCTTGAAATTTACTTTGGCTTCCTACTCAACGTAAATTAGTTCAATGTTGCTGGCAAGCTGATGCATTGGATAGCCTTAGCATCCGATTCCTAGGCAGGCCTGCCCGCTGAATCTGCTGTTGTGACATGTTCCTTGGTCCATCCCACTCTATACTTCAAATGACCTGCGTCAGCACTGTGGACATAGCAAACATTGTGGTGTCAACATATTCAGCAATCGCGCATGCACAGTGCTCCAAAACTCCGTGCTAGCGGATGGGATCTATACATGCGTGAAACACATGCCATGTGTTTTCATTTCAAAAGCCAGCCTGGACAGATACTGGCTGCGCTTCAGTGTGTAAATTCAGGACAGTGACACATGCACGTCACTCTCCCAAGATCTGACTGAACCTCAAATGAAGCCTGTTGCTTTACTGTTGTGTGTTCGATAGCCTGCAGAAAAGGCCAGTCTCTTATTCCTGGACTCGGTTTAGTCGAAAGCCATCGAGAGCAATCCACTCTGAACATTGAACAGGGCCAGTGTTGAGATGTCTGCCCTTTACTTTGGTTGCCTTTTTATATGATTATACACACCAATAACCTTCTGACTCTCACTGTCTTAGCCCACCTATTATAATAGCCATTTCATTGAGGTATTGTAGGGCTGGTGACATCCGAGGAGCCATACCCCAGCAGAAGTCAGCTTCTTCAGTGGAAGGGCACATCTTTATAATTGGCAAGAGAAGTGAAGTGTTTCATGTTTTTAATTCAATGCAGTTATAATTCCATACTATAATCGGTTTTGCTTTTTAATATCTTGGCAGGAAAGAAAAATCTCTGACCATTTTCAAATTTACTAAATATTTTATGAAATCGTTATTCTTACTGTAATAAAAACAGAAAATGATCGAAATGCATTTGCATCTGAAGGAGAGAGGTGAGATTCTTCTCACCGCTGCATTATTCAATGCTGGGAAGAGAAAATGGGTTTTACACTCCATTCTATACTCCGTCAAAGGAAAACTGGTGCAGAGTTTGAGGATGTACAATAATCCAGATCCCAGGGCTGTTGGTTTGGTTTCATATGAAATGAGCAAGGATCAATCAGTAACCGGAGGGTTAAACTATGTTTTCTGTGTGAGCACCGAGTGCGAGGTCAGGCTTCTTTGGAAATGAACTCTCAGAAAATAAGTGGCTGTTCTTCAGTGCCTCTTGAGCAGATGTACTCCGGGACAGCCCCCAAGCGCACAATGTTTTTAATTGGCATCTAGTGCAGCTGTAGGGATTTAGTTTTTTAAGAAGTTTCCATTGGAAATCTGTTTGCAGAATTTGTAGAGTTACCATCACCATTGAAGAAGTGGTCAGTTTCACTTTGGGAGTAGAATGTGATTGTTGGATAAGGCTTGCTGAGCGCACTCTGTTCCATTGTCCATGACACCTGTGAAGAAAAACAGAGCAAGTACAGTAATGGCTGGACAAGTGTACTGTTCACAGGTGTTCAACGGAGTGCGTATTGAACTGCCAGCCACGCATGGGTGTAAAGGGAGTTCGTTTTTTTGCTTATCTTGGGGTTTATTAAACAGGTTTTGGTGCGCAAGTCCAAGGAATAATAGGATGGTTCTCTTAAAGTGCTTAATTTTTAATTGAAGCTGGGATCAGGCAGAAAGGCACTCAAGTGAAGACCGTGACATCTGAGCAATATTCTACCCTTACCAGCATACAGCCAGTTTCATTTAGGCTGCAGGAAGAGGGCCCAGGTTTCTTGTGCCTGCGGTAGTTGTTCTTGGGACCCAGGTTTTTGTGATGTTGGAGGCGCAAAGTTTACTTTTTGTATAGATAGTGTGCAGTTAGTACTGGGAGGACTGCCTGCCCCTAACTCCACACTATTGATTTTTTTTTAAAAAGGTTTTTAAAGTTGCAGCTTTTGTTTGGGGGGGGGGGCGGCACTCCGAGGGCTTGTGATTTCAAGTGGAGCTGTTGGACTGTAACCTGGTGTTGTGTGACTTCTTACATTTGTCCACCCCAGTCCAACTTCGGCATCTCCACACCATGGCTTCCTTAGGTAAGGAGACCAAAACTGTCCACAATACTCCAGGTGTGGTCTCACCAGGACCCTATATAATTGCAGTAAGATGTCTTTACTCCTATACTCAAATCCTCTTGTAATAAAGACCAACATACCATTTGCTTTCCTAATTGCTTGCTGTACCTGCATGTTAACTTTCGTGCACAAGGGCACCCAGGTCCCTCTGAACACCAACACTTCCCAATCTATCATCATTTAAAAAATACTCTGCTTTTCTATTTTTCCTGCCAAAGTGGATAACTTTACATTTCTCCACTTTGCCATGTTCTTGCCCACTCACTCTAACAGATTTGTCAAACATCATTTCCCTTTCATAAATCCGTGCTGACTTTGCCCAATCCTTTTATTATTTTCTAACTGCCCTGTTGCCACGTCCTTAATAATAGATTCTAGCAATTTCCCTACTACTGATGTCAGGCTAACTGGTCTGTAGTTCCCCATTTTCTCTCTCCCTCCTTTCTTAAATAGTCCAAAGATGTGCGGGTTAGGATGATTGGCTATGATAAATTGACCCTTAGCGTTACGGGGATACAGTGGGATATGTGTTGGTGTAGGGGTTACGGGGATCGGGTGGGATATGTGTCGGTGCAGGCTCGATGGGCCGACATGGCCTCTATCTGCACTGTGGGGTTTCTGTGATTTCTGTGAGTACATAAGATTATTTCATAATCTGGAGCTTGCAGGTTGAAGATCCAGGCTGCACAAGTTTTCCTCGTTTGCTTCTGGGATGCTGAAGGGCAGATTCATAAGCACAAGGAAAAAGTGCCACTTCCTCTTCTCTCCTAGGGTTAGCATCTCCTGTCAACCAATTGTACAACAATAACAACTTGCATTTATATAGCGTCTTTAACGTAGTATCGCTTCACAGGAGCGTTAGCAAACAAAATTTGACACCAAGCCACGTAAGGAAATATTGGGACAAAAGCTTGGTCAATGAGGTAGATTTTAAGGAGCATCTTAAAGGAGGACAGCGAGGTGGAGAGGTTTAGGGAGAGAATTTCAGAGCTTGGGGCCTAGGCAGCTGAAGGCACGGCCGCCAATGGTGGAGCGATTTAAAAATCGGGGATGCGCAAGAGGCCAGAATTCAAGGAGCACAGAGATCTCGGAGGGTTGTAGGAGGAGGTTGCAGAGATAGGAATGGACGAGGCCATGAAGGGATTTGAAAACAAGGATGAGAATTTTAAAATTGAGGTGTTGCTGGAAAGGGAGCCAATGTAGGTCAGTGAGCACAGGGGTGATGGGTGAATGGGACTTGGTATGAGTTAGGACACAGGCAGCAGAGTTTTGGATCAGCTCAAGTTTATGGCGGGTATAAGATGGGAGGTGGGCCAGGAGAGCATTGGAATAGTCAGGTCTCGAGGTAACAAAGACATGGATGAGGGTTTCGGCAGCAGATGAGCTGAGGCAGGGAACATTAATGTAGAGCAACATTAAAGCGAATAAAAGTCTATCAAAAATATAAATTAAACATGCTTGTTTTGTAAAAAAAAAAAAAAAAAAAAATTTCTGCCATTTTGGGCCTCTTTTTTCCAGACCTCTGCTCCTTCCAGCTGGTACACCACATTCTTTTGCCAGTAGCATGTTTTCCGAGGGTTAGCAGCAGTGGATCGACTTCTAGGCGAATTGAATGGAATTGTACTGGGATGCAAATAGCTTTTTGCCACTATTGGCATCACTGTAGCTGCTAATGTGAAGGAGGATCTTCCGTTTTGGCAGTAAATTTTAACAAAAAAACATTTTTTTTCTAAGGACGCGACTGTTGCCAACAAACCGGAAGCTATGTAGAAAGAAGCGTTCAGCACATGCATGCTTCTGGCTCATTACGGGAGCGGGCTCGTTTATATTAAAAAAAAAACTAAAATGCAGGGGAGAGAGCAGGCTCCTTGGGAAAAATACCGGGGAGAGAACGTGGGCTCCTTGGAAAAATACCGGGGAGGGAACATGGGCTCCTTGGAAAAATACCGGGGAGAGAACGTGGGCTCCTTGGGGGGGGAAATACCGGGGAGGGAACGTGGGCTCCTTGGAAAAATACTGGGGAGAGAACGTGGGCTCCTTGGGGGGGAAAAAAATACCGGGGAGGGAACGTGGGCTCCTTGGAAAAATACCGGGGAGGGAACGTGGGCTCCTTGGGGGGGAAAAAAATACCGGGGAGGGAACGTGGGCTCCTTGGGGGGGGAAAAAAATACCGGGGAGGGAGCGTGGGCTCCTTGGAAAAATACTGGGGAGAGAACGTGGGCTCCTTTTGGGGGGGGGGGGGGGGGAAATACCGGGGAGGGAACGTGGGCTCCTTGGGGGGAAAAAAAATACCGGGGAGGGAACGTGGGCTCCTTGGAAAAATACTGGGGAGAGAACGTGGGCTCCTTGGGGGGGAAAAAAATACCGGGGAGGGAACGTGGGCTCCTTGGAAAAATACCGGGGAGGGAACGTGGGCTCCTTGGGGGGGAAAAAAATACCGGGGAGGGAGCGTGGGCTCCTTGGAAAAATACTGGGGAGAGAACGTGGGCTCCTTTTGGGGGGGGGGGGGGGGGGGAAATACCGGGGAGGGAACGTGGGCTCCTTGGGGGGGAAAAAAAATACCGGGGAGGGAACGTGGGCTCCTTGGAAAAATACTGGGGAGAGAACGTGGGCTCCTTGGGGGGGAAAAAAATACCGGGGAGGGAACGTGGGCTCCTTGGAAAAATACCGGGGAGGGAACGTGGGCTCCTTGGGGGGGAAAAAAATACCGGGGAGGGAGCGTGGGCTCCTTGGAAAAATACTGGGGAGAGAACGTGGGCTCCTTTTGGGGGGGGGGGGGGGGAAATACCGGGGAGGGAACGTGGGCTCCTTGGGGGGAAAAAAAATACCGGGGAGGGAACGTCATGCTTCCGGTCGTTGGCAGCAGTCACTCCGTTTTTATAATTTCCATTTTTCCCCCTTATTTGAATAATTTCTTGGTCACTTTTTGGGATGGACCAACTGATTTTTACTTGCCTTTCTTTCTTGTATGTTCATGACGTCCATACATGCATACTTTCAGCAGAGGTCACTGGATAGTGATCAGAAATGGGAATCCTTGCTGAAATTTCTTTTCCCCGGTTTGCTCTTTTTCTCCCCTCCAAGAACCTGGGTTGTTGGGATGTTGAACTCCTTTAAGTCAGCACAGACCAGGAGTTGAAGCTGGGACTTTCTGGTATGTATGGCTTGGTTATAACTGGAGCCTTTATTTGAGGTGCAGTTCTTTGGGTGTCAACACCCCTCTGGCTCCTTGTCCAAGCAGTCATTCCTGGGGTGGTGTGGGGGGGGGGCGGGGGTGGTGTGGTGGGGGGGGTATTGGGAGAGGATGGAGGGTAGCCCAGCTAAGTCCCGCTGCTCGCCAGGCTGACATTGACTAATAGTTCAAGACAGAGATTGAAAGCGAGGATCTTTCTGGTCTGTCTGGCTGAGTGCTGCACCAAGTGGTGCTCCTACCCACCATGCCATCAAGGGAGCCTCTATCTCGGTCTATTAAATGGTTAACGTCAGTGGTCAACATCTGTCTGTTGGCCTCTTCACCTCTCATTCTTTCATCTTTTGAAGGCTGTTGGAAGCCTTGTGTGCCATGAAACAGCATTCTCAAAGAACTGCTGTGCTTTAGGTAAAGCTTGTGAATTTTGGAGACAGCTCATTAAAATGATAGTAAAACACTTGACATTTGATAGCATTTTACTTCCTTGTCATTTTTTATAATGCTGCATTTCATACTTGCGTTCTCCGTTACACACTCTGCATTGTTAGTTCATACTAACAGTCTGTACCTAAATTTTTTTTTCTAGGAACTGCATGTGGGCACAGAACAAAATACAAATCATGAGATTTTATTAAACTATATGCATAAAGTGCAAGCTTGGTCCTTTTTGGGAAAATAATTTTTATGTTTAAATGAATAACTGTGCAACCTTGTAAAATAAAACCTTGATCAAAGTAATTGGTAGCAACCCTGGAGAATTTTTATTACCTGGGTTGTATGTCTTTTTTTTTGTCAAATATATCAAGGTAATAGAGGACTAAAAGTTGTACGCTGTGTGCACGTGCATTTGTTTAAAAAAATAAAACTTTGGTTTTTAACTTCCCGTGATGAATTATCCAGCTTTAATGTGAAGCCTCTGCATGAAAGCAGCAGTCAGATTGGAAACATCTGGGAGATTGTGGGTGTGAACTGTCTCTCTGGTCTCCCAAGCTAATGTAACCATGAGTTGGCTGCTTGACTTGCAAGATGGGTCACTGGTCTCCCCACAGGGGTCTCCTCTCCTCTGCACTGCTTATCAACCCTCATCTTATCATTTTGGGCCAAAGCCTATATTGTACCACAAGTGTGTTGTGCATACTAACTGGTCCCATTTCAATAAGGAGAAAGTCTTACTAGGAAGCAACATGTTTTTTTTTAAAGTAAGGTTATGGTTGTATTTTAATAAATAATTGTTCTGAGTTATTCAGAGATTTTAAAGTCTATCCTGTAATGTCTGTACTTGCCAGTTCAATGTAAGGTGTAGATGAAATAAAATGCATACCTCTTAATGGGATTTGACATCTTGCACTTGCTCCCCCTGGAAAAAATACCTCCTCTTGTTCACATTGATGAGACTTCCCTTTTTTTCATGCTTTTCACACAGTTGGGAGCTTACTTCAACTGTTCAGTCTTATGCAACAAAAACCCATGTGTCATTCTCCCTCCATCTGTAGTGTGTTAGGTAGAAAACGACACTGCTTCTGTACCAGTCAGCTTTCATTACCGAGTATGCTTCCATTCATGCTAATCCACTGACTGCTGTGAGTTTAATGGTTTGCTTTATTGCTGGATCTGGTGATTTGAACAGGCCTGCCGATGTCTCTGACTGACTTGTGGGAGCTCAGCGGGTCACAGTGACTAGTTAGCTCAGTAATCAACCTCGTATGTGCATTCAAGTAGAATTCACTCTGAACTGTTCTTCGTTCTGGATAAGCCTTCACCGTGCAATTAAAATTTGCAGACAACAGATGTGTCCATCTTTTACTAGATCTAACTTGCGTCCACTCCAGTGTCCACTTAACCCACAAAGCTCCATTTTTGAAAGCATTCTTCTGGACTTGTATTTCTCTACAATAGGGAAGCATTTGGCAGAACTGCATGATGTTCTAAGTTATGCCACTTGTTTTCCTTTCACTTTATTTTGCATTTGTATTTTTCTACAAGCAGTCAGGAAAACAGTAACGTAAGATTTGGTATTTAGTGGAGTGTGGTGACCGAAAGGATATTCACAAACCATGTGACTGAAAGAGCAGTGAACCGATGGGGAAACTTTTTCCAGAGTTTTAAATCAGCATATTTTGCAAAATCTGAAAATTTTAATAATATCCGAACCAACTGCCTTTTCTAATAACTGATGGAGAACAGGAAAAAGCAACAGAGTAGAAAGCAGCAAGTATTGAACTCTGTTTCACTTTAAAATTACAAAAAGATCAATTTATTTTCTGCATTAATTTCCTAGTTTTCATCCTCCTGTGATATACTGTTAAAGGTATTGAATAAAATTTGCAATAGAAGATTCTTTACATGTTCCGCAGTGAGTTGTGGATGCAAACAGAACTCCTGGATTTGAACACATAATCTAGGCTGACACTCCAATGCAGTACTGCAGGAGTGAAATGGTATACCGAGGCTCTGTCTGTCTGTTCTGATTATTCAGGTGGGCATTGAAGATTCCATAGCACTATGGAGAGAATTAGTTCAGTGTCCTGACCAACAGTTCTCCCTCGGCCAACCCCACCAAAAATAGATCAACAGGTCATTCATTATTGCTGTTTGTAGGATCTTGCTGTTTGCAAAATGGCTGCAATGATTACCTACATAAGTCACTGCATTTCAAAGGAGTTCATTATTCGGAGGTGCAGTCAGGTTTCCAAAAGACATGGTTAGACGCTATATAAATACAAAGCTTTCAGTGATACCCTGATGCATGAATCTCTCTTTGTGGAAAGGGAGGTGTGATTTTTTTTGAGGCACTGTGGAAAATAGACTAATCTTTATTTTTAAAAAAAGTACTTGTAGAGGTTGAACCAAAGAGGAATTCTCCAAAATCATTCCTATTCATGGTGGTCTAACAACAACAACCCCCATATAGCCCAGGTCTTGCGTGATCGAGACCTGTGACAACTCACCTGCCTGAAGAAGCTCACAATGCTATAGCAACACAGCTAGAAAGATCCATTTTGCTGCAACCGGCAGTCACAGCTGTTAAAAACCAGTGCGCCGACCTGAACCAGCTCCTGCCGTGTCTGCAAGTCACCACATAAATGCAGTTTTACATTGATAAGAGTGCTATTAATGGCAGGTTCGCAGTACTCCCACCTTCAACTGATCTAAAGCTGACTAACTAACTGAGCCTCCAACAGTGTCCAGAACCCAGCTTTTCCCAAGGGTGAAGGCACAGAAAATGAGCACCTCCAATAGGGTAGCAGAGATGCACGGGGGCAATAAAATGTAGAAAGTAGAGGTCATGGGTTTCTGCTTAAGTGCTGCTTTCTTGGAACTCGGAATTAAAGCAAAGGAGTTTTAAGGCTCACTGTCGCACATTCTGCATCAAGTACAGCGAATCACCGATAATGTATGACTTGTAACTGGAGGAAGAAATGATTTATTTGACTATATTTGACCTAGATAAAGCAGTGGTCTATCCTAGAGCCCATTTATATTGTCCTGCTTTCAAGCACTCAGTTCTGTTCAGTAACTGGAGAGGAGCGTACGTATTATTCTTATTGCTGGCTTTCAGACCTCTTTCAAATATTTGGAGGTTCATTACTTTCTGTCTCCGTAATTAGCCCCCAGAGGTAAAAAAAAGTTAAAGGGTTGACGGAACTTTAATAGGCAGACGAGAACAACAAGGAAATGTCTCTATCGAGGCAGGATTGCAGCCCATGCTGCTCTGTGATGTTACTAGCAGGCTACCTAGAAATCATTTTAACAGCATCAGGAGTTCCAGGGGGTTAGTCATAGCATCAGACAACATAAAATGGGCTGCCTATGTTACAAGGCAAGGTTAATTATTGCAGTAATAGAAATCTAAGTCTGGGTTCTGTTTCTTATCTGAACCTTGGAGCTTGAGCCCAGCATCAAGGCCAGCTGGTTGTGTTAGGACCTGAGCCTAGTTGCCACAGCACAAATGATGCTCACAATACAATGGGGAGGGGAAGGAAGCGATCTAAGTTGTCATCACTGGAACAGTGCTTGTCATTTGAATTTTCTGCCCCACTCCCACTCTGACTTCACTGTCCTTGGCCTCCTACACTGTTCCAATGAAGCTCAATGGAAGCTCAAGGAACAGCACCTCATCTTTCGATTAGGCACTTTATAGCCTTCCGGGTTCAACATCGAGTTCAACAATTTCAGATCATAACCACTGCTATTAACACCTCCTCTAGACCCATTTTTTTTTGTTTTTTTACTTGTCCAATTACCATCCTTTTTCACCTTGCACCATCATCCCTTTTGTCATTTAATTTCTCCTGCCTTCCACCCTATCACAGACCTTCCCTTTTGTTCTTTCCTCCCCTCCCCCCTTTCCCTGTCTCTGTGCTTGCTTAAAAACCTGTAGTGTATGTACAGGTACTTTGCAGAAGGAACTATATTCTGCAGCCCCTGTATACTGCAGTACCAGTAGTGACCACCCCTGTCTATAAGCCTGTGTAGTAACTTTGCATAGTAGTTCCAGTTTTGTCTCCACTCAGTAAACACCTGTTGTAACCAACTCCTGCAGTCCGTGTCTCAATTACACACGGACATAATACTGGCGACGAGCAGATCCGAACTTACCTACAGTCTGCACCACCTCATGGGGATCCATCCCTGAAGCGAAGTTGTCAGAGGTCGAGGCCAGAAGGAAGAAAGAAAAAAAAAAAAAACGAAGAAACGGGCGTCGACCGTGGGCAACCGCCTCTGATTCATCGGATTTGAAGATTTGCAGGAGAGGCTGTCGAGAGCGGGGCTTGGTTATCCTGTCTATGGTGTTCCAGCTAATCGGGCTGGTGGCAGGTAGTACACTGATCCTTCCTGGGCTGCGGCGGGCTAGAGCTCGATCGGGTGGCTTTTCAACGGGCCGAGCAGCGTTGTCGGGAAGAGGGGAGAGAGAGAGAGAGGGTGGAGCTACGAAGCCGGGCAGCGTACAGACCCGAGAAGAGGGAGGAAAGTGTCCCGTAGAGTTTGCTCTGACGACGGGAAAATAAAAGAAATTAGAAGTGCAGAAAGCCGCGAGGAGCTGCAGTTTGCCACGGGGACCGCGGAGAGCGGCGTTAGCAGCAGCGCGGGGGAGAAGTGCGCGAAGACCATAGGGCGTCGCCATCCAGGCATAAAAATGCTAGCAGCAGCGGAGAAGACAGCGCGGGAGGCGCCATCTTAATCCAGCGGGGAAGAAGGCAAAGCGCGGGAGGCACCATCTTAGATTTCCAAGATGCCAAAGACTGGCAATATCACTGCCTTCGATAATGCAATAGAAGACTGGACCACGTATGTGGAAAGAGTCGAAGTATATTGCAAAGCAAACGAAGTAGCCGATGAGAAAAAGGCATCGGTACTACTAAACTTAATGGGCGCAAGAACGTACAGCCTATTGCGGAACCTGATCACTCCAGCCAAACCGATGGCGAAGAGTTTTAACGAAATTGTTGATATCCTACAGGAACACCTAAATCCTACACTGCTGCTGATAGCAGAAAGATTTAAATTCCACAGGAGAAATCAGCATAAAGATGAGAGCAATGCTGATTACCTTACGGAACTACGCAAGCTATCAAAGCACTGCCAGTTTGGAGCAGGACTGACAGATACTCTACGGGACAAATTTGTCTGTGGACTCCTGAGTGAAGGAACCCAGAAGAGGTTACTCTCAGAGAAAGAGCTGACGCTGGATAAGGCTTTCAGCTTGGCAGTATCGTACGAAGCAGCAGCAAGGGGAGCTGCGGAAATACAGCAAAAGCCACAGGAATACGGCACCCATGAAATGACATGGGGATTTGAAAAATGTTATCGCTGCGGCAGAACAACCCATGACCAGAAGGCCTGCTGGTCCAAGGACAAAATATGCAGGCAATGCGGAAAGATGGGACACATTGCACGAGTTTGCAGGTCTGGAAAGAAGACTAACGACAACAAAAAGGCTACTAAGGAACAGTACAGGAAAGTACAAAAGATGACGGACAGTAGTTCCGAAGAGCGATAGTGAATCCGGGAACAAGAGACTAAGCTGTCTCAAACTTCACAACGTAATCGCGAAAGAGGATCACCGAACCATTTGGGTCACCCCCACGATAGCAGGGTCCCAAGTCAAAATGGAATTGGATACAGGATCAGCCCTGACCGTCATGAATCGACGAGACTACGAGCGGCTATTCTCACACATACCCTTGAAAGAGACATCCATTGTCTTGAAGACGTATACGGGGCAGAAAGTATACCCCAGAGGGAAAATAAGGGTGCCTGTCGAATACAACGGCAAAGAAATACAGAAATTGTATCTGTACATACTGCAAGATGGTGGACCACCGTTATTGGGACGTGAATGGATCAGAAAGATAAGTTTAGACTGGCACTCCATTCAGGCACTGACTGTGGCTGGTAAAAAGGATGACGACGTCACACCTGGACGATTGTCAAAAATCTTAGCTAACGCTAAAGAGGTATTTCAACAAGGACTGGGAACTCTTAAAGGCGTAACCGCCTCGATAAAAATAGAAGAGAATGCAATTCCCAAGTTTTTCAAAGCAAGACCGGTACCGTATGCAATTCGCCCAGCCGTCGAGGCAGATCTGGAGAATGCAGGCGTGTTATCTAAGGTAGACTGGAGCGAGTGGGCGACACCCATCGTTCCTGTCATGAAAAAAACGTTAAACAATAAGTCTGAGGAGCCAAGGAAGGTTCGCATTTGTGGGGACTTCAAAGTGACGGTGAACCCAGTCCTTCACACAGTACAGTATCCTCTTCCGAGGATAGAAGATATTTTCGCCTCACTATCTGGAGGGAAGCGTTTTACAAAAATTGACCTAGCACAAGCATATTTGCAGATGGAGGTTGAAGAATCCTCTAGGAAGTATCTCACGATAAACACTCACAAAGGTCTTTACCAGTATAATCGACTGGTATTCGGAGTAGCATCAGCTCCGGCGATATGGCAAAGAGCGATGGAACAAGTCCTGCAAGGGATTCCGGGGACTCAGTGTTACTTGGACGACATCCTAGTGACAGGTGAAGATGACGGTGAACACCTTGCCAACCTAGAGCAGGTGCTCACTAGACTAAGAGAACACGGGCTACGAGCCAATCGCCCCAAGTGCGAGTTTTTTAAGAAACAGATATCGTATTGTGGCCACGTGATTGATGAAGAGGGGTTACATAAGTCCCCTGACAAAATTGAAGCGGTAGTTAAGGCTCCAGCGCCTGAAAATGTGTCGCAACTGTGGTCATTCCTCGGATTGGTGAATTACTACTATAAGTTTTTGCCGAATTTGTCCACAATTCTGCACCCACTGAACGCCCTACTACAAACTGGAGTAGCATGGAAATGGAGCGATGAATGTAAGCGGGCTTTTCAGAAGAGTAAAGACCTAATCACTTCAAGAGAAGTATTGGCTCACTACAACCCATCACTACCAATAAGACTGGCGTGTGATGCGTCTCCCTACGGCATTGGAGCGGTACTGTCACAAACTCCTTGATGGTTCAGAGAGGCCGATAGCTTTTGCATCACGCTCGTTAACTTCAGCTGAGCGTAACTACGCCCAGATTGACAGAGAGGCCCTCAGCCTGGTGTGGGGGGTGAAGAAGTTCAATCACTACCTGCACAGTCAGAAATTTACTCTACTAACTGATCATCAACCTCTTGTCTCCATTTTCAACCCTCAGAAGGGCGTCCCGATAATGACAGCACAACGGCTACAGAGGTGGTCCCTTTTCCTAGGGGCACACCAATATGACATCGAGTACAAAGGAACTAAACAGCATGGGAATGCTGATGGATTGTCGCGCCTACCGTTGCCGACGGTGGAAGAAGCACCTGCAGTGGATCCTGTGGAGATATTCCACTCGACCATAGTCGAATGTCTACCTGTGACGAATGCAAACATAGAAAAGGAAACACGAAATGACCCGACACACTCCAGGGTCTATGATTTAACGGTGAAGGGATGGCCAGCACGTGGCGAACCACTGTTGCCAGCATTCTCGCCGAGAAGAGAACAGCTGTCAGTGTGCCGAGGAATCTTGATGTGTGGATCCAGAGTAGTAATTCCACCCAAATTGAAGGATAGAGTGCTCAATGAGCTTCATGAGGGTCATCTGGGAGGGGTAAAAATGAAGAACTTAGCCAGAGCGTTTGTGTGGTGGCCGGGAATCGATAGAGAAATCGAAGAGATGACCAAGAGCTGTACAGGATGCCAGAAGGTCCAAAACGCCCCACCACAAGCCCCTCTACATCCATGGGAGTGGCCCTCATCTCCATGGCAAAGGGTGCACATTGATTTTGCTGGTCCATTTATGGACTCGATGTTTTTAATTGCGGTGGATGCACATTCAAAGTGGCCAGAGGTAATAAAAATGTCCTCAACCACCACAGAAAAAACTATCACAGTCTTACGAACCATATTTGCCAGAAATGGGCTGCCTGAACAGATTTGCTCCGACAATGGACCACAGTTTGTGTCTGAAGAGTTCCGGAGGTTCTTGAAGAACAATGGTGTTAAGCATTACACATCCGCCCCATATCATCCAGCCACCAATGGATTGGCTGAGAGGTTCGTTCAAACATTCAAGAAGGCTATCAAGGCAATGTGTAATCAAGACATACCCCTACAACACAAGGTGGATAACTTCTTGTTTGCCTACCGGAATGCGACACATGCGGTTACCAACCAAACTCCAGCCATGATGTTCTTCAATCGAAGACTACGATGCCGCTTGGATTTGGTTAAGCCAAACATCAGAAGAGATGTGTGTTAGATCCATGTGTTAATGGAGACACGGAATGCAGGAGTTGATTTAACAAGTGTTTACTGAACAAAGTCTGGAGGTGAACTAACAACACAAGATGCTACACAGGCTTATATACCCAAGTGGTTACTACTGGTACTACAGTATACAGGGGCTTCAAAAACATAGTTCCTCTTAAAGGTACATACACTACAATTCCTCCCCTTTTTAGATAAATAGTACATAACATTTTAAGTAATCATTAAATAACATTTTTACAAGAACAATAATATACACATTTGCTGAAGTTAATCAATTACAAATTCAGTCTCTCTGGAGGCTTCCTGACTCTCCGGATAACGCCTCGGTGGTGTAGTAGGTTCTTTTGGCATGGTCGATTCGGCTTCAATGTCAGTGTCGGGTTCATCTGGTTCCAGTATCATCGGATCGGAGGTAGATACTATGGGTATCTGTGCTTCATCACTAGGCGTATAGAGTTGTGGTGCAGGTTGTCCTTTTTCGGATGACTCTATGATCTGGTCAGCATGGCGCCTTATTATGCTTTCTCCAATGTCCACGGTATACATCAGCGGTCCTAGTCGTGTGCAAATAGTTCCAGGCTGCCATTTCTCGGTACGGTAGTCCTGGGCCAGAACTGGTTGACCTATCTGGAAGGCTCTAGTTGGCCTTTCATTTATGCTTTGAAATTGCCGGTTCTCTACGTCCCTTCTGACGTTTGGCTTGACCAAATCCAGCCGGCATCTTAGTCTTCTATTGAAAAACATCATGGCGGGGGTTTGGTTTGTAACCACGTGTTGCATTCCTGTATGCAAACAAGAAGTTCTCTACCTTATGTTGTAGATTTATGTCTTCATTACCCATGGCCTTTATGGCCTTCTTGAAGGTCTGGACAAACCTTTCAGCCAATCCATTGGTGGCGGAATGGTATGGGACGGACGTGTAGTGCTTAACCCCATTGTTTTTTTAAGAACTTCCTGAATTCTTCGGATACAAATTGCGGTCCATTATCAGAACAGATCTGTTCAGGCAACCCATTCCTGGCGAATATGGTCTTTAATACTGTGATGGTTTTTTTCATGCTGGTGGAGGACATCTTTATTACCTCCGGCCACTTGGAGTGTGCATCCACCGCGATTAAGAACATTGAGTCCATAAATGGACCAGCAAAGTCGATATGTACCCTTTGCCATGGAGATGAGGGCCACTCCCATGGATGTAGAGGAGCTTGCGGTGGGGCGTTTTGGACCTTCTGGCATCCTAGACAGCTCTTGGTCATTTCTTCGATGTCTCCATCGATACCTGGCCACCACACAAACACTCTGGCTAAGTTCTTCATTTTCACTCCACCCAGATGCCCCTCGTGAAGCTCCTTTCGCACTTTATCCTGGAGTTTGGGTGGAATCACCACTCTGGATCCACACATCAAGGTTCCTCGGCACACTGACAGCTGTTCTCCTCTTTGCGAGAATGCTGGCAACAGTGGTTCGCCATGTGCTGGCCATCCCTTCACCGTTAAATCGTAGACTCGTGAGAGAGTCGGGTCATTTTGCGTTTCCTTTTCAATGATAGAATTTGTCACCGGTAGACATTCCACTATGGTCGAGTGGAATATCTCCACTGGGTCCACTGTAGGCGCCTCTTCCACCGTTGGCAACGGTAGGCGCGATAACCCGTCAGCATTCCCATGCTGTTTTGTTCCTTTGTATTCTATCATATTGGTGTGCCCCTAGGAAAAGGGACCACCTCTGTAGCCTTTGCGCTGTCATAATAGGAACGCCCTTTTTTAGGGTTGAATATGGAGACGAGGGGTTGATGGTCAGTCAACAAGGTAAATTTTTGTCCGTGTAGGTAATGGTTGAATTTCTTCACCCCCCCCACACCAGTCTGAGTGCCTCCCTGTCGATCTGGGCATAGTTACGCTCAGCTGAGTTCAATGAGCGTGACGCAAAAGCTATCGGCTACTCCGAGCCATCAGGGAATCTATGCGATAATACCGCTCCCACGCCATAAGGGGATGCATCGCACGCCAGTCTGATTGGCAGTGATGGGTTGTAATGAGCCAACACTTCCCTGGATGTGATCAAGCCTTTGCATTTATGGAAGGCACGTTTACAGTCTTCGCTCCATTTCCAAACTACTCCCGTTTGTAGCAGTGCGTTAAGCGGATGCAGAACCGTCGACAAGTTTGGTAAAAATTTATGATAGTAATTTACTAATCCCAGGAACGACCTTAATTGTGAGACATTTTCAGGCGCTGGGGCCTTTACGACCGCTTCAATTTTTTCAGGTGACTTATGCAACCCTTCTTCGTTAATGACATGGCCACAATATGATATTTGTTTCTGGAAAAATTCGCACTTGGGGCGATTTGCTCATAGGCCCCGTTCTCTCAGCCTCGTGAGCACCTGCTCCAAGTTGGCAAGGTGCTCGTTGTCGTTTTCTCCTGTTACAAGGATGTCGTCTAGGTAGCATTGAGTCCCCGGAATCCCTTGCAGGACTTGCTCCATAGCTCTTTGCCAGATAGCCGGAGCTGATGCCACTCCGAAAACCAGTCGATTGTACTGGTACAGGCCTTTGTGTGTGTTTATCGTGAGATACTTTTTAGAGGCCTCCTCAACCTCCATCTGTAGATATGCCTGTGCTAAGTCAATTTTGGTGAAACGTTTCCCTCCGGATAGTGAGGCGAAAATATCTTCTATCCTCGGAAGAGGATACTGTACCGTGTGAAGAACCGGGTTTACAGTCACCTTGAAGTCCCCACAGATGCGAACTTTTCTCTGTTCTTCAGATTTATCATTATTCAACGTTTTCTTCATGACCGGGACCATGGGTGTTGCCCACTCGCTCCAATCTACCTTGGATAACACGCCCGCTTTTTCCAAATTCTCCAGCTCTGCCTCGACGGCTGGACGAATTGCATATGGCACCGGCCTTGCCTTAAAAAACTTGGGAATTGCCGCATCTTCCACTTTTTTATTGAGGCGGTGGCGCCTTTCAGGGTTCCTAGTTCCTGTTGAAACACTTCTTTGGCATTAGCCAAGACTTCTTTTAATCGTCCAGGTATGACGTCATCATCGTTTTTTTTCTTTCTGGTCACCGTCAGTGCCTGAATGGAGTGCCAATCTAAACGTATCTTTCTGATCCATTCACGTCCCAACAATGGTGGACCACCATCTTGCAGAACGTATAAATACAACTTCTGTATTTCCTTGCCGTTGTATACAACAGGCACCCTTATTTTCCCTCTAGGGTATACTTTCTGCCCCGTATATGTCTTCAAGACAATGGATGTGTCTTTCAAAGGTATATGCGGAAATAGCCGCTCGTAATCCCGTCGACTTATGACGGTCAGAGCTGATCCTGTATCTAGCTCCATTTTGACTGGGGACCCCGCTATCGTGAGGGTAACCCAAATGGTCTGGTAATCTTCTTTGGCAATTACATTATGTAATTTGAGACAGCTTAGTCTCTTGTTTCCGGAGTCGCTATCGCTCTTCTGGTCTTCGGAGCTACTGTCCGTCATCATTTGTACCTTTCTGTACTTTTCCTTATTGACCTTTTTACTGTCAGCGGATTTCTTTCCAGATCTGCATACACGTGCAATGTGTCCCATCTTTCCGCATTGCCTGCATGCTTTGTCCTTGAACCAGCAGTCCTTCTGGTCATGGGTGGATCTGCTGCAGCGATAACATCTCTCGAAGCCCTGTGTCATTTCATGGGTGCCGAAGTCCTGTGGCTTTTGCTGTATCTCTGCAGCTCCTCTTGCTGCTGCTTCGTATGATACAGCCACACTGAAAGCCTTGTCCAGTGTCAAATCTTTCTCAGAAAGTAGTCTTTTCTGTGTTCCTTCGCTTAGGAGACCGCAGACGAATTTGTCTTGTAGAGAATCTGCCAGTCCTGCCCCGAATTGGCAGTGCTTTGACAGCTTTCATAATTCGGTGAGGTAATCAGCGTTACTTTCATTCTTGTGCTGATTCCTCCTGAAGAATTTGAATCGATACGCTATCGGCAGCGGTGTTGGGTTTAAGTGCTCATGTAAGGTATCAACAATCTCATTAAAATTCTTGTCCATCGGTTTGGCTGGAGTGATCAAGTTTCGTAACAGCCCGTATGTCCTTGCGCCCATCAGATTTAGAAGTACCGATGCCTTTTTATCATCCGCTACTTCATTCGCCTTGCAATATACCGCCACTCTTTCCACATATGTGGTCCAATCTTCTATATCACTATCTAAAGCAGTAATATTGCCAGTCTTCGGCATCTTGAAAATTTAAAATGGCGCTTCCCGCGCTTTTCTTTCTTCCCCGCCAGGTTAAGATGGCGCCTCCCGCGCATTGCCGCTGCTGCCAACGCTGTTCTCCGCGGTTCCCGTTGCGACCTGCAGCTTTTCGCGGTATTTCTCTTTTTTTTTATAGCGCTTCAATAGTTTCTCCATTACTTGGAGAACCGTTCCCGTCGTGGAGCGGACCCTGTGGGACTTTCCCCTCCCTCTGCTCGGTCCGAACGCCGACCTGCTTCACAGCACCGGCCGCGCCGAGTGCTCCACCCTCTCTCTGCTTCTGCTTCCCGACTCGCTGCCTGGCCCCGTTGCAGAGCCACCCGATCGAGCTCTAGCCCGCCGCAGCCCAGGAAGGATCAGTGCACTACCTGCCACCAGCCCGTTTAGCTGGGGAAACCACAGACTAGAGACCAAGCCTGGCCCTCGTTTTCGAGTTTCTTCGAGTTATATTTTTTTTTTCTGGCTTCTGGCTTCGACCTTCGTCTGAGGAATCGATCCCCTTGAGGTGCTGCCGAATTGCAGGTAAGTTCGTTTCTAACTCGTCGCCACTGTTAGATCCGTGTGTTAATGGAGACACGGAATGCAGGAGTTGATTTAACAAGTGTTTACTGAACAAAGTCTGGAGGTGAACTAACAGCACAAGATGCTACACAGGCTTATATACCCGAGTGGTCACTACTGGTACTACAGTATACAGGGGCTTCAAAAACATAGTTCCTCTTAAAGGTACATACACTACAATGTGGAGAACAGGCAGTTTCAGAATATGAATGAAAGGCCGACCAGGAGTTTTAAGATAGGTCAACCAGTTTTGGCCCGGGACTACCGCACAGAGAAATGGCAGCCAGGAACGATCTGCACACGGCAAGGACCTCTAATGTATACCGTGGATGTTGGAGAGAGCATTTTAAGACGCCATGCTGACCAGATTCTAGAGTCACTGGAAAACGTCAATTCCACACCACGATCCGATACACCTGGTGATGAAACCGAAGTACCAATTGCATCTACCTCCGAATCGGTGATATTGGAAGCAGACGAACCAAACAACGACGTTGATCCCGAATCAACTTTGCCAGAGGAACCTGATACCCCAAAGAGGCGTTATCCGGACAGAATCAGGAAGCCTCCTCAAAGACTGAACTTATAATTGCTTAACTTCAGCTAATGTATCTAGCAACTGTAATTGTAAATATGTTATTTAATTATTAATCGAATGTTATGTACTGTTTAGCTAAAAGGGGAGGAATTGTAGTGTATGTACTTTGCAGAAGGAACTATATTCTGCAGCCCCTGTATACTGCAGTACCAGTAGTGACCACCCCTGTATATGAGCCTGTGCAGTAACTTTGCATAGTAGTTCCAGTTTTGTCTCCACTCAGTAAACACCTGTTGTAACCAACTCCTGCAGTCTGTGTCTCAATTACACACGGACATAATAAAACCTGTTACATCTCTAACATTTTCCAGTTCTGATGAAAGGTCATCGACCTGAAACATTAACTCTGTTTCTCTCTCCACAGATGCTGCCTGACCTGCTGAGTGTTTCCAACAATTTTTGTTTTTATTTGAGATTTCCAGCATCTGCAGTATTTTGCTTTTGTATTAATGGCTCCTGCGATATTGGGTACTGTCTCTTCAATTTTTCATTTCTATTTATCTTTCACTTCCACCCACCCCACCCTGGGTGACTGCAGCTATACAGCGACTGGGCTTCTCTATTCCCCATCGTCTCTCTTGAATCCTTTACCCCCCTCTAAATGTGTTAACTGTAGCACCAAAAAGAAAATGTTGGAACCCATTGACTATACGCTTTGCTACACCTTTTCAAAAGCCCCCTCTTAATGAGTGAATGTACTTTATTGGCAGTTCCCACTCTGATCATATAATCCAATTTTCAGATTTTTGGACACATTTTGTACTCCCTCATTTAAAGTGCTTACACATCAGTATTTCAGACATTTTATCCATCAGGTCTCCACAGTGGTCACTTGCAAAAGCGGACCTACAGCTTGTGAAACATTTACTGTGGGATAGACACTTTCACATATATATTAGGCAACTCTGCTCTTCTGTCACAATGCTGTCTCCAGCCCATGTGTGAGGTTCAATATACTACAGTATGTTTATCAGTCACTTGTTTGTGTTTTAAGAAACTTTTGCAATCTGCTGTGAATGTAGGAAGAGTGTGCTGCTCCTTTCAGTTAGAAACATGATGCTGGTATCACTTTGACTTTGTTTCCATGCATTAACACTAAAAATGAAACCTGTTCACTGTACTGAGATATGATGCATTCACGTTTGGTAGTACCAAATATTTTGCAGAAAGACAGAGTATCGAGTTACATTCACACCACTTGTGTACTAGTGCATAATTTTTTTTTAGAAGAATTCAGTATGTAGCACTCACACATGTGGTCACGAGGATTTCAGCCTGACCCTTTCTTTTAGATCACTATATATGTCAATCCCTTCATTCTCCAGAAAAGTGCCTAATTTGAACCCAATTATGCTGTCCAGTTCTCTGGCCTTCCTCAGTAATGTGCATTCTCTAGTTCCATGTCCAAGTACAATACCAAACTGTAAAGAAATATATAAAAATCTAACAGATCACTGCTGTGTGTTCTGGTGCTGTGCATTTTGGTGCTGTTTAACATTAGAGTCATAGTCATAACGGCGCAGAAGGAGGCCATTTGGCCCATCGAGTCCGTGCCGGCTCTCTGTAGAGCAATCCAGTCAGTCCCATTCCCCCGCTCTATCCCCGTAGCCCTGCAAGTTTATTTCCCTCAAGTGTCTATCCACTCTCCCCTTGAAAACATTGAGTGTCTCCACTTCCACCACTTCTGTCGGCAGCGAGTTCCAGGTCCTCACCACTCACTGCGTAAAAAAAGGTTTTCCTCGCATCCCCCCTGTATCTCTTGCCCAAAACCTTAAACCTGTGTACCCTAGTCCTTGTACCATCAACTAGTAGGAACTGCCTTTCCCCACCTAGCCTATCCAATCCCGTCATAATCTTATACACCTCTATCAAATCACCCCTCAACCTCCTTTGCTCTAATGAAAATAAATCCAGCTTCTCCAACCTGTCCTTGTAGCGAAGATCCCCCATCCCTGAAATAATTCTGGTAAATCTCCTCTGCACCCTCTCAAGGGCCTTCACATCCTTCCTAAAGTGTGGTGACCAGAACTGGACGCAATACTCCAGTTGTGGCCTAACCAGCGCTTTATAAAGATTCAGCATAACTTCTCTACTTTTGTACTCAATACCTGGAGTGTTTACGGGATGGTTTCCTGGACCAATATGTCGAGGAACCAACCAGAGATCAGGCCATCTTAGACTGGGTATTATGCAACGAGAGAGGATTAATTAGCAATCTTGTTGTACGAGGCCCCTTGGGTCGGAGCGATCATAATATGATCGAATTCTTCATTAAGATGGAGAATGAAGTAGTTGACTCAGAGACAAGGGTCCTCAATTTAAATAAAGGAAACTACGATGGTCTGAGGAGTGAGTTGGGTAGGATTGAGTGGGGAATGGCGCTCAAAGGGTTGACGGTGGATAGGCAATGGCAAACATTCAAAGACCGAATGGATGAGCTACAGAATTTGTTCATCCCAGTTTGGCGTAAAAATAAAACAAAAAAGGTGACTCAACCGTGGCTAACAAGGGAAATTAGGGATAGCATAAGATCCAAGGAGAGGACATATAAATTGGCTAGAAAAAGCAATAATCCTGAGGATTGGGAGCAGTTTAGGATTCAACAAAGGAGGACAAAGGGATTAATTAAGAAAGGGAAAATAGAATGAGAGTAAGCTAGCAGGGAACATAAAAACTGACTGTAAAAGCTTTTATAGATATGTGAAGAGAAAAAGATTAGTGAAGTCAAGCGTAGGTCCCTTACAGTCAGAATCAGGGGAATTTATAATGGGAAACAAGGAAATGGCAGACCAACTAAATGCATACTTTGGTTCTGTCTTCACAAAGGAGGACACAAATAACCTCCCAGAGATGCCGGGGAACATAGGGTCTGATGAAAGAGAGGAACTGAAAGAAATCAGTATTTGTAGGAAAATGGTGTTAGGAAACTTGATGGGCCTGAAGGCCGATAAATCCCCAGGGCCTGATGGTCTACATCCCAGGGTACTTAAGGAAGTGGCCCTAGAGATAGTAGATGCATTACTGATCATCTTCCAGAACTCGATAGACTCTGGAACGGTACCCATGGATTGGAGGGTAGCTAATGTTACCCCACTATTCAAAAAAGGTGGTAGAGAAAAAGTGGGGAATTATAGACTGGTAAGCCTGACAGCGGAAGTGGGGAAAATGCTAGAGTCCATTATAAAAGATGTAATAGCAGAGCACTTGGAAAGCAGTGACAGGATCGGACAAAGTCAACATGGATTTACAAAAGGTAAATCGTGCTTGACTAATCTACTGGAATTTTTTGAGGATGTAACTGGTAAAATAGATAAAGGAGAACCAGTGGATGTGGTGTATTTGGACTTTCAGAAGGCTTTCGATAAGGTCCCGCATAAGAGATTAGCGTGTAAAATTAAGGCACATGGGATTGGGGGCAAGGTATTGACTTGGATAGAGAACTGGTTGGCGGACAGAAAGCAAAGAGTTGGAATAAACGGGTCGTTTTCCGAGTGGCAGGCAGTGACTAGTGGGGTACTGCAAGGGTCGGTCCTAGGACCCCAGCTGTTCACAATATATATTAATGATCTGGATGAGGGAATTGGATGTAATATCTCCAGGTTTGCAGACGACACAAAGCTGGGCGGGAGGGTAAGCTGCAAGGAGGATGTCGGGAAACTCCAGTACGATTTGGACAGGTTGGGTGATTGGGCAGAAACATGGCAAATGCAGTATAATGTGGATAAATGTGAGGTTATCCACTTTGGTGGCAAAAACAGGAAGGCAGATTATTATTTGAATGGCAATAGATTGGGAGAAGGGGAAGTGCAAAGAGACCTGGGTGTCCTTGTGCACCAGTCGCATGCAGGTGCAGCAGGCGGTTAAGAAGGCAAATGGTATGTTGGCCTTTGTAGCAAGAGGGTTCGAGTACAGGAACAAGGATGTCTTGCTACAGTTGTACAGGGCCTTGGTGAGACCGCACCTTGAGTATTGTGTGCAGTTTTGGTCACCTTACCTGAGGAAGGATGTTCTTGCCATGGAAGGAGTGCAGCGAAGATTCACCAGGCTGATACCTGGGATGGCAGGAATGACGTATGAGGAGAGATTGTGTCGATTGGGCTTATACTCACTGGAGTTTAGAAGATTGAGAGGGGATCTCATCGAAACCTATAAAATTCTGTCAGGTCTGGACAGACTAGATGCAGGAAGGATGTTTCTGATGGCCGGGGAGTCCAGAACCAGGGGTCATAGTCTAAGGATAAGGGGTAAGCCATTTAGGACTGAAATGAGGAGGAATTTCTTCACCCAGAGAGTGGTGAACCTGTGGAATTCTCTGCCACAGAGGGCGGTGGAGGCCAGTTCATTAAATATATTCAAGAAAGAGTTGGATATATTTCTTGAGGCTAAAGGGATATGGGGAAAAGGCAGGGACAGGGTACTGAATTTGGATGATCAGCCATGATCACATTGAATGGCGGAGCAGGCTCGAAGGGCCGAATGGCCTACTCCTGCTCCTTTCTTCTATGTTTCTATGACGGGTATGGAGGTGGGACTGCCGGGAAAATGGCAGAATTTGTGGGCAGGAAGGGATTAAAGCCTAGGTAGTTAACAGGCAGAAAATAGGATTATCCCCTTTTTGCCCTCAAGTGCAGGCTTCCCGAAGGCTCCAAAACACACCAGCTCAGCAAAGCGAGTAGGGGGTCGGGGGGGGGGGGCGGTGCAAAAGTGTGGTGTGAAGGTAAGTGATGGGTGCAAGAGTGTAGAGGTGAGTATCTGAGGTAAGTGCAAAGTGTTAGTAAAAGTGTACTTACCTTTGTTTCTTCCTGCAGGCTTCAGTCGGTTTGTATGTGGAGAGTCTCGGACCTCCGCGTTGGGATTGACAGGTGGCCGTTGCATTCTCAGATGCAACAACCATCTCAATTCTGTTAAAGAAAGAAGTTTGATGAGGTCTTGAATGCAAGACCTCATCAAACTACAGAAAATGTCAGTGTTTGACAGCTTCACAGAGCTGTCAAACGATGACAATTCATCTGTCAAAAATTTTGGGCGGGCTTAACAAGGTCAATCAAGAGAAAATAGCGTGGGTTGGCCACCAATCGATGGAGGCGGGACTAAAACCAGACAAGCAGCAGTCCCACCGCCAACGCACCCCCATTAACAAAATCGTCCCCATGGTGTCACATTTGCCAGTTTCTAATCCTCCGGCACCTCCCCCGCATCTAGGGAAGATTGGAAAATTATGGTAAGCCCTTCCGCTATCTCCTCCCCCAATTCCCTTAGCAATCTGGGATACAAGCCATCTGCACCAAGCAACTTATCCACTCTAAGCATACCCAGCCTTTCTCGTACATCCTGTTTATCAATTTCCACCCCTTCCATTGATTCTACCTTTTCCACTGCTACTGATATTTTGTCAGCATCCACCTCCTTAGTAAACACTGATACAAAGTACTCATTGAGTATTCTAGCCTTGCCCTGCGCCTCTAAGCATATAATACCTTCTTTGTCTTACTGTTTGCATGCCGGTAGAAGATTTTTGGGTTCCCTTTTATGTTAACTGCCATTCTGCTCTCATTCCCTCTTTGCCAATCTTATTTTCATCTTCACTTCCCCTCTCAACTTATTGTATTTGGTCTGGTTCTCCCTTGAAGAATCCACCTGACATGCATCATACACTTTTTTTTTTGTTTCATCACCTTCCCTATCTCCCTCGTCAGCCAAGGAGCCCTTGCTTTGGTTCCCTTACCCTTCTGTCTTGTTGGAATGTACGTAGCCTGTATTTGGAACATCTCCTCCTTAAAGATGACCCATTGTTCCGTTACAGTTTTTCCTGTCAGTCTTTGGTTCCATTTTACCCTGGCGAGATCCTTTCGCATCCCATTGAAGTTAGCCCTATTCCAGTTTAGAAGTTCCACTCTAGATTGATCTTTGCTCCTCTCCATTGCTAATCTAAATCTTATGATACGATGATCACTCGTACCCAAGTGTTCTCCCACAGACACTTGGTCGACCTGGCCCACCTCATTCCCCAGCCCCAGATCCAACAATGCCTCCTTCCTAGTTGGGCCAAGAACATACTGGTCAAGGAAATTCTCCTGAATACATTTCAGAAATTCCTCCCCTTCCTTTCCCTTTACCCTCGCATTATCCCTATCGATATTTGGGTAATTAAAGTCCCCTAATATTGTTAAGTCTGTGTGTTATAGTGAGAATTACTACACAGACACAAGAGTAAATTTTAACAGGTCTTTACTAGTCGAAGGTCAGGGCTGAACTGCCCAATAAATCATTACACAGCACTTATATACCGGTGTGGTCACCACCGGTATTACAGTATACAGCAGCCAAGATAAAGTAGTGCAACTCTTAAAATAGTTCTCTTAAAGGTGGAACGGTTACATACACCACAAATATCACCACTCTATAGCTCTTGCATATCTCTACGATTTCCCTGCAGATTTGCTCCTCTACCTCCCTCTCACTATTTGGAGGCCTATAGAATACCCCCAATAGTGTGAACATACCCTTTTTGCTCCTCCACTCTAACCAAATGGATTCTGTCCTTGTCCCCTCAAAAACATCCTCCCTTTCCAACATTACAATGTCTTCTTTAATCAGCACTGCCACCCCACCTCCCTTTTTTCCTTCCCTATCTTTTCTGAACACCTTGTACACTTGAATAATAAGTGCCCAGTTCTCACCGTTTTTAAGCCACGTTTCCGTTCTTGCCACAACATCATATTGCCACATGGCTAATTGTGCTTGTAGCTCACCTACCTTATTCACCACACTTTGTACGTTTACGTACATGCATTCTAAACCCATTTTTGAATTTTTCTTAGTCTGCTCCTATCTAATATAGTACTACTTCCGCCTCTAGTACTATGCAACACACTCACTCTTTTCTACTCCTATATGCTGGTGCCCATCCCCCTGCCAAGTTAGTTTAAACCCTCCCCAACAGCACTAACAAACCTCCCCGCGAGAATATTGGTCCCGGCTCTGTTGAGGTGTAACCTGTCCGGCTTGTACAGGTCCCACCTTCCCCAGAAACGGTCCCAATGTCTCAGGAATCTAAAGCCCTCCCTCCTGCACCATTCATCTGTTCTATCCTCCTATTCCTGTACTCACCAGCACGCGGCACCGGGAATAATCCAGAGATTACTACGTTTGAGGTCCTGCTTTTTAATCTCTCTCCTACCTCCCTAAACTCTGCCTGCAGGACCTCATCCCTCTTTCTGCCTATGTCATTGGTACCTGGCACCAGGGAGGCAACATGCCATCCTAGAGTCAAGTCTGCGGCCGCAGAAACACCCGTCTGCTCCCCTAACTATCGAATCCCCTACCACTATTGCTCTTCCACTCTTTTCCCCCCCCCGCCCGGCCTGTGCAGCTAGACTTGGACTTGTCTCTGGCCGCACTCCCCAGCGGACCCATCGCCCCCACCAATACTCAACTGAATACTGGTTGGAGAGCAAGATGCACTCTGGGGACTCCTGCACTACCTGCCTGGTCGTCCTCCTTCTGTCTGGCGGTCACCCATTCCCTCACTGTCTGCATACTCTTAAGCTGCGGGATGACCACCTCCAGAAATGTGCTATCCACGTAACTCACAGCCTCGTGGATGCACCGCATTGACTCCAGCTGTCGCTCAAGCTCTGAAACATGGAACTCGAGTGCCGCTGATCCCGCTCCTCTCGTGCTCTTTACAGCGCCGCTGATCCCGCCACTCCCCTCGTACTCTTTATAGCGCCGCTGATCCCGTCGCTCTCGCGCTCTTTACAGCGCCGCTGATCCCACCACTCCTCTCGCACTCTTTATAGCGCCGCTGATCCCACCACTCCTCTCGCACTCTTTATAGCGCCGCTGATCCCACCGCTCCTCTCGCGCTCTTTATAGTGCTGCTGATCCCACCGCTCCTCTCGCGCTCTTTATAGCGCCGCTGATCCCACCGCTCCTCTCGCGCTCTTTATAGTGCTGCTGATCCCACCGCTCCTCTTGCGCTCTTTACAGCGCCGCTGCTCCTCTCGCGCTCTTTATAGTGCTGCTGATCCCACCGCTCCTCTTGCGCTCTTTACAGCGCCGCTGCTCCTCTCGCGCTCTTTATAGCGCCGCTGATCCCGCACTTGCTGCTCCTCTCGCTTAATACCACCAGTCAAGGTTCCAAACAGTGAATAGATCCACTATAATATGAATTCTGGTCATGCTACATGATTTTGAAGGGCATCTAAAATCCAATAATAATGGATGCTGAATTCATCAACCAAAGCATAAAATTCCTGTGCATACGTACTATTTGTATAGATATATACTTTCTAAAACTGTTGCAACCTTGTATTCTTGATTTTGCACTGAAAACATCAAAAATGCAGGAATCTAGGATAGTTAATCAAAAGTGCATTTTAACTAACATTTTAACTATCTTTGCTGTAATGCCTCAAGTGACCTGGGAGCTTTGTTGAAATGTAACTGTTATTAGGAGGGTAATTTACCAACAGTAGGCAGCTTTAAACACCCTACGTTTTGGCTGTGTTCACAGCTTGCTTCTCATCCATGTATAATTAGTAGACAGGGCAGTAGACGGGGCGTTAAACTAATGAAGAGGGAGGTGGGAGGATTCAGGAAAGAGTAAATTTAAAAGAAGCGAGAGAAATGTCGAGGCTTCACAGTAGGGTAGAGTTTTGGGTAAAAATAAGCAGAGTGGGTCAGGAAGGGACAGAGAGTAATAAGACATCAGTGACTAAGGTGACATCAGGGAAAAATAGAAAGAAGTAAAGCCAAAGACACTATATCTGAATGCACAAAGCATTCGCAACAATATAGATGAATTAATAACGGATAGAAATGAACAGGTTTGATCTAATAGCCATAACGGAGATGTGGTTGTAAAGTGGCCAAGGTTGGGAGCTAAATATTCCAGGATACTTAACTTTTATAAGAGATAGGCAAAATGGAAAAGGAGGAGGGATAAAAGGATGGGATAAAGACAGTAGAGAGAAACATTGAAACATAGAAGATAGGAGCAGGAGTAGGACATTCGGCCCCTCGAGCCTGCTCCGCCATTCAGTGAGATCATGGTACTGCGTTTGGATGATCAGCCCTGTCCCTGCCTTCTCCCCATATCCCTTGATCCCTTTAGCCTTCAGCAATATATCTAACTCCTTCTTGAATATATTAATGAATTGGCCTCAACTGCCCTCTGTTGTAGAGAATTCCACAAGTTCACCACTCTCTGGGTGAAGAAATTCCTCCTCATCTCTGTCCTAAATGGCTTACCTCTTATCCTTAGACTGTGACCCCTGGTTCTGGACTCCCCCGCCATCAGGAACATCCTTCCTGCATCTAGTCTGTCTAGTCCTGTCAGAATTTTATAAGTTTCAATGAGATCCCCTCTCATTCTTCTAAACTCCAGCGAGTATAAGCCCAATCGACCCACTCTCTCCTCATACGTCATCCCTGCCATCCCAGGTATCAGTCTGTTGAATCTTCGCTGCACTCCCTCCATGGCAAGAACATCCTTCCTCAGATAAGGACAGCCTTCCTCAGATGTAAAAGGATCTTGGCTCCGAAAATCAAGAAGTAGAATCAGTTTGAGTGGAGCTAAGAAACATCATGGGGCATAAAACATTGGTGAGAGTTGTTTATAGGCCCCCAAACAGTAGCTGTAATGTAGAGCAGAGTATAAATCAGGAAATTAAAGGCGCAGGTAACAAGGGTAATACAGTAATCATGGGGGACTTTAATCTACATATAGACAGGGCAAACTAAATTTGCAGTAATAGTGTGGAGGACGAATTCATATGCAAGATTATTTTCTAGATCAGTATGTTGAGGAAGCAGGTAGGGAACAGGCTATTTTAGATCTAGTATTGTGCAATGAGAAAGGGTTAATTAATAACCTTGTAGTAAAGGGGCCTGCAGGAAAGTGTGACCATAATATGATAGAATTTTATATTGAGTTTGAAAGTGATTTAGTTAAATCCGAAACTAGGGTCTTAAATCTAAACAAAGCAAACTACGTAGGAATGAGGGGTGAGTTGGCTAAGGTAGATTGGGAAACTACATTAAAAGGTATGATGGTAGACAAGCAATGGCTAGCATTTAAAGAATTAATACATCAGTTACAACAAATATACATTCCTTAAGGCACAAAACCCCACAGGAAAAGTGGTCCAACCGTGGCTAACAAGAGAAGTTAAAGATAGTATTAGATCAAAGGAAGAGGATTATAATGTTGCCAAAAAGAGTAGTAAGCCTGAGGATTGGGAGGATTTTAGAATTCAGCAAAGGAGGACCAAGAAATTGATAAAGAAAGGGAAAATAGAATGAGAGTAAACTAGCGAGACATAAAAACAGACTGTAAAAGCTTCTATAGGTATGTAAAAAGGAAAAGATTAGTGAAAGTAAATGTGGGTCCCTTACAGGCTGAGACAGGAGAAATTATAATGGGGAATAAGGAAATGGCAGAGAAATTAAACAAATACTTTGGGCAGGATTTTCCCTGCGGAGGCGGGATGGCGACAGGAGAGCCGGTTGGCAGGTTCCGGTCCTGCTCCTGTCTGCAGCCGCTCTCTGAAAATGACTTTCCATAGATTGACATTGTTAAGCCCGCCCTGCGGGGTTCCCTGCCAATTAGTAGGAAGCGGGTCTGATGGACATCTGCGTCATTAGCCGGTTTCCATAAAGGGACCACGCCCACATTGATTTTGACAGGTGTGCAGTCAGTGTTCTCCAGAATTGAGGGGCTGCAAACACTGACGAGCACTGCACAAAGGTGCAGAGCTGCACCCAGGCTCACGCATGACTCCCTCCATACGCTTGTGGAGGGAGTCACCGCACGCAGGGAGGTTCTCTTCCCTTCCCATGGGTGGAAGAGACCTCCCCAGGACATCAACGCAGCCTGGTTGCACATTGCACAGGAGGGCAAAAGCAGGGATGTCATCGGGAGGACCAGGCTGCAGTGGCGCAAACCTTTCAATGATCTCACGAGACGTTACTGCAAAACCACACTCAACCTCATCCTGCTGTGCCACTCATCACATGCCCATCACTCTGCCTTCCCTTCCCTACTCCTGCACATTTTTACTCTCACCAACTTACCTTGCACCTCCACCCATCCCTCTATATCTTCATTATCACTTCCCCATCTCACTAGCCACCGCTCACTCTCGCCCTCATCTAGTTCAATCATACCAACTAACAACACACAAGGGTAGACACTTGGGTGTGTTATGCAATGTTCATGTAAATTTTCTGTTACTGTGTTGTCAAACATTGAAATCTTTATTTTCAACATTTTGCCTTATTCTACAGATCTGTGTTCACCTTTGGAAGTGTCTTTGTGAGTTGCAGTGAATGGTTAGACATAACAGTATCCCCCGCAATGATGAGCGTGAAAGGAACGGCTTGGTCATTATAGGAATGTCTTATGGTGCTGGTGTAGGGTGGTTTTAACTTGGCGCATCATGTGGCAGCCAGGGTGTACAGTGTCAAGTGAAGTAAATCTGGCCATGGTGATGCCATCGTTGGCCTCCCAGGCAGCAAGGTTGTTGGGTGCTGATGTCCTGTGCAGCATCAGGTGATTGCACAGAAGGTAGGTGTTGTTGTTGGTGTTGGGGTTGATTGTAGAGGGATTCGTAGGACCAAAGTGAGATTTTTTTCAAGGGCACCGATGTTGCTGGAATAGATGGCAGTTGAAGTTGAGATAGCGGAAGCGATCTGTCAATGGTGAGAGAGCTTGCTCCAAGGTGGTGACAGTGCATATAGAGTTAACGCCACACACTGACAGCCTCCAGACAGATCAACATGTCACCCAAATCCTAAAATCAGACATTTCTGACATTTGAAAGTGAACAGATGTGAGAGTTCAGCTTTTTACTGCAGTTGCAGCTGTGAACTATGCAGCTCGCTGCTACTCCCGACATATTTACCTGACATACTTACCTGACATGATCTCCGAATGTCGAGAAACCCGTTTAAAATGTGGGAAAATAGGAAAAGGCTGAACCTTCTCTGAACTGCCTCCAAGGCAAGTATATCATTCCTTAAATAAGGAGACCAAAACTGTATGCAGTACTCCAGGTGTGATCTCACCAACGCCCTGTACAATTGTAACAGGACTTCCCTACTTTTATACTCCATTCCCTTTGCAATAAAGGCCAACGTTCCATTTACCTTCCTAATTACTTGCTGTACCGGCATGCTACAGGAAACTCTTTGGTATACGGGACCGGGATGATGCCGGTTGATTAAAAATTCCGGATAAGGAAGAAGAGACATGGAGTGACAATGGCCCACGGTATGATAGCCCCGCAGCGCAGCCAGAAGTGCTGGAGCCCCGCAGCGCAGCCAGAAGTGCTGGAGCCCCGCAGCGCAGCCAGAAGTGCTGGAGCCCCGCAGCGCAGCCAGAAGTGCTGGAGCCCCGCAGCGCAGCCAGAAGTGCTGGAGCCCCGCAGCGCAGCCAGAAGTGCTGGAGCCCCGCAGCGCAGCCAGAAGTGCTGGAGCCCCGCAGCGCAGCCAGAAGTGCTGGAGCCCCGCAGCGCAGCCAGAAGTGCTGGAGCCCCGCAGCGCAGCCAGAAGTGCTGGAGCCCCGCAGCGCAGCCAGAAGTGCTGGAGCCCCGCAGCGCAGCCAGAAGTGCTGGAGCCCCCGCAGCGCAGCCAGAAGTGCTGGAGCCCCCGCAGCACAGCCAGAAGTGCTGGAGCCCCGCAGCGCAGCCACAGGGGACCCGGTTACACGGCCGCAATTATACAGTATACGGAAGCCTCAAAACCTACTCCTGAATTTTGCCGGTTATTAGAGAATTCCGGATAATTAGGTGGCGTTTAAACGAGAGTCTCCTGTAACTTTTTGTGATTCATGTACAAGGACCCCCCAGATCCCTCTGTACCTCAGCATTTTGTAATCTCGCCCCATTTAAAAAATAACTAGCTTTTT
Organism: Somniosus microcephalus; assembly: GCF_052327205.1. Taxonomy (NCBI): domain Eukaryota; kingdom Metazoa; phylum Chordata; class Chondrichthyes; order Squaliformes; family Somniosidae; genus Somniosus; species Somniosus microcephalus. The sequence continues at coordinate 26,343,436 of NC_141011.1, forward strand.
TATTTTTCCTACCAAAGTGGATAACCTCGCATTTTCCCACATTAAACTCCATCTGCCAGATTTTTGCCAACTCACTTAGCCTATCTATATCTCTTTGGAGATTCTTTGTGTCCTCCACACAATTTACCTTCTTAACCTATCTTTGTATCATCAGCAAATTTGGCTACATTACACTCAGTCCCTTCATCCAAGTCATTAATATAGATTGTAAATAGTTGAGGCCCCAGCACCGATCCCTGTGGCACCCTACTAGTTACAGTTTGCCAACCTGAAAATGACCCATTTATCCCGACTCTGTTTTCATTTAGTTAGCCAATCCGCTATCCCAGCTAATATATTACCCTAACCCCGTGAGCTCTTATCTTGTGTTGTAACCTTTTATGTGGCACCTTATCGAATGCCTTCTGGAAATCCAAATACAAGACATCTACTGGTTCCCCTTTATCCACCCTGCTCGTTACATCCTCAAAGAACTCCAGCAAATTTGTCATACATGATTTCCCTTTCATAAAACCATGCTGACTCTGCTTGACTATCCAGGAAACTTTGGTTTATCCGGAGGTTATATATCCGGAATACTCGATCTAACGGCAAAAATCAGGAGCCGTTTTCTATGTTTTTTTAGTTCTCGTTGCTTTTTTTTTCCCCCCCAGTCAAGCACTGCAAGGTCTGTAGCTATAGCAACAGCTTCAACTACAGACGCTTGCAGCTGCAGCCGATTGTTTTGAAGCTGTTGCTAAGCAACAGGGTTTGTTGATTCACACGGAGCTTCTCAGTTCTGTATGTTTAAACATTAACTCTGGTATGCCTGGCACTTTTGATGTTACGGCACCAGCTTGGCCCCGTCAGTGCTGGATATCAGAAAGTTTCCTGTATTATGATTTTCTAAAGGTCCTGCTACCACTTTCTTAATGATGGACTCCAGCATTTCCCAATGACAGATGTTATGCTAACTGGTTGACAGTTGCCTGCTTTCTGTCTCCCTCCTTTCTTAAATAGGGGCGTTACATTTACGGTTTTCCAGTCTGCTGGGACCCCTCCAGAATCCAGGGAATTTTGGTAGATTACAACCAATGTATCCACTATCTCTGCAGCCACCTCTTAAGACTGTAGGATGCAGGCCATCGGGTCAAGAGGACTTGTCCACCTTTAGTCCCATTAGTTTGCTTAGTACTTTTTCTCTAGTGATAGTGATTGTTTTAAGTCCCCCCACCCCAGTAGCCCTTGAATATCCATTATTGGGATGCTTTTAGTGTCTTTTACCATGAAGACCAATGCAAAATATTTGTTCAAAGTCTCTGCCATTTCCCTGTTTCCTATTATTAATTCCCCAGACTCATCCTCTAGGGGACCAATGTTTACTTTAGCTACTCTCTTCCTTTTTATATACCTGTAGAAGCTCTTACTGTCTGTTTTTATATTTCTTGCTAGCTTACTCCCATAAGCTATCTTCTTCTCTCTATCATTTTTTAGTCGTCCTTTGCTGGTTTTTAAAAATTTCCCAATCCTCTGGCCTTTCACTATTCTTCGCAACATTGTATGCTTTTGTTTTCAATTTGATACCATCCTTTACTTCCTTAGTTAGCCACAGATGGTTCATCCTTCTCTTAGAGTCTTTCTTTCTCACTAGAATATATCTTTGCTGAGAGTTATGAAATATCTCCTTAAATGTTTGCCACTGCTTTTCTACAGTCTTACCCTTTAATATATTTTCCCAGTCCACTTTAACCAAGTCTGCCTTCATACCTTTGTAATTACCTTTATTTAAGTTCAGGACACTAGTTTGAGACCTAGCTTTCTCACCCTCAAACAGAATTTCAAATTCTACCATGCTAGGATCACTCTTCCCAAGAGGATCCTTCACTTCGAGATCATTAATTAATCCAGCCTCGTTGCACATTACCAGATCTAAAATAGTCTTCTCCCTATTTGGTTCCACAACGTATTGTTCTAAGAAACCATCCTGCATACATTCTAAAAACTCTTCCTCAGGTCTACCTTTGCCAATTTGCTTTGTCCAATCAATATGGAGATTTAAATCTCCCATGATTATAGCCATATTTTTCTTACAAGCCTCTATTATTTCTTGATTTATTCTCTGTCCTACAGTGTGGTTACTGTTTGGGGGCCTGTAGACCACTCCCACTAGTGACTTTTTACCCTTATTATTTCTTATCTCCACCCAAACTGATTCTACGTCTTGATCTTCTAGGCCAATATAATTTCTCATTACTGCACTAATCTCATCGCTTATTAACAGAGCTACACCTCCTCCTTTTCCTTTCTGCCTATCCTTACGAATAGGAAAATGCCCCTGAATATTCAGTTTCCAGCCTTGGTCACATTGCAACCAACTCTCTGTAATGGCTATCAGATCATACCCATTTATTTCTATTTGTGCTGTCAACTCCTCTATCTTGTTACGAATGCTGCGTGCATTCAGATATAGAGCTTTTAATCTTGTCTTTTTACCATTTTTCCCTAATCTGACCCCTCTTTCTGATGCACTCTTATGTGTATACACTCTGTCCCTTCCTGTCACACTCTGATTATCATTACCCCTATCGCTACCCTGCACTTTTGCCTTCTCATTTATCTTTGACTTTTTTAATTTCCGCTCAGCGTATCCCTTCCCCCCACTATTTAGTTTAAAGCCCTATCTACAGCCCTAGTTATTCAATTCACCAGGACACTAGTCCCAGCCTGGTTCAAATGAAGGCCGCCCAACGGAACAGCTCCCTCCCATCCCAGTACTGGTGCTAGTGCCCCAGGAATCGAAACCCATTTCTCCCACACCAATCTTTGAGCCACTCGTTCATCTCTCTGATCTTATTTACCCTATGCCAATTTGCACATGGCTCAGGTAGTAATCCAGAGATTATTAGCTTTGTGGTTCTGCTTTTTAATTTAGCCCCTACCTGCTCATACTACCTCAGCAGAACCTCTTTCTTTGTCCTACCTATGTCATTGGTACCTACATGGACCACGACAACTGATCTTTCCCCTCCCACTCTAAGTTCCTCTCCAGCCCAGAGGAGATGTCCTTTACCCTGGCACCGGGCAGGCAAAACAGCCTTCAGGACTCATGCTCTCGGCTGCAGAGAACAGTGTCTATCCCCCTAACTATACTGTCCCCTACTACGACCACATTTCTTTTTGCTCCCCCCACTTGAATGGCTCCATGTACCACGGTGCTGTGGTCAGTTTGCTCATCCTCCCTGCAGTCCATGCTCTCGTCCACACACGGAGTAAGAACCTCGTAACTGTTGGACAAGAGCAAAGACTGAGGCTCCTCCACCACTACCTCCTGGTTCCCCATACCTGCCTCGCTCGTAGTCACACCCACCTGTCCCTGACCATGGATCAAATTTGAATTAATTAATTTAAGTGATGTGACTGCCTCCTGGAACGCAGCGTCCAGGTAACTCTCCCCCTCCCTGATGTGTCTGTGTTTGAAGCTCGGACTCTAGCTCATCAACATGGAGCCGAAGTTCCTCAAGCAACCAACACTTAGTGCAAGTGTGGTCGCCGTGGACCTCCGTGGTGTCCACCAGATTCCACGTGTTGCAGCAGTAACACATCGCCTGCCCTGCCATCTCTAATGTATTTAATTAATTAAGTGTTTAAGTTTTGAACGTTTGGTTTAAATTAAGAGCCGGGATTAAAAACTAATGTCCAAGAAAAGAGAAATACTGACCAACCAATCACGTCCCTGCTTTCCTGTGACATCACTCCTTGTTTTTGTTGTCCGGTCCACTGCCTCTGCTCTCGGGCCTTCCTCTGCTGCGTTGTTTATTTGCTCCGCTTCCACGCTCACTCCCGCTCAGGTCCGCTGCCTCTGGCTTTTCCCTGTGATGTCACCTTTTATTTTTCTCCAAATGCAGTTGAGGGGTTTCACAGAGCCGAACTCCCGCTGGTTCTCTGTCCCCTCTCATGCAGATTTTTAACTTCTACTCTCCTGGAGGCTGACAAAGATAGAAAAAGAAGACAGGAGCACCTGACTCCCTTACTCACCAAACTCACACATTTACACTCTGTTCCAAGCTGCACTCCAGCCTGCCTTATTTATACTACTGAGATTTATGAGTCACCTCTCTGGCAGTTGCAGATCCAGACCAGTTAATTAATTAACTAGCCCCACCCGCTCTCCAGCACAGAGCTTGCTTTGCCCTGCCCAAGCCTGGAAGAAACATAAAACTTAAAAACAGTAAATTTAAGTTAAATGGTAATTGCAAGAACACAAGACTAGATTTTTTTTAATTAACCCTTAAGATTCACTCCCTTATTCACCACTACAAAGCTGGGTGGGAATGTAAGTTGTGAGGAGGGTGCAAGGAGGCTTCAAGGGGATATAGACAGGGTAAGTGGGCGAGCAAATGGAATATAATGTGGAGAAATGTGAAGTCATCCACTTTGGTAGGAAAAATAGAAAAGCAGAGTATTTTTTAAATGGTAAGAGATTGGGAAATGTTGGTGTTCAGAGGGACCTGGGCGTCCTTGTACTCGAATCACTGAAAGTTAACATGCAGGTACAGCAAGCAATTAGGAAAGCAAATGGTATGTTGGCCTTTATTACAAGAGGATTTGAGTATAAGAGTAAAGATATCTTCTTGCAATTATATAGGGCCCTGGTGAGACCACACCTGGAGTATTGTGTACAGTTTTGGTCTCCTTACCTAAGGAAGGATATACTTGCCATAGCGGGAGTGCAACGAAGGTTCACCAGACTGATTCCTGGGATCGGGATTGTCCTATGAGGAGGGATTGAGTAGACTAGGCCTATATTCTCTAGAGTTTAGAAGAATGAGAGGTGATCTCATTGAAACATACAAAATTCTTACAGGGCTTGACAGGGTAGATGCAGGGAGGATGTTTCCCCTGGCTGGGGAGTCTAGAACCAGGGGTCACAGTCTCAGAATAAGGGGTTGGCCATTTAGGACTGAGATGAGAAATTTCTTCACTGAGAGGGTGGTGAATCTTTGGAATTCCCTACCCCAGAGGCTGTGGAGGCTCAGTCGTTGAGTATATTAAAGACAGAGATCGATAGATTTTTGAATATTAAGTGAATCAAGGGATATGGGGATCGGGCAGGAAAGTGGAGTTGAGGTCGATGATCAGCCATGATCTTATTGAATGGCGGAGCAGGCTCGAAGGGCCAAATGGCCGACTCCTGCTCCTATTTCTTATGTTCTTACAATTAGTAAGATGTGAGTATCATCTACTCATTGCCTTTATGATTCTTTATTATTGCAAATTTTCACCTCCCACGGCCTTTATGTTGCATGTCTGATCAGGTTCTGTTCCCATGCCACGTGTACATTTGTTTCAAGTGTTTGCAGTCGTGTTGGTCATCATTCAAACCATTTTGAAAAGATCGCAATAAATTGTGAGATGTGGCCAGTCTGATACAAGATGGATCCTGGGCTCTGCGGGTATTGACCAGAAAGTAGATCTCTCGGTTTGTAATTGGGTTGAGCAAGGAGATTTGGGATAGCGGAGTTAGTGGTAAGATAGCATTTGGCCACGAACATGAAAAAAGGGCGGGGATCCAAGTCTCTGACACATGGAATGTTCCATCTTGTGCGGTACTAAATTACCATTTCAAATAAATACTGAAAGAATTGTAATCTGTTACTGCATCTTTAAGGTCTGCTTTCACTTTGTTTTGCAGTGATGTGAGCCAATGACTGATCAATCCGAAGAGGTACCTATTAGCAAGAGATCCTGTAGCTCACAATGGAGGAAGTGAGTTTAAATGCAATTCAACTCCTTTCATTGTATAGTGGATTTTGTGTTTTTATTATTTATTAACTTTCACTCTGCTGAGTGGGGACAAAATGAAAAGTCTTGGACAAAGAACAAGGAGGCCTTGAGAAAGGGAGAAAATGTCTTGGTGGGGGGTGGGTGTGTTTCTCTTTCCTCCTTTGGCCTCAAGCTCTTGTTTTAAATCCCTTGCTGGCTTCATGGCCCAGAAATATGTGTTGGATGACCATGATGACTCTCTTTATTTGATGTGTTTTAACATTTCCTGATGCATTTCCTGGATCGGAAAGAGATTTGCATTGAAAACTGGATCTGAAAGGGATTTTGAATGAAGGCTAAAAGTTATCAGCTGGGGGGGGGGCGGCGGGTGGGTGGGTGGGGGGGGGGTTGGGTTTTGTGGGGCTGGAGGAGATTACAGAGATAGGGAGGGGCGAGGCCATGGAGGGATTTGAAAACAAGGATGAGAATTTTGAAATCGAGGCGCTGCTTAACCGGGAGCCAGTGTAGGTCAGCGAGCACAGGGATGATGGGTGAACGGGACTTGGTGCGAGTTAGGACACGGACAGCTGAGTTTTGGATGACAAGTTTACGGAGGGTAGAATGTGGGAGGCCAGCCAGGAGTGCGTTGGAATAGTCAAGTCTAGAGGTAACCAAGGCATGGATGAGGGTTTCAGCAGCGGATGAGCTGAGGCAAGGGCAGAGACAGGCGATGTTACGGAGGTGGAAATAGACGGACTTAGTTATGCCCTGGATGTGTGGTCGGAAGCTAATTTCCAGGTCAAATATGACACCAAGGTTGCGAACAGTGATATTCAGCCTGAGACAGATGTTAGAGAGAGGGATGGAGTCGGTGGCTAGGGAACGGAGTTTGTGGTGGGGACCAAAAACAATGGTTTTGGTCTTCCCAATATTTAACTGGAGAAAAGTTCTGTTCATCCAGAACTGGATGTTGGACAAGCAGTCTGACGTGGAGGGGTCGAGAGAAGAGGTAGTGAGGTAGAGCTGGGCGTCGTCGGTGTACATGTGTTTTCAGATGATGTCGCCAAGGGGCAACATGTAGATGAGAAATAGGAGGGGGCCAAGGATAAATCCTTGGGGGGGGGGGGGGGACACCAGAGGTAACAATGCGAGTGGGAAGAGAAGCCATTGCAGGTGATTCTCTGGCTCTGATTAGATAGATAAGAATGGAACCAGGTGAGTGCAGTCCCACCCAGCTGGACGATGGTAGAAAGACGTTGGAGAAGGATGGAATGGTCAACTGTGTCAAAGGCTGCAGACAAGTCAAGAAGAACGAGGAGGGATAGTTTACCTTTGTCACAGTAACAAAGGATGCCATTCTAGTACAAATCGCAGATTTCAGCCCATTTGTCTGAGGAGGAATCGTACTTATGTTTCAGATTACCTTCAGGAATACTGTAAGCAATATCTCCCACCTTTTTATTGCTGTGGAATTTGTATTCAAAATCCATCTTTCTCCTATTTTCAATTATTTTTTTCAACACAAAAACAAAATACTATGGATGCTGGAAATCTGAAATAAAAGCAGAAAATGCTGGAAATACTCAGCAGGTCAGGCAGCAACTGTGGAGAGAGAAACAAAGTTAACGTTTTAGGTCAATGACCTTTCATCAGACCAAATGGCATTAATTGTACGTGAGCCTTGATCATGAATGTCAGGTAGCTATTTGACTGCAGGCTTATCGTAGCTGAGCCTGATCCTGTCTTTACAGACGCATTTCCAGCAAGGGTTTCTGGTTAATGATGGAGGTTAGGGATTTTTTGCTGGCATTCTTTTTTCATCTCCAAATTCAAGGGATTGAGGTGATTTGTAATGATGTACTGATGACCTAGCTGAGATTAGCGAACTCAACATAGACCAGGGATTGAGACTGGCCCTTCCTGACGTGCTTGGCTCAGTTACTGACTGGATAAACTTGTGGCTCCATTGGGCCATGTAATTCCCCATTTGAGATGTTAAAAATTAAACAGTGCTCCTGTCTGCTTGTGGATGTTAAACATCCAATGGTACTATCTAAACAAGAGTGGGGGGCTGTCCTGACCAACATCACCAAAAGTTGTTTGCCTACATAACATCTTCAACTGCAGTTCAAAGTAACTCATTGTATGCAAAGTACATTTTCTGATAAGGTGCTGCATAAATCCAAGCCTTTCTTTCCCAGCGTGTTAGCTGGCCGCCTCTCCCAGCGTGTTAGCTGGCCGCCTCTCCCAGCGTGTTAGCTGGCCGCCTGAGAATAGAAAGTGCATTCTGAATCCCCAGTTATAAGTTCCTTGTTTTTTCTTTAAATAAGCTTATAATAGCCAACCTCATAAAAACATCTTTGTTATAACTCTTGATTTGCAGAGCAATCCAGTGCTTGCGTCTAAAGTGGAGATGTTAGCTGATGTACCTCAGCGTGTGTTGAAGGGACTTCCTCAAGAGGTGACTTTACGACAGTCAGCGGTTGATGAAAAGCGCATAGGTGAGTATTTTTAGACAAAGTTTCTTGAACCTAAAGATGACCAGCACCTATAGAAAATTAGACTTTGTCTTTGAGAAGCTTGCAGTTTGTACACTCTTGTTATTTTAACTTCTGTTTTTCGTCATTTTGTATCCGCTCAGTTTTGGGCAGGGACTCGCTGAAGAGTGAATGTCAGCACTCCATGTGTGTATGCAAAGTGCATCGTATTAAAATGGACACCGATTGAGGAAAGAAATCTTATAACTGTGTGCACACTGCTTTATTGTGTAGACATTGAGGAAAGAATCACTGTTTCAGTACTATAGCAAAATACTGCAGATGCTGGAAATCCAAAATAACAACAGAAAATGCTGGAAAAACTCAGCAGGCCAGGCAACATCCGTGGAGAGAAATTAGAGTCAACGTTTCGGGTCAAAACCCTTTATCAAGACTAAAGAGGCACAGGGAATGAAATAGATTAAGAGGCCAGGCTGGGAGAGAACAAAAGAGAAGAGACATTAAGAGGTATTCAAAACGAGACGAGATGGTGATAGGACTAGTGGAGACAAAAGACGGCTCTAGATTAGGTGTGAAATGTGCTGGCAGAATGGGAGACAGCTGCCATGTGGGAGAGAGAAAAAAAAGGGGGAGGGGAGGAAACCAAAACAAAGGTGTAGATAAAAAAAAAGTAAAAATGTAATAGGGGCCGAGGTTATGATCTGAAATTGTTGACTTGATATTGAGTCCGGAAGGCTGTAAAGTGCCTAATCGGAAGATGAGGTGCTGTTCCTCGAGTTTACGTTGAGCTTCCGTGGAACAATGTAAGAGGCCAAGGACGGTGAGGTCCGAGTGGGAATGGAACGGTGAATTGAAATGACAGGCGACCGGAAGCTTGGGGTCACCCTTACGGACTGAACAGAGGTGTTCCGCAAAGCGGTCACCCAATCTGCGTTTGGTCTCCCCAATGTAGAGGAGACCGCATCGTGAGCAGCAAATAAAGTATACTAGATTGCAAGAAGTACAAGTAAATCGCTGTTTCACCTGGAAGGTGTGTTTGGGGCCCTGGACAGTGGGAAGGGGGGAGGTATAAGGGCAGATGTTACATCTCCTGCGCTTGCACAGGAAGGTGCCAGGCGAAGGGGAAGGGGTGCTCGAGGTGATAGAGGAGTGGACTAGGGTGTCTCGGAGGGAGCGGTCCCTACGGAATGCTGAAAGGGGAGGGGAAGATGCGTTTGGTGGTGGGATCACTTTGGAGGTAGCGGAAATGGCGGAGGGTGATCCGTTGAATGTGAAGGCTGGTGGGGTGAAAGGTGAGGACAAGGGGAACCCTATCGTGGTTCTGGGAGGGAGGGGCAGGGGTGAGGGCAGAAGTGCGGGAGATAGAATGGACACGGTTGAGGGCCGTGTCAACCACGGTAGAGGGGAATCCTCGGTTGAGGAAAAAGGAAGACATGTCGGAAGCACTGGTGTGGAAGGTGGCATCGTCAGAGCAGATGCGGCAGAGACGGAGAAACTGGGAGAATGGAATAGAGTCCTTACAGGAGGCGGGGTGGGAGGAAATGTAGTCCAGGTAGCTGTGGGAGTCAGTACTATTACACAACATAACAGTCTATTGCCAATATAAATGTTTAACACCTGCCGGTTCTGGGTGTACTCCCTGGACTACAATAATTTTTTGGTAAATTTTCAACAGTTTTCTCATCTAGGGTTCACCTGCATAGTGACCTGGAGTGTGGGACATAGCTGCTTTTCGTTTCCCGCCCCCGCCCCCCTCCAGCAGACATGCAGAGGCCAATTGTAATATCCCTGCTGCTGTTCTGGCTGAGATCAGTGAACTCGGCATGGATGAGTGATGAAACCTAGGTTCTCCCTGGTTTGTAGGAGTAGGTTACAACTGAGCTGGTGAGAAAGCCATTTAGAAATTTTACATAGGGCTACTGCAGTGATGTAATTAGCAAGCATGTTTTGTAGAAAGCTCCACGCACAATTCGTCTCTAATTTAAAGTGAGTATTTTCTCAGCCAAAATAAAAAGTTTTGATAAGTCTTGGCCGCATGGCGTCATAAAACTTTGTCTTTCAGGTGTGTGGGCCACAAGGTCCATTCAGAAAGGCAGAAAATATGGTCCGTTTTCAGGAGAAAAGAAGAAAAAATCCCAGGTCAAGAACAATATGTATATGTGGGAGGTAAGGGCTGTCTGAATTTCAGGTGACTAGTGACTTATTTAACGAGTTTTGTGAACAAATATTTCAATGCAAGTATCCTATTAACTCATTCTGCTTGTGAATATACATTAAATGTCTGATTACTGAAAAATACATTTGTTTTTACTGAACTAACTATGATTAACTTTGGAGTTACATGCTTCAACCTTCACTTTATTCCTCCTGTTCCCTGCCACCATCTCTGTGCTGCAAGAAAAGGAAAATTGTCACTTACTTTAATGCCTGCAGAGACATAGCATCACCTCATCGCCTTAAAAAAAAAGGCTACTTCAGATTTTTAGCTGTTTTTGTGAGAGAATATGACTTAATTTCAAAAATACTAACTTGCCACCTCTAAGTCATTGGAGATTAATCTGTCATAAATTGCTTCACTCTCGTTCCACTATCTTTGTATCTGACGTGCAAGAACTCCTAAGTTTCACCATTTTAATGCAGATTTGTTGAAAAGCAAATTGTTTTGATATTTTACAAACTGAAACTCGGTAGCTTACTTTTTGCTCTGTATTTCATGTTTAAGTTGTGGATGCTGTGCTGGCCTTGTGGAACAGCGCATGTTATTATGCTATATCACAGAATGGAAAGGCATGAGTTTGTGTCTGTAGTCGTAACTGAGTTGATCCTTAATGGCTGTCTGCCTGCATTATTTAAGCATGCTGCATACCTAAAGTAGAAATCCCAAACTAAACATTCGAGTGAGCTTTGAGATTTTATTTACAGTACATTTGATACAACATTAAAGTAATCTGCTACTATTTTTTAAACAAATTGAGGCAGTTGCCTGAAAGTTCTTGTCTGTATATCGGTGTGTTTTTAATAATGTTAGATTATTTGAGACTGTTGATGAAAAGGAGATACTTGGGGGTAAAGGTGATGTGGTGATATGCAAAGCTGGTATTGATTTTAAGTTTTGTTTTAAATAATTTGTATAGCAGCCAGCCTGAGGTTTTTGAACAACTTTATTTATGTTGAAGAATGAGCACGGAGCGAGTGAAGATAATGTGTTGTAATAATTAATGTGGATCATACACCAATACATTGTGTTTGAAACTTGCCTTTTACGATGTATGACACAAAATTGCAAAAGGCATTCAGTATTCAAAAGGTTCAGCAATGCAATGCAGTGTATTCCTCAACCTGCCTCCCCCCCCCCCCCCCGTCACCTCCAGTACCCCATGTGTGAGCCTAGACATTAAAGCTATTCTAGCATGCAGAATGTCAAAACTGAGTCCAAATCTGCCTTCTCCATTGTCCACGTGCTCCTATTTTCCCAGCAGGGTTCATTGTGATGGTGGCCACAGCAGGGATTTAATAGTTCCTCCCCTGCACTCCTGAAGACATTGACCGCTGCTGGGATATTGTTCCATGGAACCCGGCAGCTCTCCAGCACTTTACCAAAGTGGCCATTCTTCATGTATGAGATGAGACGCTGAGTGTTGGAAGACTATGCCATCATGACTGGCGTCACAGTTGATCCTGCCCTTGCCCGACATTCACACCTTGTAGAGGTCACTGGATGGTGATCACGAAAGGATAGAATGTATGGCATTGGTAAAATTATTTTGTAACTTTTTTTTCCCCCCAATGTTTTAGAATTTTACTTTTGTCATTGGTTAGGGTTGCCAACTCCTGGCTGGAGGCATTCCTGGAGGTTTGACCACGTGAAGTTCTGACCATGTGATGTTCGATTCTGTGACCTCTACAAATGTTATTGCATTTGCCTTCTAATGGCTGAGTCCCCTGTAGTTGAGTATATTTGCTCATGGTTTCACACCAGCAGCTGTTTTGTGAGACGTTCCGAGAACCAGGAGGCCACCCACAAGCAGGCGGAGAAGGGAAACAGAGGGTGTGATAGAGGGGAAATCGAAGATGGGAGAGTGATTCGCAGAAGGGAAACCTGAGGTGGGAGGAACTTTAACTCCACCAGTAACTAATAGTAACTCGCTGAAATTGCACTGATAACTAATAGTAATACCAGTAACACTTCCATTCTCCTCATAGCCAACAGTAACTGATAGTCTATATGTAACTGGTAGTAATAGGTTTAATGCCTTGATTTCCTACCTGTAACAAGTAGTCATCTTTAACCTGCTGGTACATACCCTGAAACTACAGCCAGAATCCCCCTGCACTATACAAGGTGCAATTAGGCTCCCCAGTCGATGCCACTTTTCACAGGCTCAGACCACTTGTGATGAAGCATCCTGCAGTTTAATAGCCCTCAGTTTAAGAACCTTCCTTCTCCTTTGGTTCCTCCAGTGGGGATCCTCAGTCTCATCCCCTTGTTCCCCATTTGCTCACCAGTGGAAACCATTTTTCACTGTTTACTCATAGTAAAGTCCCCAAGTTTCAGTCACCCCTTTACTGGCTGCTCATCTCACGGTGCCGCTCCCAGCTACGCTGCTGCTGCTGTTCCCAGCTCTGCCAAAAATGCTGGGCAACACCCACCCAGCCTATTCCCCAGTGCCCTCTCACCGCAATTCTCCGACCCCCTATTCTCCAGGATCCCCAAACCCCTCACTGACACCCAATTGTACCCGGCGCACAGCTAGTCCTGGCTCTCTGCAGTGGCAGCCGGTGACGCCATGGAGGAGCTGCAGCGGGAAATTTATAACGTAAAGATCTACTGGTGCTAGCTGCAGTGACTGAGCGATCCATTTCCCATTCCGGGAGACTCCCAGGCAATCTGGGAGGGGTGTCAGCCCTATCATTAATCTAATCAAACATTGACCCAGACTTTTCAGATTATTACTTATCACATGTTACAGCTTGCTGCAGTGAGCAGTTTGAATGTGTTTACTGGTCCATCTGAGCACTACCGCAGCCTCTGGTCTGTTGTTACATTTACTGGTCTTGGTCTAGTGAACCAGTGTTTATTGCCAACTCTAACATATGGAGTATTCAAACAATTCTGTAGGAAGTTGCACCCAGTCGACCCGAATGGGAGGAAAAGATACAGATGGCATATAAGTAATTTATTACCAGTAACCTATTATGGCAAGAATAAAATATTTCTGCATTTCATTTAAATTTGAAGCTGAGAACGTAGATCTCTAACCAGCAAGTCTTAGAAGGATCCTTTTAAAAGAAAACGCTCTTCCAGGTTTGATTTCTGGCCTGTAATGTAATTGGCCTCAGCGCCCTGGGTTATGGAGGGTTCCTGCTACTGATTGCTATCTGGTGACCTCTGCTGGAAAGTGTGCATGTGTGGTTGTCAGGATTGAGTTTGGCTGAGATGCCACTCTGCCCTCAGAGTTGAATACCCCTCTGATACACCCTGTGTAGGCTGACTACATGAAGATTGGCTAAAGCACCAGAGGACATCCATGGAATCATATCTCAGCATGGAGGGGAGGGAAGAAAATTGGCAGAAAAAGGAAGGAGAAAAAAACAATTCATCGTTAATAAAAAAAAAGTGTTGATCAAAACAACAAATCTCACGGAAGCTTTTAAACCTCTTTTGGTAGTATCCAGTGCAAGGTTTCCTCCCTCCCTTCCCGTGCTCTGTGTAGCACCCATGATTAGCCACCTCACTTCTTTTCCCCTGTGACCATATTAGTTGAGAGGTCTGTTGCTCCAGCATGTGTGTGGGGTTTCATACAAGTCTGTTGTGGGGTCCTGCTTTCAGAACATCTGGGAGGAAAAATGAGGAAAAGTCTAGCTCACTTGGAGCAGCGGTTTTCTCCATACTACCGAATTATAGGATGGTGGCATGTTCATCTAGGCAAGAGTAACCATATCTAGGAGTAAAATGCTCATTGACTTTTTGTTTATGGGAGTTCTTTGAATAAAGCCTACTTTCCACAACTGACAGATAATTAAATGAAATTAACCACATCTTAGTTTCCTGCGATCGGTACTTGGGGCAGTGCGAACCCCCTCACATTGTTTCCAATAGAATTGCTCTGGGATGCAAGGGAATGTCATTTTCATTGGCATTGTGGAATAGCCTAGGAAGAAATGCCAATATTGCTATAAATAGTTTTTCATTGTAGATTGGGGGAGTAATTTAAACAAAAAGTACTTATTTTCTCCAACCTTTTTTTTAAAAAGCTATCTGAAATGAATTTATTCTGCAGTGTTAATATTTCTACAGTTTAAATTTAATATTCAATATTGTATAGGAAGTAGCTGATAGATGTGTACTTGATAAAATAAAGTTGCCAAAAATTTAATGTTGATGCACTGTTACCAGATCAGTTAATAGAAAACAAAAATTCAGTTACAATGTGGTAAAAGTATATGTAGAATAATTAAAATGATTAATACATTTAGCAACATCGCATTGTAAATCACAATTAGTAAGGTTATTAAATATTGAGTCCAGTTTTATGTCTGATTTTAATGTACACTTTGGCTAGATCTGCTTGTTAACAAATTTAGTACAGTGCATCAGAGGCATTGACTTTGTTGGGTACAAACAGATCACGAGAATACCATGCTCACCACACTTTACAGCTCCATATAGGTCTAAAGTGAATTCTTAAGTTCCATTGTGCTAATGTTTACTAGGCATTCTATGTATACACAGTGAAAAGTATTTGATAAATACCTGTATCTGTATTGCTCCATGCTGTGTTAAAACATCTCAAAGTGCTTCACGCAGGATTCACTTTTAAAGTGTGGTAGCTGTTATGCAGGTAAGCCTATTAATGACTTGCCTGTGGAAATATTGTAGATCAAAGTAAACAACAACAAGGGGGAAAACGAATTGTTGGTATCTGTTATAGGCTATCCGGTCAAGAAGAGAAACTAGACCTGGAACATTATACTCGGAGGGATCATGTGACTGCTCATACGCCGCTTACCATGGATAAATCTATAATGGGAATAAAGGGAGTGTATAAATGTTTTTCTGGACTGCTAAACGTCTCAAATGATTAAACCTCATGGATAGGACAAAATGAGATCTGTTTCTATTAGGCTATCAATTTCATATCTTTATTTGAGAAATCATAATGTTGGGCAAGCCCATTGCAGGGCACCACCAGGGTTAAAAAGAGCAGAAGAGGGGATGAGATCAATGAAGAAGTAGAAGGTTAGGTGATGCCAAGTTTTACACAAATGTAGCAACAGTCATCATGCATTTGGGAAACACGGGTTTGGATTTGGCTCAATGTAGCTGGGTTGTTTTCTGAATCCCTTTTGATTTATTTCCTCTCCCTAAAGTGTACAATTGTGAGAGTATATGATCCAGTCTATATGTGGAAAAGAAAGGTAGATTACTCACCAGACATGGCGTGGCCATCATTCTTTAAATGTTTTCCATTCACATTTCTTTCTCTTCCCCCCCCTCCACGCACGTGCACACACACACACACCCCCCGATTCTGCATCACCAAGTAGGCAATACATAGTGTGAAGATCCACATACAATGTGATAGAAACATAGAAGATAGGAGTAGGCCATTCGGCCCTTCGAGCCTGCTCCGCCATTCAACGAGATCATGGCTGATCATCCAAACCCCAGCACCCGGTCCCTACACGAACAACCATCCCACCCAAACCCTATCCCCGTAACCCCGTAACCCCACGTATTTAATCCCCGCTAACACTAAGGGCCAATTTTTATCATGGCCAATCAACCTAACCCGCACATCTTTGGACTGTGGGAGGAAACCGGAGCACCCGGAGAAAACCCACGCAAACATGGGGAGAATGTCTGTGTGGAGTTTGCACAGTCACCCGAGGCCGGATTTGAACCCGGGTCCCTGGCGCTGTGAGGCATCAGTGCTAAACACTATGAAGATGTTCAACTTCTTCAAAAGAATCTCCATACATAATTGTTATTGAACCCTGTGTGTTTAATAATAAACAGCACTTTGCCTGTCTGTCTGTCTCTCCTTTTTCCCCTTTCTTTGACACACACTCTCTCACATGACATGCCTTTAAATAGGGGAGATTATTTTTCCTCCTCGTTACATGCATGTTTTGGGAATTGTAGGGAACTTTAACTTGAGGAACTAAAACCATTCCACCCCTGGTTAATTTCTGTTTCACGTCTGGTGAATTTTATTTCAGAATCTCTTAACTAGTTGGCAAAAGGGGAGGTCCAGTTTCTCATTTGCATTGGGAAAGACATGGCCAGAAACCAAGTTGCAAAATACTCATGTGCAGCAGTTGTTCCAGTGCTGTGGAACCTGTTGTGCAATAGAAGTACATTATTATTAGACATATTTTATTTAGAGGTTGTTACCATTAACATGAGCAATAAATAAATTAGCATTTGTAAAGGTGAAAATGGGATTCTTAACTTGCTGCACAACAGAATGTAAAATTATCTTTCTGCCTTGAGAAATAGGAACTGAATTGACGAAGGGTAAGCTTGTCACTTTTTCAGCTCCAAAATGGAGTCAAATTGAAGTTCTTTTAAAACTGCTCAGAGGGCATGAGGTAGGTGAGTTGGTGGGGGCTATATTTTTCTCCCCTCTCTTGGTAACCCAATTTTCCACCCATGCAAAATTCTCAGTATTACTTTTACAACTTTCTTTTTACATTTCTTTGTATTCCATCTTAATTTCCTTGCCAATTTCCCCCTTCCCCTCCTTTAGGAATCAGCAACATCAGTGGGTGGCAGTAATTACATTGTATGATCACTTACTCAAGTGGCCTTGACTGATGGTGGGAAGCTATTTACTTGCAGAGAGTATCACAGCCAACCTTGTTCTGTCCTTGCTTTTTTTTATTATTCGTTCATGGGATGTGGGCGTCACTAGTAAGGCCAGCATTTATTGCCCATCCCTAATTGCCCTTGAGAAGGTGGTGGTGAGCCGCTGCCTTGAACCGCTGCAGTCTGTGGTGAAGGTACTCCCACAGTGCTGTTAGGGAGGGAGTTCCAGGATTTTGACCCAGCGACAATGAAGGAACAGTGATATACTTCCACGTCAGGATGGTGTGTGACTTGGAGGGGAACTTGGAGGTGGTGGTGTTCCCATGAGCCTGCTGCCCTTGTCCTTCTAGGTGGTAGAGGTTGCAGGTTTGGGAGGTGCTGCCAAAGAAGCCTTGGATAGTTGCTGCAGTGCATCTTGTAGATGGTACACACTGCAACCATGGTACACCGGTAGTGGATGGGGTGCCAATCAAGTGGGCTGCTTTGTCCTGGATGGTGTCGAGCTTCTTAAGTGTTGTTGGAGCTGCACTCATCTAGGCAAGTGGAGAGTATTCCATCACACTCCTGACTTGTGCCTTGTAGATGGTGGAAAGGCTTTGGGGAGTCAGGAGGTGGGACACGTGCCACAGTATTTATGTGGCTGGTCCAGTTAAGTTTCTGGTCAATGGTGACCCCCCAGGATGTTGATGGTGGGGAATTCGGCGATGGTAATGCTGTTGAATGTCAAAGGGCGGTGGTTAGACTCTTGCTTGTTGGAGATAGTCATTACCTGGCACTTCTGTGGCGCGAATGTTACCTGCCACTTATCAGCCCAAGCCTGAATGTCGTCCAGGTCTTGTTGCATGCAGGCATGGACTGCTTCATTATCTGTGGAATTGCGAATGGCACTGAACACTGTGCAGTCATCAGCGAACATCCCCATTTCTGACCTTATGTTGGAGAGAAGGTCATTGAAGCAGCTGAAGATGGTTGGGCCTAGGACGCTGCCCTGAGGAACTCCTGCAGTGATGTCCTGGGGCTGTGATGATTGACCTCCAACCATCACAACCATCTTCCTTTGTGCTAAGTATGACTTCAGCCAGTGGAGAGTACCCCCCCCCCCCCCGATTCCCATTGACTTCAGATTTATTAGGGCTCCTTGATGCCACACTTGGTCAAATGCTGCCTTGATGTCAAGGGCAGTCACTCTCGCCTCACCTTTGGAATTCAGCTCCTTTGTCTATGTTTGGACCAAGGTTGTAATGAAGTCTGGAGCCGAGTGATCCAGGCGGAACCCAAACTAGGCACACTTCCAACAGGAGTTGCTGGATAGTGATCAGGAGCAGCAACACTGGCTGATCTGTTCGCACCCACCATCCCCAGCCTGGTTGCTGAGGTGCTTTCAGCCATCCCAACTCATGTCAACATCTCGGCATAGATGAGGAATTGAACGTTTCTGATCGGTGTAGCTCAACAATTCATTGGATAAACTTACCCAGTCGTCTGTTAATCAGCTTCCATAGGGACAATACGGGTTTTTAAAATCCAAGCATTTTGGGTATCCATATTTAATTGGAGAATTTAACTTTTAATTTGGAGAATGTACAACACCTGGGATGTTGCAGAGAACTGCAACTGTTGTATTGTGCTTGGTCCCTCTTCTGTATGGGGTGACCAGAGTGTGCTTCACCTGTGATTTTAAATCCTGCCATTAATATTTTCAGCACCCAAAGAGCACTACTGTTGAAGTTTAACTTGTATGAAAAATGGAAATAATCTTGGACAAGTGCTGTTCTGTGGAAGACATTTTTCAGTCTGAAAGAGCTTTCCTTCTGCATCGAGAAATAACCTACCAAAGGTGCTTTAACAGCTTTAAAGGAGCATGGCTAAGAATATCTGGTAATTAAAAAACACAAACTGCACAGCAGGTCCACCAGCATCTGAAAGGGAAAAGCCAGGTTCAAGTTTCAGGTGGAAACCCTTCAATCAGAATGTTGTGCAATATATTTTCTGCAATTTTTTGCCATTTATGGAATTTTCTGTTGCCAAGCACCCAAAGGAAATCCAAAAGGTTAGTGGCTTTATTACTTTTGTTTTGTTTTTATTCCACTAGCAATGTAGGATAAATATTTGACATGATATAGAGCCCTGGTTTTGTTTGTTGTTTTGAAATGGATTGACTTCTAATTTTAAATTTAATTTTAAAATGTCTGAATAAAAGGGTTGATTATAAACTTGGTTATTTTCATTAATGCTGCAGTGCTTCATAGCAGGGTAATTAAGTGATGTAATGTCTGAGATTGTAAAAGCCCATCATTTTCCCAATCTTTGCAGAGTTAGCTGACTGTAACCCAAATATTTAGATTTAAAGTAATTGGTAGAAGGTTTAGAGGGGAGTTGAGGAGAACTTTTTTCACCAAGTGTGGTTGGGTTCTGGAACTCACTGCCTGAAATGGTGGAAGAGGCTGAAACCCTCGTCGCATTTAAAAAATATTTGGATATGCACTTGAAGTACCGTAACCTACAAGGCTATGGCCCAAGAGCTGGAAAGTGGGATTAGGCTGGATAGTTCTTTTTCGGCCAGCACAGGCACGATGGGCCGAATGGCCTCCTTCTGTGCTGTAAGATTCTTGATCTATGATTCGTTTTAAATGTGTGCATTTCAAACCATCCTGTATACTCCCCTTAAGTATTAACACACTTCCAATCACATTGTCAGATGCTCAAAACAAAACAGCAGTATCGTTGCAGAGAACATCTTATATTGGTCAAAAATGACCAGAAATAGCAGTAGTAAGTTGTCAAATGCAGAAAAATTCAGAAATTTGATGACTGTGGCAACTCCTAGGGTCAAGGGATTGGAAACCCATGATTTAAAATATCTTCCAAATCTGATTTTATTGTTTTAGAATGAATTCTGTTTTAAATGGATGAAATTCTCAATCGCTGCACCAACAAGAATGTGTATTTGATGAAAATCTGTGCCAGCCTGCAATTCCAGTACCAGCATTTGTATTTTGTGGTGAGCCTGTAACAAATATATGTATATGAAGAGGGCAATTTAATAGGAGTTTCATAATTACTAATACTGTGCTGCAGAATGGTATTGTGTGCCTATACTCTGTGCTGCCAATCACGCATTTTCATGAAAATCCAAATACACCCCACCCACTGGTTCCCCCTTATCTATTCTGCTAGTTACAACTTCAAAAAACTAACAGATTTGTCAAACACGATTTCCCTTTCATAAATCCGTGTTGACTCTGCCCTCTTGAGCATGCCTGATTATAATCGCTCAACCATCGGTGGCCGTGCCTTCAGTTGCCTGGGCCCTAAGCTCTGGAATTCCCTCCCTAAACCTCTCTGCCTCTTTTCTCCTTTAAGACGCTCCTTTAAAACCTACCTCTTTGACCAAGCTTTTGGTCACCTGCTCTAATTTCTCCTTGTATGGCTTGGTGTCAAATTTTTTTGTCTTGATACTCCTGTGAAACGCCTTGGGACGTTTTACTACGTTAAAGGCGCTATATAAATACAAGTTGGTGGTGGTGTAGGCAATCTAAAAATGAGAGAATGTTTTCACAGATGAATAGCTGAATAGTTTTCTAATTTGAATGCTCCACACACATTCTCTGTGCAGTGCCCACTTCTGGGTAATGAAAGATTTAAAGACTAGGCTGCAGTATTGAAAGATTCATAAGTATTGTCACTGGGCTTATTTAGCCTATTAGTACCAGTACGCTACAGTAGAAATCACACAAGCCAATACCTTTTTAATATTATGTGATGCACTTAATTTTGTCATCATGAATTCCTCTCATGATTGCCACCACCAGCAACTGACCTGCAGCCACTAGTACTGCACCCTACAGTAGTACAGGGCAAAATGCGCTCTCCAGGCATAATCCAAGTTTGAAGAACAGAAGCTACAACTGTGACAACATTCGGCAACAATTGAAGTTGACATGCACATTTCACACACCACTGTTACCCATCACTGAAATTCTAATGCAAAAAGTCTTGAATGCAGCTGTCAACTTCATATGAGCACCATTACATTTCACTACAATCCAAGCGACAACATTGTTACAGGAAACTCTTTGGTATCCGGCACCGACGGGACCGGGATGGTGCCGGTTGATTAAAAATTCCGGATGACGGAGAGGGTTATCTACAGAGGCTATTTTTAACAAACAAAAATTAAAAAAAATCAAGAAATGTGCAGTATACAGTACAGGTAGACTATCCTTTATCCGAAAACCTCGGGACCAGCCGTGTTTCGGTTTTTGGAAAATTTCGGATTTCAGAAGGTATTTTATAAGACTGGGAAATTTGGTGGGGGTCGGCGGGGGTGGGGGTTGGCGTCTGCGGGGGGTGGGGGTCGGCCGGTGTCGGCGGGGGGTCGGGGGCGGGGGGGCGGCGTCGGCGGGGGGTCGGGGGTGGGGGTTGGGGTCGTGTGCACGACTTACGCTGAATGAAAAAACTTTCGGTTTTTAGAGGTTTTCGGTTTTCGGAAGTTCGGATAAAGGATAGTCTACCTGTAATTGGATTTCTGACAGTGCCAAGAAGCCGAGTAGTGGCAGTTTGGAGAACTACCCCCACTGACTAACTCGACCACCGCGGGAGACTCGGACTTGGACTCGGCAACATTTCTGGTTATTGAGGTGTTGTTTTTGGAGTATGAATTTTGCCGGTTAATAGAGAATTCCGGATATTTAGGTGCCGTTTAAACGAGTGTTTCCTGTACTTTGAAACAATATTCTGCTGTAATATTTTTCCTCACTATTTAAATTGCACGCAGTAGTGTTCAGTTATCCAAGACTGTACAGTTGCCTATCCATAGAACTTTGTGTGGTTGTAAATGCGTACAGTGCTGCAAAATCTTGTTCCATTAGATGCCAGTGTTAGCTTCTGGCTTCACTTTTCACTCAACTCTTAAGATTTGTTGAAAAAGTGCACAACCTGTCAGATCTCACTGGGATTTGCTTCAAATTGTTCCAGATGGATCATACAGCAAGAATTGTTCACATGATGCTTCCCTCATGCATATATATTTTCCCTGGTACTGAGGACTTTGACATTCTAGAAGCTGACCCTCAATTATATATAATGGTGAAGCATGCTGAATTTATTCTTTAGTAAGCAGCCTTCTCTTCTCCCTCCCCTGGGCTATGATAATCGGCTGTGCAGAGGGGCTATGCTGAGCGTGTTATTGGGTCCTGTCTGATGGTCTTTGGGCTGGGTGCATGATGGTTACAAGCTTTGTCTGTGTGCAAGTGTGTACTATGAAAATGAGCTTTTAATAATCTTTAAACAATGAGTTAATAGCAATTTAGAGAAGCATTTGTCAAATTTCTGGCTTGCAAGTCCTTTTATCTCCCAGTTAATCTAGTAGGTATCAAAAATGTTGAAATGAGTATTTGCTCTAAAATGCATTTTTTTCTTAATTTCATGGATCTGCATGTTTGTAATTGAGAACATTTTAAATGTACTTCAGAACAAATCACCCAAGTGTGTGTGTGTGTGTGTGTGTCACTGTAGTAGATTAGCCTGCTGACCCACACACTGTGTGTGGCTACTGGAGCAAGGTATCAGAGGGCATGGAACTGTATCCCAGCATGAAGCCGTGCCTTTGGGAGAGGGAAAGGACACAGCCTGAAGTTTGCACAGTGGTCACTGCTCAGGTTTCCTATTTGGATCTGGAAGATAGACTCAGCAGCAGGTCTGCAGAATTGAAACTAAATATAGAACCGTGTCCAAAGAAAATACAACCTTTTTAATTGGAAGAAAATAGATAATGCCAAGTTTGCGATTTAAAGGCCTGAAGACTGCGGGAAGTACTGGCTGATATAATAGTGAGGTTTTCTGTTTCTACTCTTGCCAGTCTGCGATTTGCTGCCCATTCCTTTTAATGGGTAGAAACCTTTGGGCTGACGACTGCAAAAGTGGAAAACCCTGTCAGTGTCTTCAAGAAAATATGCTAGAAAGATTTGTTAATACAAGGTGTGCAAGTAGTCCCTTTTGATTTTAAATATGAAACGTCAGATGTAGAAATTGAGCTTTTAGTCTGCTGTTTACACAGTAAGAATTTAGTACCTCAGAAATAGGAAGGGGAACAGTGCACAAAACTAAGGAAACACTGGAATGAAACTGATTTAGGATTTTTAAATGCACAGTTCTGGTCTCCATATTATAAAAATGATATAGAGGCACTGCAACAAAGATTTACAAGGTTGATACCAGAACTGAGGGGTTATACTTATCAGGAAAGGCTGAACAGGCTGGGGCTCTTTCCTCTCAGAGAAAGCTCGAAGGGTGCCCTAATAGAGGTCTTTAAAATTCTGAAGGTGTTTGAGAGGGTAGATGTAGAAAATGTTTCCACTTGTGGAGGAAGTCCAAAACTGGGACCATCAATACAAAGATAGTCACCAATAAATCCAATAGGGAAATCAAGAGAAACTTCTTCACCCAAAGAGTGGTGAGAATGTGGAACTCGCTACCACAAGGAGTAGTTGAAGCGAATAGCATTTAAGGGGAAGCTAGATAAGCACATGAGGGAGAAAGGAATAGAAGGATATACGGATGGTGTTAGATGAAGAAGGGTGGGAAGGGACTCGTGTGGAGCATAAATACCGACATAGACCAGTTGGGCTGAATGGCCCATTTCTGCGCTGTAAATTTGATGTAATTCTGGTAAAACTAGGAGATAAAACTTCGTATGACTAAGTATTTTAATTCTTATGTCTGTGGGAGCAGATCACTATTCATCATGTTTGTTTTGCAATTGACTTTGTTCAGTATTTTGTGATAGTATATTTCCTTCTGTTCATTATGGAGTGAATGGCCTTGTTATTAACCCCCCCCCCCAAAAAAAAAAACAACAGGCCAGAGTGTGTTGGGGTTAGAGTTAAATCCCACGCCCACCGCCATTTTTATGGCGGCGAATATCGGAGCATCCAAGTGCCCCACTGTGGAGAGGATGGAAAATTCATTAACATATTCAAATTGGGCTCCCCCCCTCCCCCTTTTCCTGTTGGAGCCTCTCCGTTGCCAGGGACCATCCTCGAGGGTGCCTGCTTTGGCCCCCTCCTGCTGCTGGTGTTTCCCCGCCCGTTGGCCGGGCAGCCAACGGAACTAAAAAATGTTAATGAGATCCTGCTGTTAAGTTTAGCAGGACCTCCATGTCCCTGGCTTACTGGGCTCTTTGGTCTCTCCCACACCCTCCCCGCCTCCCTGTAAATACCGGGGCCAATATTTCAGATTTGATGGTGTACAACTTACAAGGCCTAAATCCTATTTGGCATTCTTTATTTTCAATAATATACCCTACTTTTTACATTCCCATTTTAAACTCTCCCTTTTATTGTCTTTTACTCCCCCCCCAGTAAGTTTTCACAGTATGGACCAATACCCCAACCAATCTCCTCGCCCATTAAATTTTAATAGAAGATCCTGCAGAACCAAGTAACCTGTGTGCAAATTCCTGATATTTTTTATTTTAACTATACTTTTCCAAGTTTGTTGGTGTCCAGCAGTACAGGTCTTGGCCCTTCACCTAGATTTTTCAGTAATAATTTCTACGGGCCAGTGGCAACTCAAGGCAACTTCATGGCTTTTTCTCATCCTTTACAATATTGAAGAGTTTTGTAGAATACTAAGGAGTTTCAGCATAGGAGGCCATTCAGCCCATTGAACCTGTGCTGCTTCCACATTGGAGTTAAAGGCTGGAGTTTTCCATTTCTGCATTCACCACCCCGTATACATTAATTCCATTCCTTGCTGTTTCCCCATAACCTTCAATATTTTTTTTTTCTCAAGTGTTTATCCAATTGCCTCTCGAGTGTCGCACTTGACTCGATAGCCACTTGGAGTATTGTGTTCTGTATTCAAATAACTTTGTGTGGAAAAAAAATAATTTTAACCTCCCCCTTTATGGTTTTAGCACTGGTGCGAAGTTTATCCCCCTGTGTTACTGGTTTCCTGACCCTTGGCAATAACCTTATCAAAAGTTTGAGCATTTTTATTAGATTCTCCCTGTCCCTCCTACTGTTCTGGTGAATACATTCACCACAGGTTTTTTGAAATCTTTCATCATAACTATATATTCTAATCTCTGGCATCATCCTAGTAAATCTAGGATTCACAATATTCAAATAATATCTTTTGAAATAAGATTGTCCTTCAAATGTATTGTAGAGGTCTTGGCAGTCTCATTTCCACCATCTTTGAAATTCCAAAATAAATCCTTTGGGGGAAAAATTCAGTTGTTTGCGCCTCCCGTTAGCGCCTTAAGAGGGCGCTAATGGGGTGCAAAGCAACTAGCGCCCGGGCGCGGTGATGTTTGCGCCGCTCGCAAAATTAACTAGACATTTTGCGGCGGCGCTAAACACTACCGCCACGATCTCCTGTGCCGGCAGATCGTGACGTCGGTGCGCAACGCCCTGGAGGTGCCCCGGACATTGAGTGGCGCCCCCTGCTTTACCGCCTGCCGCTAGCAACGACAGGTTGAGTGGACTGTTTTGCAGTTAGGAAGGGACTGGGGGAGCGCTATTTAAAGGCGACCGCTTCCTGCCTTTTTTTGTTGGTGACATTTTTGCACCACGCACTCAGAGAGAGAGAGAGAGAGAGAGAGAGAGAGAGAGAGAGACTTCTGAAGAGATTCAACGCTGTGTGAAGGAGTTTTGGGTACTGAGCAGTACTTTGCAGGTTCATTTTGATTTGCCCTTGTATCGATTTAGAAGAGACTGTGGGGACTGCACTCTGAGCTCTTTCCCTGGGTCTCTCCATTGTTCTTTCCAGCAGATTTGATGTACAGGTCTCTCCAGGCCGAGATTCAAGGCTGCAATGAGCAGGATGTGGATAGAGATCAAAATCAACCCTCCCCTTTAAGATAAAAACAGAAAATGCTGGAGAAACTCAGCAGGTCAAGCAGCATCTGTGAAGAAAGAAACAGAGTTCACGTTTCAGGTCGATGACCTTTCGTCAGAACTCCCCTTTAAGAACTGGCTGGCGCCAGTGTGTCTGTGTTCCATTGCTGACTGACATCACATGAGCTTCGCCAGCGTTCTGAGGTAGCGCCTCATTCCTCGGCCTTTGCGCCTTAAGACAGGTGTGAAGCGCCTGATTTAGCGCGCCAATCACTTCCAGCGATAAAAGCCAAGTTTGCTGTCGGAGGCGATAATTAGCGCCAGGCACTAAACTTTGGGCACGGCCGAAAATGGGGCGATACTGAATTTTCCCCCTTGTTTGTAGTGGGAATTTGCTTCACCAAAAAAAATTCTGATTATAATTTGATCTTTGAGTTGCGAGAGAATTAAAAAAAAAAAAAGAAGAACGTAAGAAATAAGAGCAGGAGTAGGCCATTCAGGCCTTCGAGCCTGCTCCACCATTCAATGAGGTCATGGCTGATCTTCTGCCTCAACTCCATTCACCGGCCCTATCGCCATCTCCCTTGATGCCCTTACTAGTCAGAAATCTATTTACTTCTGTTTTGAATATACCCAATGACTGAGCCTCCACAGCCTCTGGGGTAGAGAATTCCAAAGATTCACCACCCTCCGTGTGAAGAAATTTCTTCTCATCTCAGTCCTGAATGGCCTACCCTTTATCTTGAGGCTGTGGCCCCTGGTTCTAGACTCCCCAGCCAAGGGAAACATTCTCCCAGCATCCACCCTATCAAGCCCTGTAATAATTTTGTATGCTTCAATGAGATCCCCTCTCATTCTTCTGAATTCAAGAGAATACAGGCCTAGTTTACTCAATCTCTTCTCATACGACAGTCCCGCCATCCCAGGAATCAATCTCGTGAACCTTCGTTACACTCCCTCTATGGCAAGTATATCCTTCCTTAGGTAAGGAGACCAAAATTGTACACAGTACTCCAGGTGTGGTCTCACCAAGGCCCTATATAATTGGAGTAAGACTTCTTTACTCCTGTACTCAAATCCTCTTGTAATGAAGGCCAACATACCATTTGCCTTCCTAATGGCCTGCTGCACCTGCACATTCACTTTGTGACTCGTGTGCAAGGACACCCAGGTCCCTTTGAGCATCTGCATACTCCAATCTTTCACCATTTAGTAAATACTCTGCCTTTCTGTTTTTTCTACCAAAGTGGATAACTTCACATTTATCCACATTATATTCCATCTGTCATGTTCTTGCCCATTCACTGAGCCTGTCGAGATCCCCTTGAAGCCTCTTCACATCCTCTTCGCAACTGACACTGCCACCTAGCTTTGTGTCATCAGCAAATTTGGAAATGTTACATTTAGTCCCCTCATCTGTAGTCTTAGTGCAAATTCTACGCAGTTCTGACTAGAGTTGGATGTTTTGGAGTTCCTTTTTCCTGACTTGTATTCTTTGCCGCCTTTGTGCCAGAGATGGCATGTAAGCTAATCAAGAGCCACTAAAAGGGTCCTCCACTCAGAAGCTATGGAGGCTTCCGCATTGCCTGAAGAGTTTTTTTTCTCTCTAGGTATCTGCCGGCATTGTACTTGCAGTAATGTGGGCTTCGCCTGAAAACCTAGATACGACTTCTAGATCTGTCCTACGTGGCTGGTGAAATGCAAGAGCTGCAGTAGTTTAGTCTCTCACACAACTATCTCGCTGTAGTAAGACTGCAAACTTGCATGTTTAATTCTGCAAAAAAAAAGCTGGACAAATACATGCCCACTTTCCTGTCATGTGATTGTTTTGAAGCAATGAAGAAGAGCCCAATAAAACATAAAGGGGGAGAAATTCAGTTGGTTAGCGCCTCCCATTAGTGCCTGGTGGGGGCACTAACTGCACTGCACACCAAATACAGTCGCCTCTTAGTGCCGCCGCTAACAGTTAGCGCCTGGGGCTTTAGTGCCAGGCAGATCATGGTGTCAGTGAGCGTGCAATGCTCACTTATCGCCCGATCTGCCAAATTGATTATCGCCCCCTGCCTTAGCGCCTCGCCCCGACAACAACAGGAAGAGGAGGTGTGAAGCAGACGGATGGCGGCTCCAGGGGCGCTATTTAACAACTGGCAGGTTAGTGCTGTTTCACTGCTTCCTTGTCAGTTTCCACATGTACGCTGATGACACCCAGCTCTACCTCACTACCTCTTCTCTCGATCCCTCCACGGTCTCTAAATTGTCAGACTGCTTGTCTGACATACAGTTCTGGATGAGCAAAAATTTTCTCCAATTAAATATTGGGAAAACCAAAGCCATTGTTTTCGGTCCCCGCCACAAACTCCATTCCCTAGCCACTGACTCCATCCCTCTCCCTAACATCTGTTTGAGGCTGAACCAGACTGTTCGCAACCTTGGTGTCATATTTGACCCTGAAATGAGCTTCTGACCACATATCCGCAGCATAACAAAGACCGCCTACTTCCACCTCCGTAACACCGCCCATCTCCGCCCTTGCTTCAGCTTATCCGCTGCTGAAACCCTCATCCATGCCTTTGTTATCTCTAGACTTGACTATTCCAACGCACTCCTGGCTGGCCTCCCATATTCCACCCTGCGTAAACTTGAGGTCATCCAAAACTCGGCTGCCTGTGTCCTAACTCGCACCAAGTCCCGTTCACCCATCACCCCTGTGCTCGCTGACCTACATTGGCTCCTGGTTAAGCAGCGCCTCCATTTCAAAATTCTCATCCTTGTTTTTAAATCCCTCCATGGCCTCGCCCCTTCCTATCTCTGTAATCTCCTCCAGCCCCACAACCCCCTGAAATATCTGCGCTCCTCTAATTCTGCCCTCTTGAGCATCCCTGATTATAATCGCGCAACCATTGGCGGCTGTGCCTTCTGTGGCCTAGGCCCTAAGCTCTGGAATTCCCTGCCTAAACCTGTCTGACTCGCTACCTCTTTCCTCCTTTAAGACACTCCTTAAAACCTACCTCTTTGACCAAGCTTTTGGTTATCTGCCCTAATTTATCCTTATGTGGATCGGTGTCATTTTTTTTTGTCTTAAAATACTCCTGTGCAGCGTCTTGGGACGTTTTACTACGTTAAAGCCGCCATATAAATACAAGTTGTTGTTGTTTGCGATAGTGCAAGAGTTTAATTCAGTCAGTTAAAGGTTCTTTAGTACCAGGAGTGTTGTGGCTACTAAAAATTTGTTACATCTATTCTGACAAAATTTCGCAGTGCTACACATTGTTACATTAATGGGGACTGCACTGGCAGTTGACCTCGCCCTCCAGGATCTACTGCGGAGGGAGCGGAGGCAGCGAGAAAGATTGCAAGATGTGGCCAGAGGGAGGAGGTGGGTCATCAGGGCTCTCAACAGGAGGCCATACCCTCCGAGGGTATTCCAAGAGCACTTCTCCTACCTCCAATTAAGCGAGGAGCGGTGCAATAGAAGGCTCCGCTTCAGCAAGGATGTGGCCACCGAACTCTGCCACCTCCTGCAACCAGACCTCGAGCCTCGGATCAGGTCGACCACAGCTTTGAGTGGCAGTCAAGGTCACCGTCGCCTTCAGTTTCTTCGCCAACGGTTCCTTCCAGTCTGCAACAGGAGATATAGCGAACATCTCGCAATTCGCCGTCCATCGCTGCATCTGGGAGGTCACAGAGGCTCTCTACAGTAGGAGAGAGAAGCAGGACAAACGTGC
This sequence comes from Somniosus microcephalus, assembly GCF_052327205.1. Classification (NCBI taxonomy): domain Eukaryota; kingdom Metazoa; phylum Chordata; class Chondrichthyes; order Squaliformes; family Somniosidae; genus Somniosus; species Somniosus microcephalus. Next base: position 26,373,056 of record NC_141011.1, read on the forward strand.
ATGTGGCTTTGCCTGGATAGCAGGCTTCTCCATGGCGCAGAGTGCCATTGACTGCACCCACGTGGCTTTGCGGGCACCGCATAACAATCCTGAGGTCTTCCGTAACCGCAAAGGCTACACTCACTTAAAGTGCAGTTGGTGTGCAACCATAGCAAATCCTCAATGTAAATGCCCGCTATCCTGGCAGCAGCCACAATGCCAGCACTTTTCCAGCCGTCTCATCAAGCTGGCTGGAGACGAGGGCTATCCGCTCTTCACCTGGCTCATGACTCCCCTCCGCAACCCTAGCACTCCTGCTCAGCACTCATAAAATGAGAGCCATGCTGCCACCAGGAACATCATCGAGCAGACCATTGAGGTGCTCAAGCAACAGTTCCAATGCCTTGACCGGGGATGCACAAAAGGCCAGAATTGGAGGAGCGTAGAGATCTCTGCAGGTTGTAGGGCAGGAGGAGGTTACAGAGATAGGGAGGGGTGCGGCCATGGAGGGATTTAAAAACAACGATGAGAATTTTAAATTTGCAGTGCAGTCCTTAATGTCCACTGATGCCACCATGATTTTGTGAACTTTGCATGCTCTGCAATTAATGCTGAACGTGTGCACACTGTGGTCTCAAGTTGGAGGAATTTGCTGTTCAGGAGGAACTTGCTACCTGGTTCAAATCATGAGGCTCTGATTTTCATTGAAGCATTGCTCTATTAGTACACCTGTTGCCTTCATCTTGGGATATAATAAGGCGTTGAAAAGGTTCCAAGCTTCAGTCTCTCGGTACCTCAAGAACAAATTGTACTTGCATCCTCTCTGACTAATTCTGGTCAGGGTTTTGAATTTAGTCTGATGCAAATGAGCAGGTCCTTCCTTGAACCAGCAGAACTTTATTTTGAAGCAACTCTTGATGACTGCTTAAGTTGCCATTATACCAACATGTAGAAATAATGATTCTTCCTGATCACACTTTTTTCCCTTTTTCCCCCTTTGTCTTCTAACCTAGCTTTCATTTTATTTTCGCTGAAGATTTTGTCCCAAGTTCCATCTGAAGTCTAATCTATAAACTTATTTTAAAATCAAAAACTTCATGGCTTTGACTTGGTTTCTACAGCACTTACTTAGCAGGTGGGCTTCTCGGGGTAAATAAGTGTTTCTATACACTCCATAAATATAAATGGATCTCCCCAGCATTTCTCACAAATCAGGTTATAAGGACAGAAATGCCATACCATCCAGTGCACGATGCATATTTGCTGGTATGGTTGAGCTGTGTCCCTTTTCAGGATACGAATTGTTAAGTAAACAGAATTTGGTTAGGAAATTCCTTGGGGAGATTTGTAAATTGGAATATGCCTCAGTTTCAGGTTTCAACTGAGAAGCACACTGCATTTTAAGATTGTTTTGGATCTGTAACAAAGAAAATGCTCTCATTCAAGTTGCATAGATTACCAGGTATTTTACTTACCCTGAAATCAATTGCCTCAGACCCAAACCCACCTCGAGCTAAATGAGAGCTTTTGCTTTATTAAATTGGCTTCCCGAATGAAGACTTGGTGGGTGAATGAATAATTGCTGAACCGGCAATAGTTAGACATAATAAAATAGAGGTGATGTCTATTTCAATTTGTATCTACTATGCATATTCCAGAGATACATTTTTCAGGAAAGCCACTTTCCGTCCCGTGATGTGACTCAATTGCTCGTGTTTGCAAGTACCGTTAGGTTATGGAATCCTGCAGCAAGGCTTGCGATTAGAAGAACTGGTCTTGCATCTAGAGTAGACTTCCAGCTAAAGTTGTGTTGATTATTTAAAGACCTTTTGAAAATGTGCTGGATGAATATCTAATGAACAACTACTGTATGTATATAGTATCTTTTAATATAAAGGTTGCTTCACAGAGAAACTAAAGTTAAGAATGGGATTCAAGGTTATAAGGAAAAGTGTAGGTAAAGACGTTTGAATGCCAGGGGGACCTTGATGACTTAAAAGCTGGTAGTTAATGGAAAACGTAGTAAGACAGCCAGTCTTACCCAAGGAAGGATATACTTGCCTTAGAGGGGGTGCAACGAAGGTTCACTAGATTGATTCCTGGGATGAGAGGGGTGTCCTGAGGAGAGATTGAGTAGAATGGGCCTATACTCTGGACTTTAGAAGAAAGAGAGGTGATCTCATTGAAATGTATAAAATTCTGAGGGCTTGACAGGGTAGATGCTGAAAGGCTGTTTCCCCTGGCTGGAGAGTCTGGAACTGGGGATCATAGTCTCAGGATAAGGGGTCGGCCATTTAGGACTGAGATGAGGAGAAATTTCTTCACTGAGAGGGTGGTGAATCTTTGAAATTCTCTACCCCAGAGGGCTGTGGAGGCTCAGTCGATGAGTATATTCAAGGCTGAGAGCGATAGAGTTTTGGACACCAAGAGAATCTAGGGATATGGGGATCGGGCGAGAAAGTGGAGTTGATGTCGAAGATCAGCCATAATCTTATTGAATGGCGGCGCAGGCTCGAGGGACCGTATGGCCTACTCCTGCTCCTATTTCTTATGTTCTTGTGTAAAGGATGAATTGATGCAAGATTAGACAGAGAGAGTGGATTGTACATCTTTTATCGAATAAAATGTGCCTAATGGTCTTTTCCCATTCCATGTTTTATTCTTAAATCAGGGAGTTCTCCGGGAGGGGAGATTTTTTTTTTCTGGTTGTTAAGCATTAGTGACAATGTTTTTCCCAAGTTCACTATTTCTAAATAAATTGTAAATATTTTTGAAAATTGAAGGTTTACAATTTTGCTAGAAATAATAAGAACAGGAAATTCTCCTGCTGTGTTGGCGATGCCACTAATATTTTGCCTCTCCCACTCAAGTATATAAACTGTTCAAGCTTCACTTACATTGTGATAGAAGAATCTCTTTGATTGCATTGTAACTTTAAGTTTTGGGATATGTTACAACTCAGTGAATGCTGGGATCTGATAATGTTAAGATTTTATATTTACTTCTAGGTCTCTTATGATATTGCTAAAGATGAATTGGAAATTTTATAATTATAGTGGTGTTATACCCAGCAGTGTTACCAGAGACGCTGACTTATCAGCACTGGCGGAAGCCCGAGGATTTGGGAGCACTGGGAAATGATCTGAGGGTCTAGCAGTACTTAGGTTCCCAGGGTTTGGGAGCACAGACGAAGGATGTTTTGGAAATGATGGGGCAGATCCTGGGATCTGGGAAAATTGGAAGGCCACGTCCAAAGAGACCTCTAGCTCTGGGAGCACTGGGGTTGTTGGGCTCAGGTAGCACTGGGAATGTGGTTTAGGGGCTTGAGTGCTGAGGGAGTGGGGGAGGTCTGAGGAAGTGTTCTGAGGTCCAACAGGACCTCGGGAGGTTTTTGAGCATCGGGGGCAGGGTCTAGCATTATTGTGGGCTTGCTGATATGTGGCAGTGTTGGAGGTGAGCAAGGTTTAAAAAGAAAGACTTGCATTTATGTAGCGCCTTTCACGACCACCGGACGTCTCAAAGCGCTTTACAGCCAATAAAGTACTTTTGAAGAGGAGTCACTCTTGTAATGTGGGAAATGTGGCAGCCAATTTGCGCACAGCAAGCTCCCACAAACAGCAATGTGATAATGACCAGATATTTTTTTTGTTATGGTGGTTGAGGGATAAATATTGGCTAGTTCACTGGGGATAACTCCCCTGCTCTTCTTCGAAATAGTGCCATGGGATCTTTTACATCCACCTGAGAGAGCAGACAGGGCATCGGTTTAACGTCTCATCCGAAAGACGGCACCTCCGACAGTGCAGCAATCCCACAGCACTGCACTGGAGTGTCAACTTAGCTTTATGTGCTCAAGTTCCTGGAGTAGCCTTGTGGGGGAGGGAGGCCCAGGTGAATTGGACCCAAACTGCCTCAATCCTTTTTGAACTGCAACAAGCGAGCGTCTAACCACCACCCCTTGACATTCAACGGCATTACCATCACCAAATCCCCCACCATCAATATCCTGGGGGGTCACCATTGACCAGAAACTTAACTAGACCAGCCACATAAATACTGTGGCAAAAAGAGCAGGTCAGAGGCTGGGTATTCTGCAGCGAGTGTCTCACCTTCTGACTCCCCAAAGCCTTTCCACCATCTACAAGGCACAAGTAAGGAGTGTGATGGAATACTCTCCACTTGCCTGGATGAGTGCAGCTCCAACAACAGTCAAGAAGCTCGACATCATCCAAGACAAAGCAGCCCGCTTGATTGTCACCCCATCCACCACCTTAAACATTCACTCCCTCCACCACCGGCGTACCTTGGCTGCAGTGTGTACCATCTACAAGATGCACTGCAGCAACTCACCTAGGCTTCTTCCGCAGCACCTCCCAAACCCGTGACCTCTACCACCTAGAAGGACAAGGGCAGCAGGCGCATGGGAACACCACCACCTCCAAGTTCCCCTCCAAGTCGCACTCCATCCTGACTTGGAAGTTCCTTTATCGTCGCTGGGTCAAAATCCTGAAACTCCCTCCCTAACAGCACTGTGGGAGTGCCTTCACCACACGGACTGCAGCGGTTCAAGAAGGCGGCTCACCACCACCTTCTCGAGGGCAACTAGGGATGGGCAATAAATGCTAGCGTTGCCAGTGACGCGCACATCCCATAAATGAAAAAAAACAGTAAGTGCCACCCTGCTGCTATGTTCCCACTCATAAGCATCTTCCCTCCCCAACCTTTACACCCTCGGGTATCCACCACCACTTTCTCCATTGTCAGTGATTTGATTTCCTCAGGTAATGGACTGGTTAACATGTTCGTGTGAAATTAATTTATGTGCTGTTTTAATGCAATTAGTCTGTTTAAAAGGTTTTTTAATTGGTTTAATGCCATTATTAATCCATTTTAAACTGCATTAAAATCACACAAAGGGATTTTATGAGTTAACTAGTGTGCTATCTGAGGAAATGGAACCCCTAAGTGACCTCCAATAAATTGAATCTTAATTAGCTTGTACTGAATCTCACTGAACTAGTTATTTTTTTGGGAGGTGGAGGAAGGATTGGAGTGGAATTTTCCTATTCTGTGTGTGGTTACTAATTGAAGCCTGTACTCCTTACATTACTTTTGCTTTAATGCAAATATATATAACATTTGTGTTTAGTGCTGAACTTGTAAGAGCATATATTTTCCCCGATTTTCTTCTCATTTCCCCATCTTTCTTAACTCCCCTCCCCTGAAGTTGCTGACTCATACAATTCGGCGGGTGTCAACAGCTCTCCCACACCTTGACCTAATATCTATACTTCGTGTGAGAGCCTAGGCTCTTAGTGTTGGCAAAATCCTTTGAATGCTGGGGTTATCTCCGCCAAATCTGGTCCTGTCCTCACCTGATTATCATGTGCGAACTTTCCAGCAGGGAGCAAAGGTTAACGATGAACAACAGGAAACCTGGCTATTTTTCTTTTACTATACACCACCCCCACCCCAGTTTCTTAATCAGGCGTGCTAAGGCAAATTGTTGTGTCCCGAATATTGCTGAGATTAGCTAACTTGAACTGCACCTGGAACCGTCCTGGTTTGTATCCCTGGTACCACACAGGGCAGTGTATTTACCCAGTAAACCATCAGGGAAGCTGCAAAGTGTGTAATACGAGCAGCGAGTGAGTGGTTTGGTTAGTTTGAATGTTCCATACTGGTTGTCCCTAAGGTGTCCTCAGCTTTTGTTTGAAGGAGAGCAGGGATGAATTAGTCACACTCATATGACTGGCACAGTGGTCTCTGACACTGCTGTTACCTTGTTCTTTCTAACTCTTATGGATGACCTATAAGCTGCAAGGTTAAATAAATCTTTAATTCATTCTGCTTTAATAAAATATTTAAAAATAAAAATGAAATCCATGCCAGTTGTATTAATTGAGATATTATTGAGATCAATATTATGTAGAAATTACATGTTCACAGCAGGCGATAATGGAATAATTTTACAGACTTGAAGTAAAATTAAGATGGTGGTACCTAGACCTCCCGCGGGATTGATCTCCCCTGGTTAGTATTTCTAATAAAATCATAAGCATGTTCTTTTTGGAAAAACTGATCAGAAGGAATCATCATGCATTTCTTTACAATGTTGCTACTCAGGAAGGAATCCTCACTGGTCCTAAAACAAGCATGGAACTGATGATGCCCGCTTACAGGATCTCCACAAATCTCTCCCTGAACTGTGCCACATTAGAGGCTTTTCGCAACCCGTGGACACTGAAGGGGATTGAGTGCGTCATCCTCCATATTTAACGATAAATTTATTGGATATTAACCTCCGGTTTGAACAGAATATCTGTCATTTTATTAGTGGTGCCTTCCTTTGGGGACCACCCAAAATGATGGCACCCATCACCAGTCTGTAGAAAGTAGGACATTTGAGCTCAATTATCTTGCTGTCATAATATTGATCTAAGATATGTGTTCCATTCAAAAGAATGGTTGGAGGTCTTAATAAATATTAAACTAGCTTCAAATTACGGCATGCTATTATGGATTAAGTTTATGAAGTAATTTGCAGCAGTTTAGCAGTTATGTAGCTCCTTTTACCAATTACCCTTGTTTCTAGATCATTTTTAATTAATCACTGATGAAAATGTATGTCCTCACCAAGCAATCGATGTAATGCAATGTTAACAATAGCCGGATGATAAAATTCTAACAGAACTAGACAGACTAGATGCAGAAAGGATGTTCCCGATGGCGGGGAGTCCAGAACCAGGGGTCACAGTCTAAAGATAAGGGGTAAGCCATTTAGGACAGAGATGAGGAGGAATTTCTTCACCCAGAGAGTGGTGAACCTGTGAAATTCTCTACCACAGAAGGCAGTTGAGGCCAATTCATTAAATATATTCAAGAAGGACTTAGATTTATTTCTTAAGGCTAAAGGGATATGGGGAGAAGGCAGGGACAGGGTACTGAGTTTGGATGATCAGCCATGATCTCATTGAATGGCGGAGCAGGCTTGAGGGGCCGAATGGCCTACTCCTGCTCCTATCTTCTATGTTTCTATGATGTCTGGCATGATACCACAGAAAAAAGTATTATTCACTTTTTTTTAAAAAGTACTTAAAAAAGAAGTTGGTTACAAGATGAACAGGCTTGACCTTCAGTCTCAACCTTCATATGATCAGCCTATCATAGTGACCGACCACTAGCAGTTAAATATAGTCAACGATCTTTGCCTAGTTAGGAAATCTCTCCCCTCTTCTCCCACCAGTTTTACCTCCTATATGGTTAAGCAGTATGTGTGCATTTGCCTTTCTGTAGTTTGACACACATTTATTTTTCTAATTCTGAGGTTTGAGTCAGTATGACTGACCAGTTGTACCATTAGCGAGGTTCTTGTTGCCAATCCAGATAAGCTATGTCACTGGTCTGAACCCTGTGTTAGTCAACCATCAATGGCTTGCAGACATCTGTAGTTCAAGGTTGTATTGTCCACTTGTTTGTGTATTAGTGATGATAGTGCTAATCCAGTGACCCCTGTTGGAAAGTGCACATAGAGAGAGAGACAGTGGGATCTGACTCCGCTGTGATATCCTCTGTCGTTCACTAGCCTGTCACTTGGGCTGACATGTAAAGTATGGTCGCTTGGACGAATTAGCAGATGGCTGCTGCTGAGATTACAGTGTTGCTACACAGGAAGGAATCCTCACTGGTCCTAAACTAGCATGGAACTGATGATGCCCGCCAACAGGGTCTCCACAAATTTCTCCCTGAACTGTGCCACATTAGAAGCTTTCCACAACCTCTGGGCACTGAAAGGGATTGAGTGCATCATCCTCCAAATTTATCTTCACATCCTCCCCCGCCCACACTCACACACACGAAGAGCCAGCACATTCAGGAGAGGAGATGCATAAAACTAGTGAATTTACATATTGGTTGTTAGTTCATTTTTTTGGAGGGAATGGGGAGTTCTGTCTTAAAACTCTTACACATGAGTTCTTTTTGAGGGATTTAGTATATGTAGTGATTGCCCAAATACTTGGGAGAAGACCGGTCCAATTTGATTTTTTTTGTTGTGTTCGGTGCATAAGGGGACAGAATTAAAAGAATAAATAGTAAGTATAGACGCAATAAGTCCGACACATTCACAGTTTGCCTAATAAAATGAGGTGTACCATCCTCCTTCCCGGCTTTCCCCCCGGCCCCCTGCCAAAACCCACAAAACAAATGTTTTGTTGATGGTTACTAAACATTGGTGATGAGGACTGGCTCAGTACTTACCACTAACCAAGATCAACTCTCTCCTTTTCAGGTTTACTTCCCCCAATTCGGGTGGATGTGTATTGATGCCACAGATCCAAACAAAGGCAACTGGTTGCGGTACGTGAACTGGGCTCGCTCCTCCGATGAGCAGAACCTCTTCCCTCTGGAGATCAACAGGGCTATCTACTACAAAGTCTTCAAGGTAGCCGTATCCCTGTGATGTGAAGATAAATACACGTTCTCATAAAGTCGCATTCTCCCCTTGCCCACTTCACACGCACAAATGCAAACGTAGTCATAAATATGTGCGTGCACTTGTATTAAGTAAGCTTTGCGTTTTTTAGTAAGGATCCCTAGCTTAGACACTTGATTTTTTTTTTAAGAAGCTGCTTTGATCCCATTTCAACTCTTCATTCTCTCCCAATAGATTCCATAGTGCCTGTCTGTCTCTTCTTCCTCTTTATCCTTTTCCCATTCCCTGCCAAAAAGTAGAATTCAAATTATCTACAGTTCTGCGACTAGTGTTGCAAAAGCCTGTTGCATTTTTTTCCCTCCATTTTCTTTCACTTTGAAACACATCTGGAAAGAAACTGTTAGGCTCATTATCTAAGTGTTGTCACTTTATCGGATTTCATTTTGTTTTTGTGGAGACTTTTGAGTTACCAACTGTGTTTGGACGTATTTCTGGAGGTTTCATCCCACGAGCCCCTGCCTCCAAACATCTCATCCAGTCAAACAGCCTTTATTTCCCTTCTCCAATATTTTTATAACTAAAAAACAAAAGTGTTCAAAAGAAAATTTAAAAAATACAATTTTTTTTTAATGCCCCTTTTGGGTTTTCTCTTTGGGTGGCTTGCAGCAGTGTCCAGGGGATTAATCTTTTATTCCTGGATACGCCGGGACAATTCGGGAGGGTTGACAATCCTAGGGACCTTCCCAAGAAGGCTGAAAGCAGTGGCTGTGTTTTAACCTTGAAGCTTGTGTACAGTATGTAGTGATCCCTCTCCGCAATACAGCAGGTCCCAAAAACGTTCTCCACAGTAGCCACTAAGATGGGAAAGCAAATGTCAGTGACATACTTCGCAATAAAGTTTTTCAAACTATTTGTTTTCTGAAGTTTTTATTTTATGCATGCAGTCGTTGTTCTTGTGTTTACACCCAGTCAAAATAGATTTCAGTATTGTCAATTTATGTGCATTGAAAGAGTATTGCTGAAAACCATACCTTGGTCTCTATCTTCTCGTACTTAATATTGTGGCACTTGTATTGCGCAAACCTGTTTTGTACAACTTTGTTGTGACTACCCACAAGGTGAGTGTTGTGTGCAGTTAACCCTGACTCTAATCACACCAAGAAGTTGAGGTAGCCTCAGACTCCGTTAAGGAGATGTGCCAAGTTGCACATACAGTTTGGTGTCCACTTGAGGATGAACATTTGCAGCAAATCTTTTAAAATACTTGCTTTAGATTTTTCTCTTGCTTTTAATGTACAGAAGCTCCCCCAATGACCAAGTGGATAAAGGCCCCACGTGGTACAAAACCATAGGAATTAGAAGGCTCCAGTTTTGATTTCCTGGCTCTGTTGAGTTGGCTAATCTCAATTTGGATGATGCTGGGGCACTACAATTAGCCTTCATGTTCCTGAGTGACAGAGGTTACGCAGGCCAATTGTAGCTTAATTCTGCAGAATAATTTACATACACTGTATGGAGTTCTGTTTTGATGCTAAGGGGGAAAAATTTGGTTGATTAGTGCCTCCCATTAGCGCCCTAACGGGGCGCAAAGCAACTAGTGCCCGGGCGTGGCGATGTTTGCGCTGCTCGCGAAATTGACCAGACATTTTGCGGCGGCGCTAAACACTACTGCCACGATCTCCTGCGCCCGCAGATCGTGACGTCAGTTGAGCGTGCAACTCTCCGGTAGCGCCCCGGACCGGATATTTAGTGGCGCCCCCTGCCTTTCCGCCTGCCGCTAGCAACGACAGGTAGAGAGGAACGTTTTGCAGTCGGGAAGGGACTGGGGGAGCGCTATTTAAAGGCGGCCGCTTCCTGCCTTTTTTTGTCGGCGACATTTTTGCACCACGCATAGAGAGAGAGAGAGACTTCTGGAGAGAGTCAACGCTGTGTGAAGGAGTTTTGGGTACTGAGCAGCACTTTGCAGGTTCATTTTGATTTTACCTTGCATCGATTTAGAAGAGACAATGGGGACTGCACTCTGAGCTCTTTCCCTGGGCGCCGCCATTGTTATTTCCAGCAGGATTGATGTACAGGTCTCTCCAGGCCGAGATTCAAGGCTGCAATGAGCAGGGTGTGGCTGGAGAACAAGATCGACCCTCCCCTTTAAGAACTGGCCAGCGCCAGTGTGTCTGTGTTCCATTGCTGACTGACATCACATGAGCTTCGCCAACGCTCTGAGGTAGCGCCTCGCTCCTTGACATTAGTACCTTAAGAGAGGTGTGTAGCGCCTGATTTAGCGCTCAAATCGCCTCCAGGTGCAATAGAGGCCAAGTTTGCAGTCGGAGGCCATAATTAGCAGCAGGTGCTAAACTATGTGCCCAGCTGATAATTGTGCCCCAAACGGGGCGATACCGAGTTTCTCCTCCTAATTGTTTAATACAATCTACAGCATTACAACATTAAAAAAAAAACTGGGGAAACTATATGTGGCATAAATAGAATACACATCATCAAATGCTGTGCAATAATATTCCCACTTGTGGTGCTCTTTGGTTCAGATGATTGTATCCCATAGGATATTCTTCACAAACTGTTACTTGCTATGTGTGCTATCTATGTAATGCACAGCTCACACAATTATAGTCTTAACTCTCCTGTTGGCAGAAGCCTCGTGTATATACACAGGATTGAACTAAATGCATCCTGAAGACCCTTTGTGGTTATTCCAGTTTGCACAGCTATTCTACTTCGTACAACTTCTAAATCTCAACACTTTTTGCTAAATATCATTGTGTCAAGTTCAAGAAGTTATTTGGGAGGAATTTTCTGCCCCCCCCAAAAAAGGTAACATGCTGTAACTACACAGCAGGTCATTCAGCATCTGAAAGAACAAAGGTATCACAGAAACCCCACAGTGCAGATAGAGGCCATTTCGGCCCATCGAGCCTGCACCGACACATATCCCACCCGATCCCTGTAACCCCTACACCAACACATATCCCACCCTATCCCCGTAACCCCACGTATTTAATCCCCCTAACACCAAGGGTCAATTTATCATAGCCAATCAACCTAACCCACACATCTTTGGACTGTGGGAGGAAACCGGAGCACCCGGAGGAAACCCACGCAAACACGGGGAGAACGTGCAAACTCCACACAGACAGTCACCCAAGGCCGGATTCGAACCCGGGTCCCTGGCGCTGTGAGGCAACAGTGCTAACCACTATGATGATTAAGGTGGAGAACCTTTTCTTCTCCAAATGTTAATCTGAACAAGCAGTTTTAAGGGTCTTGCCTGAATAATGAACCTTTTTTTATGCTCTTTAAAGTGCTCAATGGACCTGCTATGTATTTCAGAAAAATCTCCATTAGTAACTGTATCTTTACTGTTACTGCACGTGCACAGATGCTTTTAGTGATTGCAGCATTTGATGTGTAACGTATCATTACTTTATAGATGTACAATATTTTTGTGAGGGCAGTGCCAATTACTCCCACTCTTTCCACTCCCTCTCCCCCTCTCCTCTTTCCCCCCCCCCCCCCAACTGATTTGCAAAAAGCTCTCGCTCTCCAAAACTGGTTTCTACAACTTCTCTGGCATATTCACCCATCCATGTTGGTACATCTCTGTTAACAATTTGTCAACTGATTTAAATAACTAAAATAGGAATCAGACTTTTGTGTGAATCCAAACAATGATGGATCTTTTACATTTAACTAGTTGATCTCCTGTGGTGTTACTCACAGATGGGGGAGGGGAATGTCACTCTTGCTGTAACTGTCTCCATTGCCTAATTCTTTGTCTTCAACTCCCTTTCTATTTGTTATCTATGCTATCAATCTCTTATTTTGCATGCTCTGGCTTTCTCTGATCCATGTGCTCTGGCTGTTCCACGTGCTCTTGCTTGCATTCACTTTGGTGCTCTCGTTCCGTTTTATTATTTGGGGTTGCAGCATTCTGCTTTGACTATCTATAGAGTTCTGTTTATTTCAAAAGCTCTGTTTCTGTTGTTTCTCTCCCCGCAAACTTCCCCCCCCCCCCCCCCAATTCCCAACCAAATTTCATGGCGGAAACAAAAAACATAGATTAACTTTAAACCCCATAGGAATGCTACACAAATGTGTTTCACATCCTCCATTAGACTTGGACACAAGGTAAAACCCCACAGGGGTGGTGGCATCCTGGTTGTTGCACGTAAGCATTAAGCTCATGTGAAGGCCAAAATCCATAAGGGATCTTGTGAGGCTTATTGGGCCTAAAACCTCTTATGGTGATAGTTTGCCTTATATCTGCTGTGTGAGGACAGTTGTTTCTCTTTTTCTAAACTACATTATTTGCTTTTTATAAAGATTAACAAAGATACACATCAAGAAGGATCGAAACATAGATTACTTCAAAATCTTGTCTTTAGATCACACACCCAATTTTAAAGTAGTAGTTTCAGTGAAACCATTTGTTGCGTTCCTCAAGGGGTGTAAAATACATAGGAAGGTGGCTTTGTGCACCAGATTTTAAAATACAAATATTAGGTGCTTCTAATCAACAAATGTGTTTTGATTTAATTGAATTTTAATTTCAATTGTCTTTATCCTGGTAAAGCAGCAGTGTTGCCACTTGAGCTGATGCACTTTAACTTTATATGAGGTGCTTTTTCCATGAGCTCAATTAATTCTTCAGTTTAAATTGCTCTTGCCCTTTACCATTGGTAGAATTGCAACCATCAGTACTTCACGCTTGTGTTACACAACTCAATGCTCTCTCTGGACCAGCCCCATTTTGGAAAGCTGGAATATATAATTGTACTGTTGGATTTTTTTTACAGTTCAAGTGAAGTAGGTCGAAGTGTAGTCACTATTGGTATGTAGACAAATGCATACAAGAAAGTACCACAGACAACATAAATGAATAAATAAATATTTATTTTTGTGGTATTGGATGATCCAGTTCCCTTGCTGATAATTGCCACTCTCTGATGAGAAACGAGCAGTTGGTAAAGTCTGTAGTTATTGGTAGCAGACATTTCTATTAGAAAGCAGTTCTATCTCCAACAACAAGCTGATGCTCTTGATTAATCAGGACTGATGTATGTAATCGCTGGTAATGTCTTGCCTAATAGCATTTTAACTGCAGGGCTAGTAAGCGTTTCACTGATGCACTGTAGAATCCTCCAGTGGCTGATTGGGAAATGCATTGTGTGATGCAGCACTGAAGCAGACAGACTAGGAAATTCCCAGGTTTTGATCCCTGCCCTATCCTGAGTTAGGTTGTGGTGTGCTACAACCGATCTCGGCATCATTAGCCTAGGGAGAGAAGAAAGATCAGCTAGGGATCTCTTCTGATAATATATTGAACCTTGCTGGATCAGCAGAATCCAGAAATTGAATTGCCACTAACTCATCACCATGCTGTAGAATTTTAAACAAAAATTAGATTTCTTACCATTTTTCACACCAGTTTTGAGGGAGGGAACTTGTTTGGAAGGGCAGTAAGACTCCCCCCCCCCCCCCCCCCCCCCCCCCCCCCACAGTATTCTCCCCTCCTCTTGAGGTACCAGCAGCCCTCCATTATCACGCTGGAATGATCATTATTCATTTGTGAGCTTGGATAGCGAATGTCATCTGGCTATTCACCAGAGGGATCATCAAAGTTCAGCCTGGAGTCCTCATCTGAATTTTAGTGCAAAGGCCAATTGTATGGTCCCCAAATGCATCTCTAGCTGACGTCAGCTAACTCACCACAGGCTTGGGACAAGTTTGTAAAACAGATACTGCTGCAAACTTCACAAGATCATGAGATAACTACAGATGAGGAAGGCCATTCAGCCCCTCTTAATTCATCCATCCATCCAGAAAGATTCCTCCACTACTTTATCTGAAAGTCCATTCCAAGTGTTGTTCACTCCGTGTGTAAAGAAGAATTTGCCTTTTACCAATTTGAACCTGCGTCCCCTTATTCTACTCTTGCAGTTTAATTTAACTTTTATCTTTTCCATTCCCATGACCATCTTGTATGCCTCTAAGAACACCTCTTGGATGCCTCATTTCCAGGCAGAAAAATCCAAGTTTCTTCAGCCATTCTCAAAACTCAGACCCCTGATACTAGGGATGATCAGCCTTGTGGCTCTTCTCTGCATTGCCTCCAGCACTTGAATATCTCCCTTGTTTCTTGGTGAGCAGAACTGGACCCTGTTAGATCCGTGGTTCAGTGGATAAAGAATTACACGGATGCTGTACATAAACAAACAACAGGTCTTTACTGGAGGAGGGTCATCTCTAGACTGGAGTACAGAGGCATGCGCACCGCTTATATACCGGTGTGGTTACTGCCGGTACTACAGTATACAGGAGCTGTAAAACGTAGTTCTGACTTAAAGCACATACACTACAATTCCTCCCTTTTTAGATTAATAATACCCCCTTAATATTCAAATAACAATTACATTTTTACATGTACATTCAATAACAAAAAGTCCATTTATAGATTCAGTCTTTGGGGCGGCTTCCTGACCCTTTCGGGATAGCGCCTTTCCGGAGGTTCTTGTTCTTGGTGCAGAGGCGATTCTGACCCCTTTTCATCGGGTAGTTCATCGGGTTCCACTGCTACTGGGTCTGAAGTAGATGCTACCGGTATGTCGGGTTCATCCCCAGGTACTCGAGACATGGGGTTGACGCCTTCCTGTGACGCTAAGATCTGATCGACGTGGCGTCTCTCAATGTTCTCCCCGACATCCACTGTGTACATTAATGGCCCCTGCTTTGTACATATCGTTCCGGGTTGCCACTTCTCTGTTCGATAGTCATGGGCCAAGACTGGTTGCCCTACATTGAAGCTCCTTGTCGGCTTCTCGTTGATGTGCTGGAATTGTTTGTCCTCAACATTTCTTCGCACATTTGGTCTGAGCAAGTCCAGACGAGATCTCAACCTTCGGTTAAAGAACATCATGGCCGGGGTCTGGTTGGTAACTGCATGTGTCGCGTTTCGGTAGGCTAATAAGAAATTGTCCATCTTATGCTGTAGTGGAATTTCCTCGTCACACATGGCCTTTATCGCCTTCTTAAAGGTTTGTACGAACCTCTCAGCCAATCCATTGGTGGCTGGATGATACGGGGCGGATGTGTAATGCCTTACCCCATACACAAACTGTGGTCCATTATCAGAGCAGATCTGCTCTGGCAACCCGTTTCTGGCAAATATGGTCCGTAGGACTGCAATCGTTTTCTCTGTAGTGGTTGAAGACATCTTTATCACCTCAGGCCACTTTGAATGAGCATCCACTGCTATTAAGAACATTGATTTCGCTGGTCCATTCATGGACTCAATGTGCACCTGTTGCCATGGAGAGGAGGGCCACTCCCATGGGTGTAGAGGGGCATGTGGTGGTGCATTTTGGACCTTCTGGCATCCTAAGCAGCTCTTAGTTAGGTCTTCGATTTGTTGATCGATTCCCGGCCACCACACATAAGCCCTAGCAAGGCTTTTCATTTTCACTCCCCCCAGATGACCTTCATGTAGCTCCTTTAGCACTCTCTCCCTTAACTTGGGTGGAATCACCACTCTGGATCCACACATCACTGTCCCCTGGCATACTGACAGCTGTTCTCTTCTGGATGAGAATGCTGGCAACAGTGAGTCGCCATGTGTTGGCCATCCCCTCACCGTCAATTCATATACCCGTGACAGCGTCGGATCATTGCGGGTCTCCTCTATATCCGCGTTCGTTACTGGCAATCGTTCAATTATCGACGAATAAAATATCTCGATGGGGTCCACTGCTGGTGCTTCCTCCACTGTAGGCAGTGGCAGGCGCGATAGCCCATCAGCGTTCCCATGCTGTTTCGTGCCTTTATATTCTATTTCATATTGATTCGCCCCTAGAAACAGGGACCATCTTTGTAACCGCTGTGCAGTCATCACTGGCACGCCCTTCTTTGGATTAAAGATGGAGACAAGTGGTTGGTGGTCAGTCAGCAAGGTGAACTTCTGCCCATGCAGATAATGGTTGAATTTTTTTACTCCCCATACTAGGCTGAGGGCCTCCCTGTCAATCTGGGCGTAGTTGCGCTCGGCTGAGGTTAGTGACCGAGACGCAAAGGCCACTGGCCTCTCCAACCCGTCTGGGAATTTGTGCGACAGCACCGCTCCAATGCCGTAGGGTGATGCATCACATGCCAAACGAATTGGTAGTGCTGGGTTGAAATGGGCCAACACCTCTTTTGATGTGATCGATTCTTTACACCTCTGGAAAGCTCGTGTTTGTGTTGGTTCCTTTTATGGAACTTAAATCGTTCTGCTATCAGCAGCGGTGTGGGGTTTAAGTGGTCCTGTAGGATTTCTACTATGCTTCCAAAATCTTTGTTTACCGGCTTCTCTGGGGTTGTTAGATTTCGCAGTAACCCATAAGTTTTTGCACCCATGGAATTTAACAGAACCAGTGCTTTATTAGCATCTGGCACTTCATTCGCCTTGCAGTACACCTCAATACGTTCCACATATGTCGCCCAATCTTCGACTTCATTGTCGAACGTAGAGATACTGCCACTCTTCGGCATCCTTGGTTGTGCGTTAACTATCACCAATGGCGCCTCCCGCGCTTCCCCTCCTTCTCCGCTGGCACAAAATGGTGTCTCCCGCACTCTCCCTGCTACTCAATGGCGTCTCCCCTTGCTTCGCCCCGCGGACCCTGATCAGCCCGTGATCCCTGGCTGTGCTCTGCGCGTTCTTCTCTTGATATTTGTCGACGCCGCTCAGTCTAGAACCCGGCTGTTTCTTACCCTCGCTCCGGTTTTGCAGTATTTTTCCATGACGCCGCTCGGTGATCAACCCCCGGCTGCGCCCTGCTCTCTTCACCCTTTTTCTTACCCCGTCGACGCTGCCCGGCGCGCTCTCTCTCTGCCGTCGGTTGGCTCCAGCCGCCGCTGCTCGGGAAGGGTCTGCTCAGGACCTGTCGTCTGTCTCTTACTGCTCGTTGTGGCTGGGGAACCAAGCCCGGCTCTCCACAGCCTCCCCAGCGAAGTTGGATCTCTGCCTGACTGCTGGGCGGTTGCTCGCGGTCGACGCCCGTATTCCTGGACTGGACTTTTTTTGTTTTTTTTGTTTAATGTTGCAGGTAGATTCGCATCAACACTCGTCGCCACTGTTAGATCCGTGGTTCAGTGGATAAAGAATTACACGGATGCTGTACATAAACAAACAACAGGTCTTTACTGGAGGAGGGTCATCTCTAGACTGGAGTACAGAGGCATGCACACCGCTTATATACCGGTGTGGTTACTGCCGGTACTACAGTATACAGGAGCTGTAAAAAGTAGTTCTGACTTAAAGCACATACACTACAGACCCAATACTCGATGTGTGGTCTATCCAGAGCAGTACAAAGTGTTATCACTCCGTGCTCTACTGTTTGACTGTGTAGTTCAACATTCTGTTACCTTGTTGATTGCTGCCGTGCATTGATTGAACATGTTTAGCATAAAGTCTACTAAAACTCCTAGTTCTCTGTCAGCTTCACTCTAAGCTAACTCAGCACCATTTGTGGAGTACACATATTATATCAAGCTTGCTGCAGAAAAAGGCATGTGACTGGTATGCCCACTTGCATATTTCTTCCAATGCATTCTGTGACTTCTGAGCCGGTCTTCCAAGTCCACTGCTCCTCCTAGTTTGGTATCGTGTACAAATTTGACCACTTTGCACTGAATTTCTGAATCCAGGCCATTTATGTAAATTAGAAACAGTAGTGGTCTCAACAATGAGTCCTGAGGCAACCTTTCCCACTCTAACATAACTCCTGTAGGAAGTACTTGTTTCCTAACCTTGCCAGTTTCATATCTGTTCTCAAGGTTTACCCATGTATTGAGTCATGTTATCACGTGATATACTGTCATTACTATTGTAGCTGTGTTTTCTTCCCCCTCCCTAAGCCCCCCCCCCCCCCTCCCCAAGAGCTAATTGAATAATTTAGCACGTACAGGTACCATATGAAAGTAACGATGATGTGGGGATAAGGCAATTTTTTAGGGGGGTGGAAAGTGAACAATAGGGTCTGTAGTGACTTCCAACATCTATCTACATATAATAAAATGACAGTTTCCATAACAAACTGGGCTTCAGTTTCCAATTTGATAAGGAAAGACTTTCACAGTAAAATAGAGAGAGATATATAAATTCCCCTATTTTTTCCCCGCTGATATCGGAATTAGCTTTTGAAAAATATATAATTGCGTTGTTATTTTCAACATTCAACCCATCCATGACTTACAAACAGCCCAGTGGACTAAACCACTCATACACAGATCCCCTTTTTGAACTATAGAGATACCAGAGAATAATTATTAGCTTCATGAATTTTGAGTTTAGTTTACCAACTATCTTAGGGTCACTGTGGGAGTCAAATACGCTGTAGGCTGCCACCTGCTACTTGCCAAGGAGGGGGAAGAAGGATCGAAGCTCCTGGAATTTGTGATGTTCCAGCCAGAGAAAATTCCAAAGCGTAGCACCCTATTCCTGATCAGTGGTCATTGATTACTGCATAGGAGGTCCAACAACATACCCTTCAGGTCCAAGTAGCATCTCCACTGGGACACTAAGCTGGTTTTATTTGATATATTCCCCCCAGCGCACTCGTTATTTTATGGTTGAGGAATTGCAGGTTCCAGCATTGTGTGTTTAATATGACACATACTCATCTGATATGTAGTTCCTCCCACTAATTTAATTATTTAGTTTTAGCACACCATATTCACAGCAAATCCAGTTCAAAGTGAGGTTTGTCAGTAACTGATAATAGCCATTAATTGCTTAGGAGACAGTCAGCCTTTTGTCATCAGATATCATACATGCTATAGGTGCCATTAGCTCTTTTTTGAAAACACTGAAGAATCTAGCATAGATAGAACCACTCGGCCAGCCAATTTAACCATGTCTGGACCCTTTAGGTAAGTCAGGATTCTTAAAAATTTCATGTGGAAGATATCCCTGAAGAATTCAATGCCATTTAATAAGCAGAGGGAAGGACACTCCAGGCTATTGATAAGACCAGAATAGTGTATGTTCTGATTTTAAATGTTGTCTCTGTTGTCTGCATTCCATATCTTGCCCATATATTTATACCAATCTTTTGTGGTAGGGTTTACATAGTACAAGCTAAACTGATTAGATTTCTTACTGCTTCAGTTGCTTTCTATTAAAACCCTATGTAGTGTCTGACATACAGACAGTAACTGTAGTGTACATGTGCAGGGAAGAGTTGAGAGGTGATCACAGCTGCTCCCACTGAGATGATGTGGGGACAGCTCTAAAGTTAACTCAATGTATGTGCTGAATGAGATTGATCACAATATTGTATTGAAATGTTCAACTTGAAAATAAGTGCTAAAGGTTGTATTATCTGTTCATCCCAGGCTATTGTAAAAGTAAATTTTCATGAAGATTGGCACGTTTGTTAAGAAATTACTGCCGGGGCCAAAATGATATTAAAACATTGTTGTTTTACATTGTGAAACATAAAGGCTTTCTAGGGAACAAAACTGTAAACTTAAACTGCTTGTGCTAAATTCAGCTGAAACACATCTAATGTGTTCTTTTCTTTTTTTAACATTTTCATGGTAATATGTAGCTAAGAGGCATTGTGTCCTTGTGAAGTACCTGTCAATGCTTTTTACCAGGTGGTGTGAAAGGAGCACAATGGCATGAACAGTGACACAATAATATCATTGTATTGTCCATAGCACAGCGAGTTTACCCAGTGGGTTACTAAACTGTACAGACCAGAAAGGTCCCAAATTCAATCCCCTGTCTGTGTTGAATTAGCTGATCTCAGCCAGGGCAATGGTGGCATCACTACAATTGACTTCAGCATCCCTGGATTATGGAGGAGAAAATCAGCCAGGATTCACGCTCATGGTGGCTATCTAATGACCCCTATTGGATTCACTGCTGAGACTCACACATGAATTGTGGTTACCTGAGCAAGATACTGGAGGGTGACCATTGCCTGTGGGACTGCAGCCTACCAAGCAGAGGAAGCGAGCAAGTGGGGGAAAAAATAAACTTGGCCTTGCAGAAGTACTTGCTGCAGTGCGAGCAGTCAACACAAGTGCATTCTAGGTATATTTTTTAGCCGAAGTGATGCCTCTAAAAATGTAGTTTTTAGTTCTTGCGTACAATGTTGACGTGGGGAAATATTAGGAGTGAGATTTATAATCTGAGTGAGACAGATTGTAGACCTGTTTTGAAGGCATGGAGCTGGTTTTATTTTGTGAAGTATGTCTCTCCTTATCTAATGTTGATGTAGTCCTCCAACCACCAGGGGTTGCAGTATTCTGCTGAACCTTCAATACCAAGTACACCCTCTTGTGCTAATGCAGTGCTTTTGTTAAGAACCACTTCCCAGTTGTATTGAGATTAGCACTGGTTCAAAGAGTGCTTCCTGTTGGAGTGTAATCATATCACAGCCAGGGAATAGTTCTGTACTCGGGTGTAGAGCAGTGTTTAAGCTATCCAGGCCCCACAGCCTGCATCGGGGAACCTTGACTGCTTTTTTTTACAAGCCTGGCACTGATTGGTGCTATTTTTTTAATCCTGTCTATAGCCAATCCAGCCAGGGGAAGAACTGTTGGTGTGGTACAATGGGGAAGACAACCCAGACATTGCAGCTGCTCTAGAGGAAGAGAGAAGTAACAAGCTGAACAAGAGAAGCTCACCCAGAGGCAGGAAAGGTAAGGGAAGCTTCATAGTTCTTTTGGGTTGGTGACTGGGTGGGGCGAGTGCAGTAAAATGTACCTCCTACTCTCCAGAGTGATCTGGGGAGCAGGAGAAAGAGGAAATAATTTTGAGTTTTAAAAGTGCTGTAAGACTGCATGAAGTGAGCTCAGTTAACTGCAGTTGTGCTTTAGGAGTGGCACAGGAATGTCAGTTAGAGAAATGTGACTGGATGACCTTCCCAGGCTTCAGACTCCGGCAGTGTGGTAGAGGAACATTAAAATGCAGAGATACTGCTCCAGACATTTCTCATTTAAAGCTGTACTGTTTCTCTTCAGGTTTTTTTTGAAAAATTCTAGACATGGCCTCAAAAAACTATTTAAGCTCACTTTTTTAACAGTTTGAGGATTTGTAAATGGGGCAGAGGTTTGTGATTGTGACTTTTAGAAATGTTTGCTTAAACAAAGATGGCTCTTTTTTGTGTGGGAGACAGTGTTGGGAGTGTAGAAGCAGATTGAAGTGTGCTAGTAAATAGTGTTATGTAAGCAGTTTCTGATTTCAGAGGCCTACAAAATGGATGCAGCTGCATAATAATTCACTGAATAACTTGATTGTTCCCAGCATTTTACATCAAACCAAATGTTATTCGATCTTTTATCGCAGAATCCTGAAACACTGTACAAAAAAAACCCAGCATGAAGTGCTTTTTAAAATCTTGTATAAAGGTCCAACTGTCCTGAACAAATAGATTTTTTTTTCCTTCCTCCCAATACAATATTTTAACTTTATTTGTCCCCTTCCGGTCATCAAAGCACTTCTGTGAAATATTTTTTTCCCAGAGAATGGCTGCAAAAAAAAATTAGCACTAAATAGTTGTTTGTAAAATGATTAAGACTCCCCTTACCTGACTTTAAACTACAAAACTCTTAGTCATTTTTTTTTCTTTTCAAATAAAACTGCGTTTGTTGGCAAAAGAAATAAAACTGGTAAACAATGTTTCATTTATTTGTTCTATTTGGGGGTGGGGGAGAGAATAGGAATGCATTTTCTGTTCTCTGTTCAAAGTTGACCAGAGTACAAAAGGATGATGACTCTTGGGTTAATTTAGAATTTATTAAGGCTGATGTGGAATGCGTTTGCAGTTAGTTGCAACGTAACTCTTTCCCCCCCCCCCCTTTAAAATTGCATCTCCATATCGAACATTTAAGAACAGTGCTGCAGTTACGCTGTTTCAAAGAAAAATCTTGTCAGTGTTACCATTTGTAAAAAAAAATTGATAGCAGCAAGGTACTGATCCAAATCTGCCTCAAGGTCCATAAAGGAATTGTTCCAAGAGATTTTTTTTCAAACCACATTTAGGGGAAAGAAATAGTTTGTGCAAACCAAAAATATTTCAAATAAAATTTAGCTGAATTAAAATTTGAGCGTTGATGAAATCTGGGAGTTGCTCTGTGTCCCTCACCAGGAAGTAGGAATTCTACAAAGAAAAGCGGCTGCAGCAGGGATCCTACTTCCAAGTGCTGTGAATCTTGATAATACACAGCTGGTTTGCCAAGGAATGTTGTGCTTAGACCTGCGTTTCTGTAGACGGCCTATGTAAAAAGCACCAGCTTGTAATATTTATACCAAAACCATTTTAGTCACCCATGGAGTCTGCAGTAACTTAAAACTGTTTTACAAACCAGGATTCTTTACAAAAATGTTTGTGTATTGTTGATCATTTAAATCAGGAATTGTGGATCATGGAAGCTGGTTTGGGACAATCGAATTCTGTAAAATGAATTTTATGTTGGTAGATTGGGATTCTGTACCTGGATCAGAATTCTTGGGGCACCACTCGTTAGCCAGAGACCCCCGATAGAAAGTGTATCTGTGTGGACATTGAGCAAAGGCCCTTGCTGATTTTTCTCCTCCCTAGCCTAGGGGCACTGAGGCCAATTGTGGCATCCCAACTGCTGCTCCAGCTGAGATGTGTTAACTACGCACCGAATCAGCAAGGTCTTGATGCTCCTTCCAGATTTTACAACTGCATTAACTGTGTCTTACTGATTTTGCTGTCAAAAGGTCAAGGACTCTTTTTTTTTAAGAAAAAAGCCTTGTGCCACAAAAAAAATGAATAGAATGCGTCTCATGAATAGAACATGTCACGAAAATTGGTTGTTTTGTGAAAATAAGCTGTTAGCAAATCAAACTCGAATCTCTCACCCTCTGAATATGGGAGGCTGCATTTGTAGTCTTGTAGCACACTTCTGGTCAACGATATCATTTTGTAATTCTACAAGATAAACTGCTATATAAATGAGTCCTTCATGTCGCTCAGCAAAATCTCAAAGCACTTCAGATACAGTTAATTATTTTGAAGTTCAGTGACTTATAAGGCAAGTCTGGCAGCTATTTTTGCACAGGGCAAAATAGCACGAACAACAGTGAAGTGACCGACTAGTTACTGATTTTGGTGGTGGCGACCAGAGAAGGATCGTTGGCCAGGATGCTAGGAGAACATCCTGCATTTCAAATAGTGCCGTGGGATCTTCAACATGCATCAGGATGTATAGTGAAGCCTCCGTTTAGCATCTCACCCGAAGGGCAGCATCTCCGACAATGCAGCACTCCCCCAGTACTGCACTAGTGTGCCAGACTAGATTATGTGCTGAAGTCCTGAATTGAGCCTTAAAGCTGCAAAATCAACTGACATAGCAACAGGAGTAGGCCATTTAGCCCCTCGAGCCTGTTCCGCCATTGAATGAGATCATGGTGGATCTGTGACCTAACTCCATATACCTGCCATTGCCCCATATCCCATAATATTTTTGGTTAACAAAAATCTATCAATCTCTGATTTAATATTAACAATTGACCCAGCATCAATTGCCATTTGCTGAAGAGAGTTCCAAACTTCTACCACCCTTTGCGTGTAGAAGTGTTTCCTAATGTCACTCCTGAAAGGTCTGGCTCCAATTTTTAGACTATACCCCCTAGTCCTAGACACCCCAACCAGCAGAAATTGTTTCTTTCTCTCTACCCTATCAGTTCCTCTTAATATCTTGAAAACTTCGATCAAATCACCCCTTAACCGTCTAAATTCTAGGGAATACAACCCTAGTTTGTGTAATCTCTCTTCGTAATTTAACCCTTGGAGTCCAGGTAATCTCTCCCTGGTAAATCTACGCTGCACTTCCTCCAAGGCCAATATATCCTTCCTAAAGTGTGGTGCCCGGAACTGCTCTCAGTAATCCAAATGTGTCTAACCAGGGCTTTGTATAACTGTAGCCACGGCCTTGTATTCGAGTCCTCTAGAGAATAAGGCCAGCATTCCATTAGCCTTTTTGATTATTTTCTGTACCTGTCCATGACATTTTAATGATCTATGTACATGGACCCCCCCAAATCTCTTTGGACCTCATCTGTTTCTAGTTGTTCACCCTTAGAAAGTACTGTGTTCTATCCTTTTTAGGTCCAAAGTGGATGACCTCACATTCGCCTACATTGAAATGGATTTGCCCATTCGCTTAATCTATTAATATCTTTGTAATTTTATGCTTCCATCTGCACTGCTTACAATGCCGCCTATCTTTGTGTCATCGGCAAACTTGGGTATGTGGCTTTCTATCCCATCATCGTAAGTCGTTAATAAATATGGTAAATAGTGGAGGCCCCAACACACATCCTTGCGGGACACTGCTAGTCACATCCTGCCAATTAGAGTACCTGCCCATTATCCATACTTTCTGTCTCCTGCTGCTCGGCCAACTACCTAATCAAGTCAATAATTTGACTCCAAAGCAGGAGTGCCACCATTAGAGCCAGATTGACTATCTTGATTTTTCTTTCCCCATATGGCATGCATATTGCTCAGTTTGATGTCTACTGATACTAGAGATGCATCCAAAGCTTTGAATAATGGTAGTAAACAGTTTGAGCAAGGCATAAGTGCGTTTCCAGAGAAACGAAAGAACTTGCATTTATATAATATCTTTCAAGTCCTGAAGACTTCCCAAAGTGCTTTTCAGCCAATGAATCACTTTTGAAGGGCAGTCACTGTTGTTACTTGGGCTAACATAGGAGCCAGAAAGATAAATGACCCCAATTAATCTATTTTTGTTGCTGTTAACAGAAAGACGTGCTTTTCTGTTAACGCCTTTCACAACCTCAGGACGTCCCAAAGCGCTTTACAGCCAATGCACTGCTTTTGAAGTGCAGTCACATGTAATGTAGGAAATGTGGCAGCCAATTTGCGCACAGCAAGCTCCCACAAACAACAATTTCATAATGACCAGATAATCTGTTTTTGTGATGTTGATTGAGGGATAAATATTGGCCAGGACACCGGGGATAATTCCCCTGCTTCTCTTTGAAATAGTGCCACGGGATCTTTTACGTCCACCTGAGTGTAGACAGGGCCTCGATTTAATGTCTCATTCAAAAGACAGTACCTGCAACAGTGCAGCACTCCCTCAGTACTGCACTGGAGTGTCAGCCTAGGTTTTTGTGCTCCAGTCTCTGGAGTGGGAAAGTTTTTTTTAATTTGTTCATGTGATCTGGGCGCCGCTGGCAAGGCCAGCATTTATTGCCCATCCTTAATTGCCCTTGAGAAGGTGGTGGTGAGCCGCCGCCTTGAACCGCTGCAGTCTGTGTGGTGAAGGTACTCCCACAGTGCTCTTAGGGAGGGAGTTCCAGGATTTTGACCCAGCGACGATGAAGGAACGGTGATATACTTCCAAGTCAGGATGGTGTGACTTGGAGGGAACTTGGAGGGGGTGGTGTTCCCATGCGCTTGCTGCCCTTGTCCTTCTAGGTGGAAGAGGTCGCGGGTTTGGGAGATGCTGTCGAAGAAGCCTTGGCGAGTTGCTGCAGTGCATCTTGTAGATGGTACACACTGCAGCCACGGTACGCTGGTGGTGGAGGGAGTGAATGTTTAAGGTGGTGGATGGGGTGCCAATCAAGCGGGCTGCTTTGTCCTGGATGGTGTCGAGCTTCTTGAGTGTTGTTGGAGCTGCACTCATCCAGGCAAGTGGAGAGTATTCCATCACACTCCTTACTTGTGCCTTGTAGATGGTGGAAAGGCTTTGGGGAGTCGGGAGGTGAGACACTCGCTGCAGAATACCTAGCCTCTGACCTGCTCTTGTTGCCACAGTATTTATGTGACTGGTCCAGTAAAGTTTCTGGTCAATGGTGACCCCCCCAGGATGTTGATGGTGGGGGATTTGGCGATGGTAATGCCGTTAAATGTCAAGGGGCGGTGGTTAGACTCTCGCTTGTTGGAGATAGTCATTGCCTTGCACTTCTGTGGCACGAATGTTACCTGCCACTTATCAGCCCAAGCCTGAATGTCGTCCAGGTCTTGTTTCATGCGGGCATGGACTGCTTCATTATCTGAGGAGTTGCGAATGGCACTGAACACTGCAGTCATCAGCAAATATCCCCATTTTTAACCTTATGTTGGAGGGAAGGTCATTGATGAAGCAGCTGAAGATGGTTGGGCCTAAGACACTGCCCTGAAGAACTCCTGCAGTGATGTCCTGGGGCTATGATGATTGACCACCAACCACCACAACCATCTTCCTTTGTGCTATATATTACTCCAACCAGTGGAGCGTTCCCCCCCCCCGATTCCCATTGACTTCAGTTTTACTAGGGCTCCTTGATGTCGAGGGCAGTCACACTCACCTCACCTCTGGAATTCCGCTCCTTTGTCCATGTTTGGACCAAGGCTGTAATGAGGTCTGGAGTCGAGTGGTCTTGGCGGAACCCAAACTGCGCATCAGTGAGCAGGTTATTAATGAGTAAGTGCTGCTTGATAGCACTGCCGACGACACCTTCCATCACTTTGCTGATGATTGAGAGTAGACCGATGGGGCGGTAATTGGCCGGATTGGATTTGTCCTGCTTTTTGTGGACAGGATATACCTGGGCAGTTTTCCATATTGTCGGATAGATGCCAGTGTTGTAGCCGTAGCCATATTGGAACAGCTTGGCTAGAGGCGTGGCTAGTTCTGGAGCACAAGTCTTCAGTACGACAGCCGGGATGTTGTCGGGCCCATAGCCTTTGCTGTATCCAGTACGCTCAGCCGTTTCTTGATATAACATGGAGTGAATCGAATTGGCTGAAGACTGGCTTCTGTGATGGCGGGGACCTTGGGAGGAGGCCGATATGGATCATCCACTCAGCACTTCTGGCTGAAGATGGTTGCAAACGCTTCAGCCTTGTCTTTTGCACTCACGTGCTGGGCTCCACCATCATTGAGGATGGGGATATTCATGGAACCTCCTCCTCCCGTTAGTTGTTTAATGGTCCACCACCATTCACGACTGGATGTGGCAGGACTGCAGAGCTTTGATCTGATCGTTGATTGTGGGATCGCTTAGCCCTGTCTATAGCATGCTGCTTCTGCTTTTTAGCATGCATGTAGTCCTGTGTTGCAGCTTCCCCAGGTTGGCATCTCATTTTTAGATATGCCTGGTGATGCTCCTGGCATGCTCTTCTACACTCTGCAGGGTTGGTCCCCTGGCTTGATGGTAATGGTAGAGTGAGGGATATGCCGGGCCATGAGGTTACAGATTGTGGTGGAATACAATTCTGCTGCTGCTGCTGATGGCCCACAGCGTCTTATGGATGCCCAGTTTTGAGCTGCTCTCCCAATTTTGGCACAAGTCCTCAGATGTTGGTGAGGAGGACTTTGCAAGGTTGGCTGGGCTGGGTGTAAGAACATAAGAACATAAGAAATAGGAGCCGGAGTAGGCCAATCGGCCCCTCGAGCCTGCTCCACCATTCAATAAGATCATGGCTGATCTGATCCTAACCTCAAATCTTCTATCACACTCCATCCACCCGAGCCCATGTGATCTCCCGGGAGAGGCGAAAAACCAGATATCGTGTCCGTAACCGGTGCCGAGGTCAATGCCGGGTGACCCGTCCGGTTTTAGTCTTATTATTGTTTCTTGTAGCAGTTTGTTACAACTGAGTGGCTCGCTAGGCCATTTCAGAGGGCAGTTAAGAGTCAACCACATTGCTGTGGGTCTGGAGTCGCATATAGGCCAGACCGGGTAAGGACGGCAGATTTCCTTCCCTAAAGGACATTAGTGAATCAGATGGGTTTTTACAACAATCTGAAAGTTTCATGGTCATCATTACTGATACTAACTTTTTATTCCGGATTTATTTAATTAACTGAATTTAAATTCCCCAGCTGCCGTGGTGGCATTTGAACTCACGTCTCTGGATTACTAGTCAGGTGAGAGACTGCTATCCAGTGAGCTGCGGCTGACACAGTTGAGGGATAAATATTGGCCAAGGCACCAATACAATACAATACAATACAAATCGCTTTATTGGCATGATAAGGTACATCTTATGTTGCCAAAGCATCAAAATACATTTATGGTTGAACACATAAACGCGGTTCCATTCATACAGTGTATAAACAGGTATATCCCTGAGTTTATAAATATATTTTCGCCTTGTTTATATATATTCTTGTCTTAGTTTACTGGGCACCAGGTGAATTCCCCTGCTCCTCTTTGAATAGTGCCATGAGATCTTTTATGTCCACCTGAGATGGCACACAGAGCCGTGGTTTAACACCTTATCCAAAAGAGGACACCTCCAACAGTGCAGTATTCCCAACAGTACTGCACTGAAGTGTCAGCCTAGATTATGTGCTCGGGTCCTGGGGTGGACGTGAATCCACTACCTTCTGACTCATAAAAATACATAGAAAAGATACGCAGAAACCGGTAATTCAGCCAAAGCAGTCTGTGTCAACGTTTACCCTCCACACGAGCAGACTCAAGTGTGCTACCACTGAGCCAAGGCTGACACTTCCGAGAGTGTGAGTGTGTGTGTGTGTAACTAGATTATAGGTAGGGAGTAGATAGATTATCAGCAGGTGCATGCTTTCTGCACAGTGCCAGGAAGCTTCATGAAGTTGGGGAAATGATTGAATTTAATATTTGTGTTTTGCTATAAATTTTAGGATACTTCTAAAGTTTTAAGAGTTTCAACAAATTCAGTGCTGGAAACCCTTGATGGTAAATTCTCACATTCATTCTCTTTCCCCTCCACCACCCCAGATTAAACTGATCATTTTGGGTGATAGCCAGGAATTCCCTTTTCAAAATTTTGTTTTGAAGTTAAGACACTATTTTCATCACATGAGAGGAAGAGCAAAGCAGTGTCGCAGGAAGGGCCAGTTCTGCAGCGACTTTTCTAGTTTGACAGCATATTAGAAGGATATAGAATCTCATTCTGGGACAGATCATTAGGGTGTTATTTAAAGCCCTGAGTAGATTTTCTGAAGTGTGTGTGTGTGTGTACTGTCTTGACTGCCATAGAGTTGTGCATAGAATCTCGCAGCATTCGGCCCATCGTGCCTGTGCTGGCTCATTTAAAGAGCTATCCAATTAGTCCCACTCCCCTGCTCGTTCCTCATAACTACATTTTTTTTTTCCTTTTCAAGTGTGTTTTTGAAAGCCTCTGTTGAATCTGCTTCTACCACCCTTTCAGGCAGTGCATTCTAGATTATCATAACTCGCTCTGTTTAAAAAAAAAATTCTCCTGATCTCCCTTCTGCTGCTTTTGCTGTTGCTGCCATTTTGGGGTGGAGGAGTTGGTAGAAGTTCTTTTTCTGGAATCCAAACAGAACCAAGGACACTTCATTGCTAGTCCTCATGTCCCTTAAAGCCATGTCCACTGTCTGTACAGCAATGCACACTGTCCGTAATAAAACAGGGGAACTGGAGGCAATATGTTGAGACAGACATAGTCGGGATTACGGAGACATGGCTACAGAAAAACATTGCAGGGTATAACATATTTAGAAAAGATAGAGAGGGAAAAAGGGGAGGTGGTGTAGCTGTACTTATTAGGGATAACTTAATGGCAGTAGAAAGAGGTGATGCAGCTATCAAGACAAAAATAGAATCCATATGGATAGAGATAAAAGATAATAAAGGATCAATTTTACTAATAGGGGTAGTCTACAAACCACCTAATTGTGGAAGGGAGGTGAAGGAAGAAATATGCAAACAAATTAGGGAAATAAGTTTAAAAAAAATAGAATAATAATTATGGGGAATTTCAACTACCCCGATATTAATTGGCCAGAAGGGGTAGGTAAAGGGGATAAGGGAATTGAGTTCCTACAATGTGTACAGGACTCCTTTCTTAACCCAATATGTAAGAAGCCCAACAAGGGAGGATTCGCTATTGGATCTAGTAATGGGGAATGAACCAGAGCAGATAAAAGAAGTAAAAGATGGGGAACATCTAGGCAATAGTGACCATCATATAATACACTTTTTAAGATACAGGAAACTTTCGTTTAACCGGAGGTTAAAAGTCCGGAAAGCGCTCTCTACCGGCAAAATTCAGGAGCCGTTTCCGATAAGTTTTTTTTACTTCTCATTGCTTTTTTTTTCCCCAGTCAGGCTCTGCAAGGTCTAGCTGAAGCTGTTGCTTAGCTACAGAGACACTTAAGCTGCGGCCGACTGTTTTGAAGCTGTTGCTAAGCAACAGAGTTTGTTGATTCACACGGAGCTGAAAAGCTCCGTATGTTTTAACATTAGCGCTGGTTTATACGGCAGTTTTGATGGGACGGCACCAACTCGGTCCCGTCAGTGCCGGATACCAGAAAGTTTCCTGTAATAATTGAGAAGGACATAAGTATAATGAAGACCAGGGTAATCAATTGAAGAAAAGCTGATTTTGTGGGTTTGAGAATAGAACTTGGGAAAATAAAATGGACAACAATGATGTAGAACAGCAATGGGAAATATTTAAAACGGTGTTCAACAGAGTCTGGGAAAAATATATTCCGCTAAAAAACGAGAACAAGCTAAACACTAATGAGACACCATGGATGAATAAAGACACGAGGGGAGGGTAAGGAGAGAGGTGTACACTAAGTACATGAACAGCAGGGGAGAGCATGACGAGAAAGAATACAAAGAGATTAGGAGAGAAGTCAAAAAAACAATTAGAAAGGCTAAAAGGAACTATGAAATTAAATTATCAAGGAATATAAAACAAAATAGTAAAAAAAATTACAGGCACATAAATGTTTTTTTTTAAATGGCAAGTCGGGCTGGGGATAGGGCCACTAACCGATGGACAGGATAATATCTCAGGCAGCAATAAAGAGATGGCAGAAATAGTAAACAATTACTTTGCTTCAGTATTTACCAGGGAGACACAACAGGTGGACATGACATCGGATGATGAGATTAGAAATGAAATAACTGCATTTAAAATAAAAAGAGGAGAAATATTAGATAAACTAATCAAACTCAGGATAAAACCCCTGGTCCGGATGGATTACATCCATGCATTTTAAAAGAATCTAGGGAAGGGATAGCAAAGGCATTACAACACATTTAGTAATTCGTTAGAACAAGGTGTAGTGCCAGAGGACTGGCGGATAGTTAACATAATACCTGTATTCAAGAAGGGAGATAGAACATGTCCAGGGAATTGTAGACCAGTCAGCTTAACATCGGTGGTACAAAAAAATAATGGAATCCCTACTAAAGGAGAAAAAAAGAACATCTAGAAACCAAAAATATAATAATGAATAGTCAGCATGGATTTCAAAAAGGGTTTATCTAGATTTTCAAAAGGCCTTCGATAAGGTACCACAGAATAGACAAATGAATAAGGTCAGAGCATGCGGAGTCAGGGGACAGAATGGATAACTAGCTGACTTCAAGACAGAAAGCAGAGAGTAGGGGTAAAGGGTAGTTATTCACAGTGGCAGAAGGTGGGAAGTGGTGTTCCACAAGGACCACTGTTGTTCGCAATTTATATTAACGATTTAGACTTTGGAATCAAAACACAATTTCTAAATTTGCAGATGATACCAAGTTGGGGAAGGATAGTCAATACTGAGGAGGACTGCAACAAATTACAAGAAGACATTAATAAACTTGAATGGACATATAATTGGCAAATGAAATTCAACACAGATAAATGTGAGGTACAGGTAGACTATCCTTTATCCGAACTTCTGAAAACCGAAAGTTTTTTCATTCAGCGTAAGTCGTGCGCACGACATGACCCGAGTGGCGCAAAACATGACAGGAGTTAAGTGTGACTGAGGGAGCTCTGCCTTTCCCTGTGAGCAGGGCAGAGGGTCACAGAGTTCCCTCCTGGGTAGGAGATTGCAGGCCGAGCCGGGCAGTGTGAAGGAGGTACGGGAGAGTGAACCCAACAATACAGCGGCCTGTCCGATAGCTGCAACGGCCCGTCCGATATTCTTTTCTCCCCCCCCCCCCCCCCCCCCGGACCTGATTTGCGGGCCAGCTTAGCGTAGGCGTCAGCCGATATCCGGCTTTCCCACAACTGGCGGCGGCAGTCGAGCCCCAGACCCCCACTAAGTCAAGGAATTCAGATACGGAGCAGGGGGAGCTGTAAACAGACTGGGAGCGGCAGCACAGAGAAGCAGGAAGGGGAATGAGACACTGAACAGTCGCAAGAGGTAGCCTGAACTTTTAAAATTTATATTAAATACAAATACTAATTACCAAATTAATTTAATGTTCAGAGTTTCCCAGTCTGAAATAATACCTTCTGAAATCCGAAAATTTCCAAAAACCGAAACACAGCTGGTCCCAAGGTTTTCGGCTAAGGGATAGTCAACCTGTATTACATTTTGGTAAGAAAAATAGGGAGGTGACATATTACTTGGAAAATACGAATCTAAGTGGGGTGGAAGAGCAAAGGAATCTCTGAGTACAAATACACAAATCACTGAAAGTAGCGACAAAGGTTAACAAGGTCATTAAAAAAAGCAA
This sequence comes from Somniosus microcephalus, assembly GCF_052327205.1. Taxonomy (NCBI): domain Eukaryota; kingdom Metazoa; phylum Chordata; class Chondrichthyes; order Squaliformes; family Somniosidae; genus Somniosus; species Somniosus microcephalus. The sequence goes on from NC_141011.1 coordinate 26,405,941, forward strand.
ACCAAGCACGAGGGTTATTTCTAGCGGGGTTGAATTGAGAAATGGAGAAGTTATGCTAAACCTGTATCGAACCTTGGTTAGACTACACGGAGTACTGCGTACAATTCTGGTCGCCATATAAAAAGGATATAGAGGCACTGGAGAGGGTACAGAGAAGATTTACAAGGATGATGCCAGAAATGCGAGGGTAACCCATCAGGAAAGGATGAACAGGCTGGGTCTCTTGTCTCTTGAAAATAGAAGGCTGAGGGGTGACCTAATAGAGGTCTTTAAAATTAGGAAAGGTTTTGATAGAGTGGATACAGAGAGAATGTTTCCACTTGTGGGGAAGAGCAAAACTAGAGGCCATCAATATAAGATAGTCACCAAGAAATCCAATAGGGAATTCAGAAGGCATTTCTTTACCCAGAGAGTGGTGAGAATGTGGAACTCGCTACCACAGGGAGTGGTTGAGGTGAATAGAATAGGTGTATTTAAGGGGAGGCTAGACAAGCATACGAGGGAGAAGGGATAGAGGGTTATGCTGATAGTTAGATGAAGAAAGACTGGAGGAGCATAAACGCCGGCATGGACTGGTTGGGCCGAATGGCCTGTTTCTGTGCTATATATCCTACGTAAAGTGTGCCAACATTGCCATGGGGATGAGGAGTAGCACAGTGTGCTCAGTCAAGTAATGGTTAATATATTGAACTACAGAATGTTACTTTACAAATACTAAATTATGTTGTGTTGGCAAATTCCACAAGGTTTGCAAGTCCTATGATTCAGACACGCAAAGCTGTTGGAAAAAACAAAATAATAACACTTTGGAAGGGTAGGGTTCGGGGTAGAGAAGTAAGCCTGTTGCTGTTTGGTAATTGAACGTTCTTGTATAAATCGAAGATGTACTAGAACAGAGCGTGTTTTTCTAGAGTCACATGGCTCTTCTAGCACATGCCCAAATTTATGCCTTGCCTGTTGTGATTGGTAACTCGGCGTAATTGAAACTTGCTCCACAGTTGCTGTATTCTGAGTGTTTTTATCTTGCTCCTGCTGCTGTGAGGAACTGGTCAGTGTCTGAAAGAAATGTCAGGATGTTGTCTCAGCATTTTACATTCTCCTTTTCTCTTTCCTCCCCCCTTCTTGCAATCGAATATTGTGGGGGAAGTTTGGCGATCGCTCCCTATTGGCGGATTGATTCCCCGGTAGCTCATTCAGTGGCGGGTGCAGTCAGTTGATTACCAGGTGCGCTCCTGTATCCTGACCCCAGGGGTGTGTGAAAGCTGGTGAAACCAAAATATGTTGTGTGTTGCCCGAAAAGTTTATTTAAATTTTTTATAAGGTTGTGAACTTTCAGACGTGATTAAAAGAAGCCCACTTCCAAGCTTTAGTTTGTCCTTGTTGGGGGTTGGTGTGGGGAGAAAGCTTCTTTAAAATCTGCACCTTGTCTTGGGAGGAAGGTTGTTGAATGGAATGTTTCATCAATTGCAAATCTACATCTTGCAGAATGAGAACACAAAGGAAATTTGAACAATGAAAACATTAAAATACTCACTTGAATTTCTTTAGTATTTAATTCTGATCTCCCCAGTAAAACGAATTATACTGAATTGTTAGCAAATAACGAATAACTGCCATACCATAGCCATTATAAATGGGCAAAATGTTTCTTAAACTGGTTGCAAAGAGAACAATGATTATACAGCAGTAATCTCATTGAGGGACATAGACATCAGAAACCATTAGAGCGTAGTTAATTTGGCTTGATTTCTTGAAGTTAAGATAATCGTCTTGAAATCGCTCCCAGATACCGGTTACCTTTTACAGTATATGTTTATATACTAGCAGATCTTCTGTGGCGCTTGGTGTTTTTTTTATGCTCTCTTGCCCGGCCTCCCATCGTCCGGTCTCCATAAACTTGAGCTCATCCAAAACTCTGCTGCCCGTGTCCTAGCCCGCACCAAGTTTCGCTCACCCATCACCCCTGTTTGTGCTGACCTACATTGGCTCCCAGCAGGCCAACGCCTAAATTATAAATTCTCATGTTTATCCCTCCATGGCCTCGCCCCTCTATCTTTGTAAGTTCCTCCAAATATGGCCTCTTGTATATAACTCCGCTCCCATTGCCCTACCATTGGAAGTCGTGCCTTTAGCCGTCTAGGCCCTATGTTCTGGAATTCTCTCCCTCAAGCTCTCCACCTCTCTAAAACCCTCCTTAAAATCTACCCATCCTAATATCTTCTTAGGTTCTGTGTCAATCTTTGTCTGCTAGCGCTCCCATGAAACGCCTTGGGACTTTTTCCTATGTTAAAGGCGTTCTATAAATGTTGTAACAATATGGGTGTTATCAACTAAAGGTGACAGGGAAATTGTTACGGGTGTGCACACTATACTTGATTTTTAATATATTATCAATAGTAAAAATGTTTTAAAAAATGAATCTGTCCTGCCATTCCTCAGAATTGCAGAGTGGGAGTTTAAGCCGCTGCACAGGCCTGCTCAGTGCGGGGACCAGCAAATTGTCTGATTTCCCGAGCGTTGATCCTTGGCCTGCAGCAGTGTTATTTTTAAGTGGTAGTGTCAGCGCTCCTGAAACCAGCTGATCTACTGGTCAAAATGAGTGAGCCTTTGCAGGCATATAAAAATTTCCAAGGCTGCTCTGGAGTAGCAAGTCTCTGTGCTGTCAACTGAAACATGTGGAATGATCTGGCCACGAAATAAAGCTGAGGTAAAAAGTGAGAAGCAGGAAGGCCCAAGGCACAGAGGGTGGGAACCAGGGTCAGTAGGTGCAGTTGGCTGGACTCGCAGGGGATGCGAGCAGAGTTGTTGTATAGTACCTGCCTCCTTATGTTTCTGGGTCTCTTGGAGACTGTTGGTGGAATTGGCAGTTGTGGCATGTTTCTGTTTTTGGTTTTTGGAATCTGTTTACTAGCCATGTGACCAATAATACTACAGGAAACTTTGTTACATCCGGCACCGACAGGACCGAGCTGTTGCCGATCTATCAAAACTGCCGGACATACAAAGTTAATGTTGAAGCATATGGAGGTTTTCATCTCCGTATCTGACAACAAACACTGTTGCTTAACAACAGCTTCAAACAGTCGGCCCGTACCTTAGAAGCGTCTCTGTAGCTTAGCAACAGCTTCAGAGAGACTTTCCAGAGCCTGACTATTGAAAACAAAGCCACGAGAAGAAAAAAAAACTAACAAAACGGCTCCTGATTTCTGCCGGTAGATCGAGGTTTCCGGACATACAACCTCCGGATAAACCCAAGTCTCCTGTACTAGGGTAACAAGGGCCAATCAGTGGCAATAGAGGGACTCTACAATCATACACAAGCCTTTTAACACTGAGGTGCTTGTTATGGGGGAGAGGGGAACTGCAGCTGTTTTTGATAGCTGAGTGCTTGGCTATGGTGCTCTTTACAGCGATGGATGAAGACATCCAGGCTGGATTGTTAATGAGCGTAGCTTAATTACTGCAACTTTTACCAAGTAGCCAAGAAACAAGAGTTCCTTGATATATTTTATAGTTTAAAAACTTCAACTGTTAAAAGTTCACCTTTTAAACCATGCTTTGCCAGTGAGGAAAACACCTTTTTTGCTGCACAACTTTATCCAAAATAAAACCAATTTTATACTAATGTGAGAAAGTATTGGCTTTCTGTGCCAGAGCTGGCTACAGTCCTCTTGAAATGCAGGGTGCAATCAAGAAATGATGTACAGAACTTTGGTTTTACTGAGTTGCAGCAAGGTTATGCCACCTAACGCAATGATGTTCAGCATTGCTCTGTTTTCCAGTACACCTTTTGTCCCATCCTTACTCTATGGAGGAAATTATTTTGGACCTACTCAGAATTGCTACAAATATACATGCATCATTCGCTGCACAGGTAACTAGCTTTAGTTTAAAATAATTTGGCAGAAAGACATTTGCCTTTCTTCATTATCTGTGGGAAACCTTGTGTTTTTTTGTCAGAGTGTTTGTACTGGTTTGCATGTTTACCAGGGCAATTCTTCAGAGTCCTACTTCTGCAGCCACTTAGAGAAGAACTGTAGTAATTCTGCCCTAATAGTATAAATCATATCAAACTTAGATGACTAGAATGAGAGCACATCCTCACTTCTGGATTCCAAGCCGTTTTCATAGCTGACCGCATCTTTGGGCGGAGAGCTGAGGGGGTGTGGTGCCAGACTTTCTTTCTGTTTTTCTAACTGATGGTGATGCAATTACAAATCTTCGCTCTTTGGTCAGTGTGGCACAGCAACAAATGCCCATTGAAACTGCCAACACACTTTTACCATGGGTGTGGGAGAAGGTGGCTTTTCCCTAGAATTTCTACATTGCAACTTCTTGGTGTCAACTGTGCCAGCGAGGAGAAGTCTACAAGGATGGACAGAGGGGACACACAGAAGAGAATCTTGTAGTGCTAGTTATCCCAGGCCGTGCTTAAACAGCTCCACTCCAGAACAAGGGGATAGGATCGTTAACAATAGGGAGAGGCCAGGGAAAATGAAAGCAGGAACAATTGCTTCACTCACAGGGTTGTGAAAATGTGGAACGCATTGTAGGTCAATTGAACGTATGTGTGTTTTTAGATGCAACCGCAGTTTCGACTTTTGTCAGAAAATGTGTTGTATAGACGGAGTAAGTGAGTGGGCAAGAACATGGCAAATGAAATATAATGTGGAGAAATGTGAAGTCATCCACTTTGGTAGGAAAAATAGAAAAGCAGAGTATTTTTTAAATGGTGAGAGATTGGGAAATGTTGGTGTTCAGAGGGACCTGGGTGTCCTTGTACACGAATCACTGAAAGTTAACATGCAGGTACAGCAAGCAATTAGGAAAGCAAATGGTATGTTGGCCTTTATTACAAGAGGATTTGAGTATAAGAGTAAAGACGTCTTACTGCAATTATATAGGGCCCTGGTGGGATCACACCTGGAGTATTGTGTACAGGTTTTGGTCACCTTACCCAAGGAAGGATATACTTGCCATAGAGGGAGTGCAACGAAGGTTCACCAGACTGGTTCCTGGGATGAGGAGAGATTGAGTAGACTAGGCCTATATTCTTAGAAGAATGAGTGGTGATCTCATTGAAACATACAAAATTCGTACAGGGCTTGACAGGGTAGATGCAGGGAGGATGTTTCCCCTGGCTGGGGAGTCTAGAACCAGGGGTCACAGTCTCAGCATAAGGGGTCGGCCATTTAGGAATGAGATGAGTAGAAATTTCTTCACTGAGGGTGGTGAATCTGGGAATTCTCTACCCCAGAGGCTGTGGAGGCTCAGTCGTTGAGTATATTCAAGACAGAGATCGATAGATTTTTGAATATTAAGGGGATCAAGGGATATGGGGATAGTGCAGGAAAGTGGAGATGATCTTTGGATATCAAGGGCCTTGGGAATATGGAGTTGAGGTAGAAGATCAGCCATGATCTTATTGAATGGTGGAGCAGGCTCGAGGGGCCGAATGGCCGACTCCTGCTCCTATTTCTTATGTTCTTATGTAATGTTAGATGAATTTGAAATGCAAGCTTCCAGCAGTCAAAGCTGCAGTGCTCCATGATTTTAATTTCAGTTTGTTTAAAAAAAAATGCCCCTGACTAGAAATAAAGTCAGGTGTGCAATTTCCTTCTAATCTGAGATGCAGTAGAGTCATGTAAAGTCTGTGTTTGTTTACACCGCGTAGTCGGGAGCCATGTGGTTGTGGCTAGGATCACCGAGGGGCTTCAGACTGACAGTAGCCTGTGATCCTAGGCACACCTGGCAAGGTATCATAAATAATAATCAACTTTATTGTCATTGTTAGTGCACAAGTGCAGTACAACGAAATGTAGGCTTGCGGCTCCCGAGAGTGTACATTTAGATTAAGACATTTAAACATTCATCATACATTTGGCTTGTAATACATTAACATTAACATAACCATAATAAAGTGCATTGGCAGATGTGCAGGCTTTAGAGTTTATTTGTGGAGTTCAGTAGGATGACAGCCCTGGGAAAGAAGCTGTTCCTAAATCTGGTCGTACGGGTGCGAATGCATCTGTAGCGTCTCCCAGATGGCAGGAGGGCGAACAGACTGTGGCTGGGGTGGGTAGGGTCTTTGATGATGGTCCGTGACCTCCGTAAACAGCGTTTCTGGTATATGTGCTCTATGGTCGGTAGCCGGGTGCCGGTAATGCGTTGGGCAGTTTTGACTACCCACTGCAGGGCTTTCCGGTCATAGTAGCTACAGCTGCCATACCATACTGTGATACAGTTCATCAGGATGCTCTCTATTGTGCAGCGGTAAAAGTTAGAGAGGATCGGGGTGACAGGTTACATCCCTTCAGCCTCCTTAGGAAATATAGGCGCTGCTGGGCCTTCTTCACCAGAGAGGAGGTATTGAGGGACCAGGAGAGGTCTTCCGTGATGTGGACTCCGAGGAACTTAAAGCTGTCCACCCTTTCCACCACAGCCCCATTGATGTGGATGGGGGTGTGACTTCCGCCTTCAGGAAGTCTAAAGTCCACAATGATTTCTTTGGTTTTCTTGATGTTAAGGGCCAGGTTGTTATTGGCGCACCACTTCACGAGATGCTGGACCTCCTCCCTGTAGGCTGACTCATCGTTGTTGGTGATCTGGCCTACTACCGTGGTATCATCCGCAAACTTGATGATGGTGTTGGAACCATGAACAGCCACACAGTCGTGGGTGAAGAGGGAGTAGAGGAGGGGGCTCAGCACACATCCTTGTGGGGCCCCTGTGTTCAGGGTTGTGGGGGGGGAGGTGTGGTTACCTAATTTGACAGACTGGGGTCTGTTTGTTAGGAAGTCCAGGGTCCAGTTGCAGAGGGAAGTGTTCAGGCCAAGAGTTTGGTGGCCAGCTTGTTGGGGACGATAGTGTTGAATGCTGAGCTGTAGTCTATGAACAGTATTCTGATGTAGGTCTCTCTACCATCTAAGTGGTTCAGTGCCGAGTGTAGAGCAGTTGTGATTGCATCCTCCGTTGATCTGTTTGCACGATAGGCAAACTGGTGTTGGTCAAGAGAGGCGGGAACACTGGCTTTGATGTGAGCCAGGACCAGTCTCTCGGAACACTTCATTATGATGGGTGTGAGTGCGACAGGTCGATAGTCGTTCAGGCACGTCACAGCCGTTTGTTTTGGCACAGGAATAATGGTAGCGGTCTTGAAGCATGTAGGGACTACTGCCTGGGCCAATGACAGATTGAAGATGGCGGTGAAGACATCAGCCAGCTGATCAGCACATTCCTTGAGTACCCGTCCAGGGATGCTATCCGGTCCAGCAGCCTTTCGTGTGTTCACTCCGCGTAGAACACCCCTTACGTCGGAGGTCGACAGTGTGAGCACCTGGTCTTCCGGGGGTGGCAAGGCTTTGGTAGCCGGCTCCCTGTTGTCCCTGTCGAAGCAAGCGTAGAAGTTGTTAAGCTCCTCCGGAAAGGAGGCATCGCTAACCGAGGGGCTGGTGTTTTTGCTCTTGTAGTCAGTGATGGACTGGATGCCTTGCCACATGCGCCGGGGGTCCGAGTTGTTGTGGAAATGATCCTCTATCCGCAGTGTCTGTTTCCTTTTGGCAGTCCTGATACCCTTTTTTAGGTTGGTCCTAGCTGCACTGTAAGCCGCCGCGTCGCCAGATTTAAATGCTGCGTCGCGTGCTTTCAACAGCGAGCGGACCTCTCCGTTCATCCAGGGTTTCTGGTTGGGGTATGTCCTGATATTTTTATGTCCTGGTATGTCCTGATATGAATGCCACATACATTTGCATATCTGTTTCAATGGAATTGTAGGCTTTCCTATTTCACCAAGGCACGCACATGCATGGATTGAGATTATTATAGAAAGTGTTAGAGTGGAATGAAGATTTTTTTTAAAAGGTTGCTTTGTTTATGTAAGTCATTGGTTTAGCAACTTGAAACCAAACAAAGTACCACACTGGGGAAAGATTCTGAACCACTGCAGCTGCTGGGGGTGGAGGAGAGAAGCGAGAGAAAATGCTTGGACTAGACTGCTTACCATATCAACAGTTTTATTTTAAATTATTTTTTTTAAACTTCTATGTGGCATGGCCATAACAAAAGTCCTTACATTAATATTCAAGTCATTTTAAAAGCGGCAAGTATCAGCTTGTATTCAAACAACTGAAGTCTCAGGAAGAACAACAGAAGACGCTGGAAAAACTCAGCAGGTCAGGCAACATCCGTGGAGAGAGAAATAGAGTCAACGTTTCAGGTCGAAGACCCTTCTATCGAAGTCTTAGGAAGAGTTGTTTCAGCACAATAATACAAACAGCTGTTTGAGGTTTTTTTAAAGTACTTTTCTTTTTAATAAAAGGGGAAGCCAGATGAGGTATTTAAAGGTATTTATACATGATGCTTGTGGTTCCTCAGTTGGGTTAATCTCGTTTGTTCCATTTTAGATGTAGAGATGATGTTTCCACTTGTGGGTGGGGGGGGGGTCCATAACTAGGGGCCATAAATAAAAGGTAGTCACTAATAAATCCAGTAAAGAATTCAGGAGAAACTTCTTTACTCAGTGGTGAGAATGTGGAACTTGCTACCACATGGGGTGATTGAAGCGCTTAGTATAGATGCATTTAAGCAGAAGCTAGATAAGTAGGGAGAAAGGAATAGAGGGATATGTTGAGGTGGGAGGAGGCGCGTGTGGAGCATAAACACTGGCATGAACCCATTGGGCCGAATGGCCTGTTTCTGTGCTGTAAAATTCTAGGTAATTGTATGTCATTGACGGGGTGGTAGCAAATTGCATCTAGACACTTCCAAATGAGCACCAATAGCAGCTTGGATTTATATAGCACCTTTAACGTAAAAAGACGTCCCAAGGCACTTTACAAAGGTGTAACCAGACAAAAATGGACAGCGAGAGAAAGGAGCAGACGTTAGTAGGGGTGACAAAACGCTTGCTCTAAGAAGTGGATTTTAAGGTGGGCCTTAAAGGAGCAGGGGAAGGGTGTAGAGAGGGAATTCTAGTGCATAGGGCCTAGAAGGCTGAAGGTGCGGCCTCGATTCTGGGTGAAAGGAGGGGGTAAGTACAAGAGGCTAGAGTCCGAAGAATGGAGAGTTCAGGGAGGAGGGTTGCAGGGCTGGAGGAAATTAAAAAATATAAAGTACAGCAAGACCTTGAAGGATTTTATACATGAGGATGAGAATTTTAAATTGGAAATGTTGGGGGACTGGGAGCCAATGTCAGTCATCAAGGACTGGGGTAAATTTTGACAGGGATGTAGTAGGGAATTTAGACGGAATAGGATATGGGAGCAGAGTTTTGGATGAGCTGAAATTTACAGAAGTGGCGAATGGGAGGCTGGTCAGGAACGTGTTGGAATATTTAAGCCTTGTGGTGACAAAGACGTGGATGATGGTTTCAGGGGCAGATGGGCTGATTTAGGGGTGGAGGCTGGCAATTATGAACTTGTAGGTAGGTGGCCTTTTGTGATGGAGAGTTTATGGGGTAGGAAGCTCCGCTTGGGGTCAAATAGGATGGCGAGATTGCAAAAGGTCTGTTTCAGCTTGAGACAATGGCTGGGGAGGGGGGCGGAATCCGTGGTGAGAGTACAGGAAACCCTCTTTTATCCGGCACCGATGGGACCGGCGTGGTGCCGGTTGATCAAAAAGTCCAGATTACAGAGAGGTATACTTACTAAGATACGAGAGCCCCGTACACGGCCACAGATCCAGGAGTCCCTGTTGCACGGCCACAGATCCAGGAACCCCGGTTACACGGCCACTAATATATAGTAAAACTTACCTGAACCTACTCCTGAATTTTGCCGGTTAAGAGAGTTTCCTGTAGATTGCAACAGGGTCTGAAGACCATAGCTTCAGTGTTTTAACTGGAGGAATTCGTGGCTCATCCGAGACTGGATATGGGACAAATAGTCTGACAACACAGGCAGTGGATGGTTTGAGAGAGGTGGTGGGGAGGGAGAGTTGGGTTTTGTCGGTGTACAAGTGGAAGCTGACCCCAAGTCCCTGGATAATGTCACCAAAGGGCTGTTTGTAGATGAGGACGAGTAGGAGGCCAAGGTCAAATCCTCATTTGGGGGGGCGGGGGTAGTAATGTGATGGGAAGAGAAGCCACTGCTGAAGACGCTTTAGCTATGATCGGATAGATCAGAGTGGAGCCAAATGAGGGCAATCCCACTGATCTGGACAACATAGTAAAGGCAAAAGCAAAATATTGCAGATGCTAGAAATCTGAAATAAAAACAGAAAATGCTGATAACACTCAGCAGGTCAGGCAGCATCTGTGGAGAGAGAAATGGAGTTAACGGTTCAGGTTGATGACCTTTCATCAGAACGGGAAGAAGTGAGAGATTTCAGAGTTTTAAGCAAGTGCAGAGCCGGGGGAGAATAGTGGGGTGAGGGAGGGGGCAGGGAGAGGAAAGAACTAAGAACAGAGTAATGGTGTTGGAGGAGTATGGTGTGGTTGACTGACAGAGGCTGCAGCAAGGTCAGGCAGGATGAGGGGGGCGGGGGGTAGTGCATCACAGTCATAGTCACAGAGGATGTAATTTGTGACTTTGATTGGGGCTGTTTCAGTGCTGTGGCAGAGACCAAAACCTGATTGGAGAGATTCAAATGTGGAGTTGTAAGAAAGATGGCCATGAATTTGGGAGATGACTGCTTGTTCAAGATCTTTGGAGCGGAAAGGGAGGTTGGAGATGGGGTAGTAGTTTGCAATGACAGAAGGGTTGAGTTTTTTTTTTAAGGAGGGGTTGTGACAGTGGCTTTGAAAGTGAGAAACAGTACATTAGGAGAGAGAACTATTTATAATATCAGCTAACATTGGGGCCAGGAAGGGAAGTTGGGTGGTCAACAGTTTAGTGCGACTGGAGTCAAGGAAGCAGGACGTGGATCTCTGACAAGATGAGCTCGGAGAGGGCATGTGGGTAGATGGGAGAAAAACTGGAGAAAGTCACCAGTTCAGTTGCAGACATGTTGGCACGTGTGAATCGAGTGGAAGCAAGTAGCTTACCTGCCACTTCAGCCTGAGAATGTTGCAGTGGATCTAGACAAGTGGGTAAAATTAATTTGGGGGAAGAAAGACAGTGTAGCCGAAGGCAAGGGATTGGTTTTAGAAATTGTAATGTGTATTTTCTAAAGTAGGTTTTAATATCTACCTTTCCCACCTGCCAGAAGTGCTACAAGTGAATACAAGGAAAGGGTGGGGAACCGAGATTAGATCAGGTGGCTTCAGTTGAAGAGTTAACACTTGCACAGGCATGATAGGCCAAATAGCCTATTGTGCATGGGCTGTAAGCTCCGTGATTGTATAAGTTTTCATCTATCTGTCCATTAAATACATGCTTATTACCCCATCGATGCACAATGTAGTTTTCATTACATTTTTGAGCAACTTTGATTAGTAGCTTTCACGCCTGAAGTTCTGGGTTAAAATAGTTTCAAATAATCGGTGCCTCAACAGACAGTACCTGTGTCTGCACAGACTCATTTAGCTGCTCCAGTACAATTACAGGTACATCAATTGTTGGCCACAGTGAGTACAGGCATACTAAGTGACTTTCTGTTAACAGGATCAGGAACACGTGCTAATATCTTCCTGGTCTCCCACCAGCTAATCCATAATGTTAACCTGCCACTTCAATAAGTTTCAGGTACTGTACTTTGTTAAATTTTCACACAACCTCATGATTGGCTCCCTGTATTTTGAATAAAGAAAAAAGATCTTGCATTTATGTGGCACTCCTCACATCCTCAGAATGCCCCGAAGTGCTTTACAGCCAATAAATTGTTTTTGAAATGTACAGTAGTTGGAGTTTTGTAGGCAAGTGCTTCAGCAATGCATCACATGGCATCTGCACTTCTATTGCTAAACAGTGATTGATTTTATTTTTAAGTTTTTGAATTTTGTTCCAAATGTGTTATTGGTTTCACTGCTTTGGATAATGTGCAAGTTTCTATATTCCACTTTTGTGTCCTGGCCAATATTTATCCTTCAATCAATATAACAAAAACAGATTATCTGGTCATTATCACAGTGCTGTGTGTGGGAGCTTGCTGTGCACAAATTGGCTGCCGCGTTTCCCACATTACAACAGTGACCACGCTCCAAAAGTACTTCATTGGCTGTAAAGTGCTTTGAGACGTCCGGTGGTCGTGAAAGGTGCTATATAAATACAAGTCTTTCTTTCTTTAGGGCCGAATGGCCTACTCCTGCTTCTATTTCTTATGCAAGTGCTGTCACTTATTTAATATGTTTGTATCCGTGTACTACCTGGGAAAATTTGCACCAATCTTGTGTAGAAGTGTTTTGGGTTGACGCTTGTATGATGCTATTAATTCATCGCCTCAAATTACTCCCACCACCAGTGACAGACTTGTAACCAATACTTCACCAGAGTGTTGTATAGTTCAAAATGCTCTCTGGGGACACAACCCAAACTGGGAAGGATAAAATCTATAATTGTACTCCAGGGTGTTCTGAGCTTAATTGGACATAACAGAAATTTCTCGCATTAGTCATTACACCTTACTAAAATCCTAGTTACAATCTTGTAAGCCGTTTTACAAATCACCTGTAGAATGCAAGTCCAGTGAAGTAATACTGACTAAAGGATTAGTGAGACTACACACACAGTGTCGTACCCAGTTGTCGTCACTCTACCGTGATTTCAGAGATGACAAAGATGATTAATTCAGCATCCTCCATACATAAGTTATTGAGCCTAACTTGATTGGTTCTGAGTACCATTTTCATCACCGTCTGGACAGTAATCTGATGAAGCGGATCAACCGCCCATTATAGAACCAACTGATTCTCATTCCAGATTACAGCCCAGGCAATCAAGATAAAAATCTACCTCCATTTGTTTTAGTACAGGTAAAATGAAGTCAGATGGGTGTTGTCACAAATAGTCTCTTACTACCACATCCTATGAAGCTCAAGCACTGGCACAATAGTTTACTTCTCCCCAACTAATAAAATCTTATGTTCTCTGCTCCTCTAATCTCCTTTCCAAATGTTAGATTGGATCCCTTTTTCAACCTTGTACATTGTTATAAATGGTCCATCACAGTTTGTATGTTTATCAGGCATTATTGTCTAGATTTAGCTTTGGTGGTCAACATTTGGTTCCTGTTCCAAGGCTCCTCATTCTTGAATTCTGAACTAATTTGCTAGGCTGCTATGGTATGTGGAGGATTCTAAATGAAGGTGATAATTACCTCCATGTGGGGGGCTTCATTCTTTGACTGACCTGTATCCTTCCTCGTTTTTCATTCTCTCCCACCCCCACTCCGCCCCCCCAAAAAACAGTCCAACTATACCTTCAGGTTTTATAGTTTAGAAGGAAGAGTATAAGAGTATTGGTTTGAGGTAATAAAGATGGACCTGAATGAGCAAGCTTCATTCATATTTTGTTAGTTGAGGAGGATGATGGAACCGCTGAATGCCACTGTCTATTGCTCCGTATAATGGGTTATTAGAATTTTGTATTTTATTAATGTCTTTGTGGAACAGATTGCTATCCCATTACTTTACAAGCCTACATTTGGTGCTCTTTCCACAGATACAACCATGTAAATTTAGCATAAAGATGGCACAAAGATTCTCCTTGAGGAGGTGTTCTTGGGACTGCTGGGTGCCAGGGTTTAGGTCTGACGGCAGGAGGGTTACTCTTCAGTACAGACCCGCAGTGCAATTTCTACATTGGAAGCCTGCACAGACCATCTTCTAGTATCGGCGGGGGTCCTGGTGAGAGTGGCAATAGCAAATGGGTTTGTGACTTTGAAGTAGCTCATGCATATGCTGTTCTGAATCTGCTCCGAAGCAGCAAGGGAACTGGCACATATTACAGAACGACTTCCCCGCAAGTGTTTCTGTAATATAATTGGATATTGTACTCTCCCACTGACAGAGAGGGAAGTCAGTTTGTTACCCACCTGAATAAATGTTGTCATGGCCTGTATTCCGACTGTATATTAAAAGTACACCGTCTTGCAGTACTCCTGACCAACCGCAATTACCCATTACAGTCCTGAAGAGAGACTCGGAGGAACTAGGATTTCTCCTTCCAGGGAGCATACCATTCCTGTGGCAACTCTTGCATTCTGGGCAGAGTTTACAAGAACATTTGGAGTGCACTGGGGAGGGACTTGTGTTAATCTGTCAACTTCTTGGTGCAACTGATTGACCAGCTCCACATAGTTTGAACGTGCAGGAGCGAGTCTTGAAAGGGCACTCAACAGAGGGAGATACTCCTCTCCCATTTCCCCTCCCTCAGTGCTGTTATAAAATGATTTGTCCGAGTTGGTAAGTGGATTGACGTCTTTGTGCAGAAAAAGAAAAGGCTAATTAAGTACCTGTGAGCACAAGTGCGAAGTGCTGTTTCTAATGGAAACCTGTGGCGAGAATATAAAATTAATTGGAATGGATTTCAGAATTGAGCCGCAGTAAATAACAAATGAAGATTCACAGCCCTAAATGGGTGCTAGATGTTCACACATTAACTTTGTAGAATGTATAGTTACATCGTTTCGTTCACCATTCAGCGAGTGGATTTTAACAAGTTTTGTTTCTTTATCGCACAGATGATACTTTGAGATCTTGCCCATTATCCACATTACAGCCTTTTCTCGTCACAGGTTGTACTCAGTTGGACAGCTCCTTTTCTCTAATCACTGATGACTTTTGTGGGAGGGGAGGATTGGATTTGGTTTATAGTTTGACTGACTCATTCTACTGAAGCACCTGCACTGCGCTTTCTTTCCTCGTGCTTGTAATATTTTAAATTCAGTATCGAGTATATTTTTTCTATAGCTGCTCAATCTTATGTTTTCATCAGGAGCTTTTGTGTCACTTTAAACCTGCCAGAAATCTCCTCTGCCAAATTACTGGTGTGAAATGCAGAATTTTGTTCTTCATTATAGATTATGCTTAGACCATATATACTTCAGCAGTGATCATTATATTTATTTCAAGGTAAACATAGTAAACTTGGTTGTCAGCTGCAGACTGCTGTCAATTCAGGATAAATGAGCAGAAGGGTTGGTGGTTCCGTGTATCCTGAGCTGTGTCAGTACTCCATTTGAGCTCTCGGTGCAGCCTCCCTTCCATGTTTGGATTACAGCGACTTCCCTGCTGCACTTGGTTCTAATGTGGGCACCTGGTGTAGACATTGGTGAGTGGCTTACTCATTGCATAGCAGGTACATAACGGCATATAGCAGCCAGCAGCAGGGCTCCTGCTGTATTTAGGAGAGGCGGGAAGCATGATTGCCCATCACGGAGGCACGTTGCACATGCTGATTCAGAGGAGCACGCTGCTGTCATATTTATCATGCTACAGAGTTACATGCGTTGCCAATTGGAGCACTCAAAACCTTCACATTTATTAACCAGCGAGTTACACGTACAGATAGGAATGTAGTTTGTTGCACTTTTGATCTATTATATTTTAATTTACATGGACTTCAACTTTTGAACTGTACTTATTTGAGGGGCTGATGGGATTTTTCTCCTCCGCGCCCCCCCCCCCCTCAATTTCTTTTCCTTTTCCTCCTCCTCCTCTTGAAGGTGTTTATCGCCATAGGTGCTGACACCGTCTGCTACCTTGCCTAAGTGGCCACCTTAATGTGTGAGCCAAGACAGTGAGTATCAGTATGTTATTCAACCATGAGGGATATCACTGCTAAGCCTGATCCTGTCCTCACTGCACAGTTTCCAGCAGTAACAGCTGGAATATTGGCTCATTTTTCATGCGTGCGCACACAATTTCTCACAGACACACACCCCGTGACCTTAAAGACATTTAAACTCTCCCAATTGCTACCTGACCTGGGATTGGCTAGCTATAAGGCTTCATGCTACACCTAACGATAGGTTTACCCACAAGGCCATCAGAAGAGGACATTCAATTTTCCATTTTGAAATAACCCGTTAAAATTTAATGAACTAGTTAACTTCCCTTAATGCACGTTTCAGTATTGCCATTTGTGAAAGGGGAGTAGCTGCCAAAAAATGGGGGTGGACAGAATCACTTGGGAAGGTTATAACTGCTTGTAAAAAAAAAAGTCCTCTGATGGCCTAGTGGGTAAACATTTTTAGGTATAGCATGAAGCCTTATACAGGAAACTTTCTGGTATCCGGCACTGACGGGACCGAGCTGTTGCCGTCCCATCAAAACTGCCGGACAAACCAGCGCTAATGTTAAACCCCGTATCTAGCAACAAACCCTGTTGCTTAGCAACAGCTTCTAAACAGTCGGCTGTAGCTTGCAAGCGTCTCTGTAGCTAAGCAACAGCTTCAGCTAGACCTTGCAGAGCCTGACTGGTGGGGGGGGGAAAACTTACTGAACCGACTCCTGAATTTTGCCGGTGGATTGAGCATTCCGGACAGTTAATCTCCGGATAAACGAAAGTTTCCTGTAGCTAAAGTGTAAACTGTGACCTTATATACTTGCCAAATGTGATCCTTTAGTTGGTACCTATAAAAATCTATTCCAGTGTGAAAAGTGCTTAGTTGCTAGGAAGGCAAACTTGTACAGTATATCTACTTTAAAAATTCTGTCTTTGGGAACCATACAAGACAAGATTTTTAAAATTCATTTTGACTTGCCAATGCTACGGTAGAATTTGGGGCAGTTTTCTGTTTAATGGGCAACTGCAACAATTTGCATTTATATAGCGCCTTTAACATAGTGAAACGTCCCAAGGCGCTTCACAGGAGCGTTATCAAACGGAATTTGACCCCAAACCTCAAGGAGATAGTAGGACAGCTGACCAAAGACTTGGTCAAAGAGGTAGGTTTTAAGGAGTGCCTTAAAGGAGGAGAGAGAGGCGGAGCGGTTTAGGAAGGGAATTCTAGACCTTGGTACCTAGGCAGCTGAAGGCACGGCCACCAATGGTGGAGCGATTAAAATCGGGGGCTCCTTGAACTTACTACAAATTAAATGATACGTGGGCCATTTTCATGCCTCACTAAAACACTTCTGCTGAGCAGCAATCTGCCTGTAGTCTGCTGTGTTTTATTTGATTTGTTCATGGGATGTGGGTGACGCTGGACTGCATTTATTGCCCAACACTACTTGTCGCGAGAAGCTGGTGGTCCTTCCAGCGACTTTTTTTCTTGAACAACTGAGTGGCTTGTCACAGCCACTTCAGTGGGCATCAAGAGTTAATCACATGGTGTGGGACTGGAGTCATGTGTGTAGGCTAGACTGTCTATGGGTGGCGGGTTCCCTTCTGGGATAAAAGCAAGTGAGCCAGTTGGGTTTTCACGGCAGCTTTCATGGCCATTTTCTTTCCTGGTGCCAGCCACAAATGACCAGATTCATGAATTTAATTCCACATTTTTGCAATGCCAGCATTTGAACTTGTACATCTTAGGTTGTTAGCATAGTACAATAACCACTATAACAACAAAAAATGCTGGAAAAACTCAGCAGGCCAGGCAACATCCGTGGAGAGACAATAGAGTCAACGTTTCAGGTGAACCCTTTGTCAAGACAGTCTTGACAAAGGGTTTTCACCTGAAACGTTGACTCTGGTTTTCTCTCCACGGATGTTGCCTGGCCTGCTGAGTTTTTCCAGCATTTTCTGTTGTTATTTCGGATTTCCAGCATCTGCAGTATTTTGCTATCGTACAATAACCACTACACTACCATACCTTAGCCACAAGGAGTTTTATCAAATAAAAATATCTTACTAGCTTTTCAGATCATTTTAAAATCAACAGGCTAGAAGGATTGTGCTTGAGAGCACCGATTTTATATAGGGTGTGTTGTTTGTCTCTAATTACCAAGCTGTTTCTTGGTAATCTACAGGCTGTTGCATTATTAGGTCTATTGTTTGCCAAAACCTGCGCATTCCTGTTTTTCAAGATCACCAGCTTAATGATATATAAAGAAATCTCAAAATAATGTGCTTCTAAAGCAAAATGCCATTTCTGTTTGAGAATATGCAGAGGGATGAAAGTTGTTCCTGTCTGCAAGGGTCCCATGTGAACTGAGATTGGGAATTCTCAACCCTGTTCTTAGCGGGCATCAGCCCACAGCACAAAATGACCCCTAATTTGGCACTAAATTGGTAATCTCACTCGTCAATAAGCGATTGGGGCGCAATATATTGAACGTTAATCTGTATCTAACTGAAAAATACATTGCTGAGTTTATCTATACAAATACAACAGTGAGTGGCTTGCAGACTGAACAAGGCAACCAGTAGCATTTACTCATGTGGTAATTCAATTACACATGCAGTCCCCCACTTGTGATCTAATTATCTTTCATGGCCAAGAAGAGGTCTGCAACTTGTGAACGCATTAAACATTTAGTTGAGGACAGGATCTGCAAATCATCGTGTGTTAATAAATGCACAACTAGAACATGGATAAAAAAATTGGCTTTCACAAATTTCGATCTTTTTAAGTATAATTTCTAAATTTAAAAAAAACACACGTTTTTATTTCTTTCCTTCCTTTTCGACCAGTTTTCACCCCTCGCCCACCCTGAAGGCATTTACTCCTCGCCGATACTCCAGTACCTTCCCCAAGTGGCTGTTCTTTGTGAACAAACCTAGACCGTGAACGATGTTCGACAGTGGGGAGCTACACAGCCGTGCTCGATCCTGTCCGACCCAACACCCGAGTGCACCTTTTTCAGCAGGGATAATGATCAGGAGTGGAAACCTCTGCTGGTTTTTATTCTCTTTCCTCCCCTCCCCCAGCCCAATATTCCAAGGCTACCTGTAGTACCAGTGCTGGGCTGGCCAAGGCTACCTGTAGTACCAGTGCTGGGCTGGCCAAGGCTACCTGTAGTACCAGTGCTGGGCTGGCCAAGGCTACCTGTAGTACCAGTGCTGGGCTGGCCAAGGCTACCTGTAGTACCAGTGCTGGGCTGGCCAAGGCTACCTGTAGTACCAGTGCTGGGCTGGCCAAGGCTACCTGTAGTACCAGTGCTGGGCTGGCCAAGGCTACCTGTAGTACCAGTGCTGGGCTGGCCAAGGCTACCTGTAGTACCAGTGCTGGGCTGGCCAAGGCTACCTGTAGTACCAGTGCTGGGCTGGCCAAGGCTACCTGTAGTACCAGTGCTGGGCTGGCCAAGGCTACCTGTAGTACCAGTGCTGGGCTGGCCAAGGCTACCTGTAGTACCAGTGCTGGGCTGGCCAAGGCTACCTGTAGTACCAGTGCTGGGCTCAGCTCCGCACAATCCAGGGTTCAAACATGGGATCTTTGGGTCAGTATGGCTCAGTACTATAATGTTTACTTTTTGATACTGAGATTTCATTTAAATCTTGTTTTTAGGGTTTGAATGATGATGGCTCTGTGCTTATTGACCCATTACAATATGAATGAAAATGCTAGCAAATAGACGGATCACAAGCAACGTTCCCCCCTAATTTTTTTTGGGTGCGCGGCCCCTTTAAGGGGCTGCGCAGCCCATTCGCAGTTTTGGAGAGGCCGGTCCCGGACTGCTCGGGACCGGCAGACAGCCACGCAGCTTAGAGCGACATTGATCACAAGTGAATTGCTCCAGTTGATAGTACTTTTGCATTATCAATCTGGCTCATCATACTTTTCAGACAGAAATTATTCAAAGCATTCTCTCCTTGGAGTGGTACTCTGCTATGATCAGTCCTGCAGACTCATTTAATAATTCACTTCTTCATCTTTCCTACTGTTTTCAACCCTGGTGGTGTGCAGCACTGTTGTGTTCAGAAGGATGTTTGAGGTTTAAAGAGATATTTGCAGTACGTGGTGGAGATACTGACGCTGGGTGGAGCAGGCTTGATGGTCTGGATAGCCTTTTTTGCTCCATACTTAGTCCTTTTGTACTATAAGCTTGCCCCTTTCAATCTCAGGCCAGTAACTCTCACAAAATACACTTAAGGCCTGATATTAACTGTGGAATTCCCACGTGGAAATGAGGCCCGGGTTTTGAAATTGCACAGGCCTCCCACCAATGATATCACTGGGGCCTCCTGCCCGCCCGATTCACGCCCACTGCAGTTACAGGATTTTAGTGTGTGCTGTGTTTTATCTACATGTAGTGTCTGCTCAAACTGCTTCCCTGCATAACACAAAGTGAGTAGTTTGATGTGTATCTCTCAGTTCTTTGGGGAAGTATGCTTGTTTTTACATGAGTCATTTTAAATGTTTAAGCTAAATTACAGTGGAAGCTATTTTTTATTTCTCCATTCCCTGATCTAAATAGAATGGAGCATTCCTCTGAATGTTTGGATTTTGTTATCAGTATTGGCAGTGGTATGAAGGTGAATTTCTGTGGGCTTCTCCTGCTCATCCACATCCAAACCTCAGAAACCCCACAGAAATTCACCCCCAGAATCTCGTGGAAATGCTGCCTTATCTGTAACTATTTATGCACGTTACACTAACTTAAATCTTTGGTACCATACCCGAGTGGCCATTCTTCACGTCCAAGTCTAGGCAATGAGTGTCAGTAGACTGTTGATCACAGAAATGGGAGCTAGTCAAATCTTGTCCTCACCTGACGTTCACACACCCACACTTTCCAGCCAGATCTCTGAATAGTGCTGTGGAATAGGAAACCCAGCCGTACTGTTTCTCCTGCTTCCTGGCCCATTGGCACCAGGACCAACTATAGTGCATTCACTGCTGCCCAGTTGATTTTGGCTATTGGAGCACAGGCCTGTGAACTACCTAGTCTACATGGTTAAAGAAGTGCATTTTCCATTTACTGACCTAATGTGTAGTTTAATTTTGTCTTGGATATTCCAGATTATATGTTTGCCCTCCCTAATTTATTTGAAGTGTTGATTGCTGCAGCAGCCAGTCTGAAAGAAAGAGACTTGTATTTCTATAGCACCTTTCACGACCAGCGGACATCAAAGTACTTTACAGCCAATGAAGTACTTTTGAAGTGTAGTCACTGTTGCAATGTAGGAAATGCGGCAGCCAATTTACGCACAGCAAGATCCCACAAACAAAAATGTGATAATGACCAGATAATCTCTTTTTTTGTTATGTTGATTGAGGGATAAATATTGGCCAGGACACCGGGGATAACTCCCGGGGGCCGCACCGGGGATAACTCCCGGGGGCCGCACCGGGGATAACTCCCGGGGGCCGCACCGGGGATAACTCCCGGGGGCCGCACCGGGGATAACATTATGTGTATAATTGGGCTTTGCAGACAGGAGGACACTTATTTCAAGTGTTTCTGGTATTAGGAGATACACTAAAGCAGTACAATATAGCTCACAAAGTGAGCCGCCGGGACTCCACTTTGCCACCTCCATGCCAAGGTACAGCAGCAGTTCCATAAGTGACAGACATTTATGGAAAACTGGAATTCTGCAGATGTCCTGACTGCCTGATGCAACCTGAGCTATTCCCTCCAATTACTGCAAGAAATTGAGTTCTTTATTTTCTCTACTAACTTAAATGGGTGAATTCTTTAATCCTTTTGGTTTCCTTGCCAAAACAGATGCATTAGGAATCATTTTCAAAGTGACTAACAAAATATTTAATTCGATTTCATCAAATTTGATGTGAGACTTTTGAAACCTTCACCATGGTCGCATTTTTTTTCAGTACTGTAATGTGAAATTTTCCCATTCCTATTTGTTCATCATCCACAAAATGGGATGAAGGTCATCTTCCTGTTGGGGAAAGATAGGGGGAGAGAGAGAATCATTTAGGCAATTATCCCTTTAAGAATAGTGCACGTTGAATGTTCCCTTCCATCGTATAAGAGGCCACCACTGTGGTTCTTTTCTAGCTCTTGATGCCAGCATGTTCCTTTGTTGTCTCTCATCCGAGAGTTGTGGCTGCAGGCTGGCTCCTGATCATAAAACCATTTGACTGTCACAGATCCTTGCCACCCTCCCACTCTTCTGATGATGTTAAATTTCCGACAACAAAGAATGCCTTTCTGCAAGTGCAAAATTTGTAAAGCACTATGTTTTATTTCTATGTCTGTACATTTCGTTCTTTCGACATTTTGTATTTTGAAAGTAATCTCCACAAGCATGCAGGGAGGGGTGAGAGGGAAGATTCCACTCCTTTTCCTCTTTTCCCAATTGTCACAATTAACAGAACTAATTTGTAGTATTGTATATGCTGCAGGCTTATTTTTTTTAAACAATGAAAATAGTTATCTCCATTACAGTATGAAATTGTAGCTGATAAGGCTACGGTGTTTATCTTCCATGAGGCCACGTTTTTTTAAGAAAAAGACATGTCTGCATTGGCAATAGAGCACCAATGCTGAAGCATTTACTACAGTACTGTCACTAGTTAAGTGAATTAATACCATTATACTTCTCCATTTTAGTGTCCGCTGTGGCTCAGTAGGTAGTACGCTCGCCTCCAAGTCGGAAGGTTGTGGGTTCAAGTCCCACTCCAGGGATTTGAGCACGAAATCTAGGCTGGCATTCCACTGTAGTGCTGAGGGAGTGCTGCACTGTCGGATGAGACGTTAAACCGAGGCCCCGTCTGCTCTCTCAGGTGGACGTAAAAGATCCCATGGCACTATTTCGAAGAAGAGCAGGGGAGTTATCCCCGATGTCCTGGTCAATATTTATCAACATAACATAAAAACAGATTATCTGGTCATTATCACATTGCTGTTTGTGGGAGCTTGCTGTGTGCAAATTGACTGCCGCATTTCCCACATTACAACAGTGACTACACTCCAAAAGTGCTTCAATGGCTGTAAAGTGCTTTGAGACGTCTGGTGGTCATGAAAGGTGCTATATAAATGCAAGTCTTTCTTTCTTTTCATTTTACCCAATCTTCTCCTCTTAGGCAGTCCCTCGGGAACCAAGGATGACTTGCTTCCACATTAAAAATGAGTTCTCAGGTGACTGATGAGTCCAATGCGGGACCTACAGTCTCTGTCACAGGTGGGGCAGACGGTGGTTGAAGGGGCGGGTGGGTGGGGTGCTTGGGTTGACGTGCGCTGCCTGCACTTGGCTTCCGCTTACTCCCGGCGAAGAGACTCGGGGTGTTCGGCGCCTTCCCGGATGCTTCTCCTTGACTTTGTGTGGTCTTGGGCCAGGGATTCCCAGGTGTCGGTGGGGATGTTACACTTTTTCAAGGAGGCTTTGAGGGTGTCCTTGAAGCATTTCCTCTGCCCACCTGGGGCTCTCTTGCCGTGTCGGAGCTCCGAGTAGAGCGCTTGTTTTGGGAGTCTTGTATCGGGCATGCGGACGATGTGACCCGTCCATCGGAGCTGATCGAGCGTGGTCAAAGCTTCGATGCTTCAACTAATGCACTTCTTGTGTGACCCTCTTAATTCATAACCTCATGTTACTCAATCACTAATGACTGACCTATAGCCACCAGCATGTCATCTTGGTATTGTACTCTCCAGACACACTTCAAATTTGGAAGGGCACAATCTATAATTGCACTTATGTATGTTTTTCCACAATTCAAGTAAACCCAACAAAAACTTGTATTTATATAGCGTCTCTAACTAGTAAAAATGTCCCAATGCGCTTCACAGAAGCGTTATCAACAAGATTTGACACTGAAGCACAGAGATATTAGGACAGGTGACCAAAAGTTTGGTCAAAGAGGTAAGTTTTAAAGATATTTCAAATATCCACCTTTACACTTCAGTGAAATGTTAGTGACTTTTCATTTTATTAATCGTGTTCCCAAGTAGTGTCCAGATGAACGTTTTAGTTGCTATTTTGAGGAAAATCGATACTATTTTAGTGGAAGTCCGACGAGCTGGAGTTGCTGATTTAAGATTAGCTCGTCGTGCTACACATGCGCTGTCCCACAGAGGAATGCTTTTTCTCTGTTTTCACCATGTTGTTTGCACAACGCCTGCTGTTTGTAAAGTGCACGGTGTTTAGAACAGCTTTTGTGCATGCTACCTCGAGAGAAAGGAGACCGTATAGATTCAACCACAGAGGATGGTGAATATATGGAATATGGAGCAGACTGCCCGAGGAGGTAGATGCTGTCCTCCAATTCAAGAGGGAATTGTATAGATGGTTGGCAGAGTATGAGAGAATGATGTATGTTTTTTTAAATAATTAGATTCAGTGATCTCATCCAGTCCTTTAAATTCCTGTTCCTATTAAGTGACCATTTATAAAAAATTAAAAAAAAAATCAGCTATTTTTGTGCATGTTTGTCACTTCATTGGTTGTTTGGCCACCTTTTTGACTGGCCACATTTACAACTAATCTTTTAAAAGCAAGTTCAAAATTGGCTGTAGCAATGTTTTTATGCTGCGTCTCCCGACGACTAGGGTCAGTGGTTTCATAATGGACTGCTTCTTAGATAGCTGAATGGGTAAAGGCGCTGCACAGTGTAGTACGAAACATATTGGACACGAGGTCCTCGATCAATCTCTACTCTGTGCTGAGTTAGCTAATCCCGATTTAGTGCCACTGGCTGGAAAGTGCATGTTAAGTGAGAATAGGATTGGACTAGTTTGTGATGCCTTTGAAGTCAAATACCCTGCTAACACTGTCACATTAAGCTCAAGTAAAGAATGACCACTTGGACAAGGTATTGCAGGGTTACTGGCCCTGTGAAGTCATACTGCAGCAAGGAGTCATTGTGTTGAGAGAAAGGAAGAAAATGGGCACAAAAAGAAGTAATGGAAGTGAAAATACGAGTGATTTGGTAGAGTTGTAATTGGTTGATCACAATTGGTGAAATTCTGACACCAGTTTCTTTCTAAATCCATGAATATCTCAGCATTTTGGGAGCTGAAGGTTTTCACGCCTTTGAAAATAAATAAGTCTTAGATTCTGATTATCAGTATGGTGGGACAGTTCATACTGGTTCGACAAGTTTGTTCTGCAAATATAATGTTGTAGAATACAGTTTGAGATGCCGAGGTAAGAAACAAATTCACTCGATAGCATAAAAGGCTCTTCACAAAGCTTTAGATCTGAATACTGCCCCAGCCCCAGTACTGCTACTCAAAACTCGTGGAGGCTGCCGTGTTGGCAGGTACTTAACACTAACCCCATTCATCATTTTGCTAGTGAGTCACATTAAAACTTGCACCATGTTTTTGCAATGTAGTTCCCACAATCAAATTAGCATCCAGAGCATCTGAGTCAGATTGACTCTTTAAAAAAAAAAGGCGGCTGCTGCTGTGTTCTACGTAGTGCATTTTCTTTTTAAGCCAATGTTGCCATAATGAATTCTCTGGCAGCAAAATGCAGGAGTTGGAAAGAAAAAAATATATTCGGTTAAATCCAAGTAAAAGTTGAAAATACTGCAATGCACACACAACCGGCCAGTCGCAGGAAGATGGATTAATGCTTTGAGTGAGTAGGATCTTGGTCAGAACTTGTATGGGTGGGAGGGGAGCCCTTTAGGGCTGATCAAAACTGGGAGAGCAAAGGGTATGGGTCAAGAGCTTAAAGTTTGTTTTGATCTCTGGACAACACTTCCCCCCCCCCCCCCCCTCCTCTCCACCCCCCCTCCTTTGTGCTCACCAATAACTAAATTAAAATGTTGGTGTGAATCAAAGGATGAAAAAAACTTTATATTTGAGGGTTTTTTTTTCATTTTAATAATTGTACTTCCAGGAAGGAAGAGAGCGCGACGGCAAAAATTGGGAAGTGAGGAAGGACTCAAAAGAGGAAAAACCAAAGCTGCTTCCAATATTGTGGCAACACTGGAGAGAGAAAGCAAAGGCGGTGAGTGACATAATGTACAGATTCTGTTTCCCCCCCCCCCAACCCCCCCACATTCTCTCCACTTGAAGATGCTGAATCTTGCTGCATTACTATTGCACAGGTGCCAATACCCATCTGGTACCGTGCCCTACTGGCCATGCTTCATGCATGAGCTTAGTGAGTGTTGACGGGTTCTTTGACCATCGCGGACCTCACAGCTGGCCCCGATTTGGACTTCATTCGCTGTCCTCGTGCACACTTTCCAGCAGGAGATGTAGTAAACAATGAGGCTGGATAGTAACAGACTTCAGGAGAACATAGACAGACTGGTGAAATGGGTAGACACGTGGCGGATGAAATTTAACACAGAGAAATATGAAGTGATACATTTGGTTTGAAGATTGAGGAGAGGCAATATGAACTAAATGGTACAATTTTAAAGGGGATGCAGGAAAAGAGAGACCTGGGGGGGTGTACGCAAATCTTTGAAGGTGGCAGGACACCTTGGCAGAAAAAAATCAAAGAGCAAGTTATTATCTAAATGGAGAGAAAGTGCTACAGTACAAAGGGATCTGGGGGTCCTGGTGCATGAAACACAAAAAGTTAGTATGCAGGTGCAGCAGGTGATCAGGAAGGCCAATGGAATCTTGGCTTTTATTGCAAGGGGGATAGAGTATAAAAACAGGGAAGTCTTGCTGCAGTTACACAGGGTATTGGTGAGGCCACACCTGGAATACTGCATGCAGTTTTGGTTTCCATATTTAAGAAAAGATATACTTGCTCTCGAGGCGGTTCAGAGAAGGTTCACTCGGTTGATTCCGGAGATGAGGGGGCTGACGTATGAGGAAAGACGGTTGGGCCTCTACTCATTGGAGTTCAGAAGAATGAGAGGTGATCTTCTCGAAACATATAAGATTGTGAGGGGGCTTGATCGGGTGAATGCGGTGAGGGTGTTTCCACTGATGGGTGAGACTAGAACTAGGGGGCATAATCTTAGAATAAGGGGCTGCCCTTTCAAAACTGAGATGAGGAGAAACTTCTTCACTCAGAGGGTAGTAAATCTATGGAATTTGCTACCCCAGAGAGCTGTGGAAGCTGCAACATTAAATAAATTTAAAACGGAGATAGACAGTTTCCTAGCAGATAAGGGAATTAGGGGTTACGGGGAGAGGGCAGGGAAGTGGACGTGAGTCTAGATTCGGATCAGCCATGATCCTATTGAATGGCGGAGCAGGCCCGAGGGGCCGTATGGTCTACTCCTGCTCCTACTTCTTATGTTCTTATGTTACAAGTTGAGAAGAACTTTTAAGAGTGGGAGTGCAGACAAAAGGGCCATAAAAAGGCAAGTAAGATTCTGTGTTTTCTACATAGATGCATTGAATGTAAAAGCAAGGAGTTGATGTTGAATTTGTTTGATTCATTGTTTAGACTATAGTTGGATTATTGCATGCAGTTCCAGGCATCACATTTTAAGAACAGTATTGGAGCCGTGAAAAGGGTATAGCAAAGATTCACTAAAGTGTTGGGTGGGGGAGGATTAAATAGAGGTTTTCAAAGTTATGGAAGGGGTTATGAATGTAAATGGTGAGAAATTGTCTCCACTGGTTGGTGAGATACTGTAGCATTTAAAATGGAATTGGGTAAGTATTTGAAAAAGAAGAATATAAAAGATTATGGGGAAAATGGGATTAGAGTAGACGGTTCCACTGCCACCGGCACGATTGGCTTAATGGCCTCATTCTGTGCTGAAATTTCAATGATTACATCTCATGGTTACAAAATGATTTTGATTCCCAAGACGATAAATTGAAATGCATGTTTTTTGGGGGGTGTTAAATTGTACAGCAGCAGCACAAAAATGACCTTTGGCCCTGTTGTTAAGATCACTAACT
This sequence comes from Somniosus microcephalus, assembly GCF_052327205.1. NCBI lineage: Eukaryota > Metazoa > Chordata > Chondrichthyes > Squaliformes > Somniosidae > Somniosus > Somniosus microcephalus. Next base: position 26,433,437 of record NC_141011.1, read on the forward strand.
TATCTGGATTGCTTATTCGTTGTATGGGGCAAAGGTAAACTGTTGTTAGATTAACCCCTTTGTCGGTTGTTTGTATCTGAAAAATGGTAGTTTCATTTTACTAGAACTGGGTACTCTTAATTGTCACTTCCTTTACACTATTATTGCTGCAATTGTTGGAAAATACAGAGAATAGATTGAGTAATACGAGCCATCATGGGCTTTGAGAACAGGCATGTCTGCAACCAGTTACATTTTAAAGAAACAGTATTACAATGGTACCAGCTGAGAACGAGTCGTACTTCTTCAGTGTTCATTATCTTCTACCCAATTTTATTTGGCAAGCATTGTGCAGCGGTGAAATGCATGATTATTTTCCTCCTCCACTTGCCTCGCTTTCTCTCCTAAAAGCACTAACTGGGATTTGGTTCCATAGGTGCCAGCAACCCTCCAGTAACTCTCTAATGTAGCGTGTATAAGCGTAGATAATGTCAACAGACTATTAGATGATGGAGGGCGTCACAGACAAGTTCAATCCTGTCCTCGCCCAATGTCTACACGTGCACTTTTTTACCAGCAGTTACTGGATAGAAAACAGCAGCAGGAACTGCAGCTGAATTTTTGAAACCCCTCTACTGTAGGGATTTGAGCCCATATAATGACTTGACTGACGTCAACTAACTCGGTGCAGACCCTGGAACTTTTTGTTCTGTTTGTCTTTGGAGTGCGTGTAAGATTGTTGGCACAGGTTGAGACTGCCTTTTTTTTACACTATTGAAGTTCATACTATCCATATATTGCCAATCACTAGCTACAGGTTTAACATATACTGCAGTGGTTGTGAATAGAAACATTGATACTTTTGCACATTCTTTTGGATAATTTCTGACCTACAGTAAAGTAATTTCTTCATAATGTCACAATAACTATTCTGGTGTCACAGTCACTTCCTCATTACAATCTGAAGCAGCTAGATACTCTGCAGTGTTTGAAAGGTAACCGTATTTACCTGAAATGCTGCAGAATCCCAGATAGATGTGGTGGAAGACCAGTGGAGTTGATTTGGGAAATTGACATGGTTGCAAAGTGGCCAAGGTTGGGAAGTAAATATTCCAGGACACTTGACTTTGAGAAGAGATAGGCAAAATGGAAAAGGAGGTGGGGTAGCCCCGATAGGATGGGATAAAGACAGTTGAGAGAAAGGATCTTGGCTCCAAAAATCAAGAAGTAGAATCAGTTTGGGTGGAGCTAAGAAACAGCAAGGTGAAGAAAACATTGGTGGGAGTTGTTTATAGGCCCCCAAACAGTAGTTGTAATGTAGAGCAGAGTATAAATCAGGAAATCAGAGGCGCATGTAACAAGGGTAATACAGTAATCATGGGGGAATTTAATCTACATGGTAGACTGGGCAAAACAAATTTGCAGTAATAGTGTGGAGGACAAATTCATGGAATGTATGCAAGATAGTTTTCTAGATCAGTATGTTGAGGAACCAACTAGGGAGCAGGCTATTTGAGATCTAGTACTGTGCAATGAGAGGGTTAATTGATAACCATGTACAGGAAACTTCGCGATATCCGGCACCGACGGGACCAAGCTGCTGCCGATCTATCAAAACTTCCGGATAGACCAGCGCTAATGTTGAAGGATACGGAGGTTTTCATCTCCGTATTTGACAACAAACACTGTTGCTTAGCAACAGCTTGTAAACACTCGGCCCGTACCTTGGAAGCATCTCTGAAGCTGTTGCTAAGCTACAGAGACGCTTTCCAGAGCCTGACTGTTAATTTAAAACATTTAAAAAATGCTAGGAGAAGAAAAAAAAACTAACCAAAACGGCTGCTGATTTCTGCCGTTAGTTCGAGGTTTCCGGACACACAACCTCCGGATAAACCAAAGTTTCCTGTAGTGAAGGGGCCTTTAGGGATGAGTGACCATAATATGATAGAATTTTACATTGAGTTTGAAAGTGATTTAGTTAAATCCGAAACTAGGGTCTTAAATCTAAACAAAGCAAACTACGTAGGTATGAGGGGTGAGTTGGCTAAGGTAGATTGGGAAACGACATTAAAAGGTATGACGGTAGACAAGCAATGGCTAGCATTAAAAGAATTAATACATAATTTACAACAAATATACATTCCTTTAAGGCACAAAAACCCCACAGGAAAAGTGGTCCAACCGTGGCTAACAAGTTAAAGATAGTATTAGATCAAAGGAGGAGGCTTATATTATAATGTTGCCAAAAAGAGTAGTAAGCCTGAGGATTTTAGAATTCAGCAAAGGAGGACCAAGAAAGTGATAAAGGGAAAATAGAATGAGAGTAAACTAGTGAGAGACATAAAAACAGACTGTAAAAGCTTCTATAGGTATGTAAAAAGGAAAAGATTAGTGAAAGTAAATGTGGGTCCCTAACAGGCTGAGACAGGAGAAATTATAATGGATTAAGGAAATGACAGAAAAATTAAACAAATACTTTGTGTCTGTCTTCACGGAAGAAGACGCAAGAAACTTCCCGGAAATAGTGGAGATTCAAGGGTCTAGCGAGAATGTGGAACTGAAAGAAATTAGTATTAGTTATAAAATAAAAAAAAAGTACTGGAGAAATTAATGGAACTGAAAGCCGATAAATCCCCTGGACCTGATGACCTACATCCTAGGGTTTTGAAAGAGGTGGCTATAGAGATAGTGGATGCATTGGTTGGTCATTTTCTAAAATTCTATAGATTCTAGAACTGTTCCCGTGGATTGGAAGGTAGCAAATGTAACCCCGCTATTTAAGAAAGGAGGGAGAGAGAAAATGGGGAACTACAGTTAGCCTGACATCAGTCATAGGGAAAATGCTAGAATCTATTATTAAGGACGTGGTAACAGGGCACTTAGAAAATAATAATAGGAGTGGGCAGAGTCAACACGGATTTATGAAAGGGAAATCATGTTTGATGAATCTTAGTTTTTTGAGGTTGTAACTAGCAGAATAGATAAGGGGGACCCAGTGGATGTGGTGTATTTGGATTTTCAGAAGGGACTTGATAAGGTGCCACACAAGAGGTTGCTAAACAAAATTAGGGCTCATGGGATTGGGGGTAATATAATAGCATGGATTGAGGATTGGTTAACAGACAGATAACAGAGCGTAGGAATAAACGGGTCATTTTCATGTTGGTATGCTGTAATTAGTGGGGTACCGCAAGGATCAGTGCTTGGGCCTCAGCTATTCACAATCTATATCAATGATTTGGATGAGGGGACTAAATGTAATATATCCAAGTTTGCAAATGATACAAAGCTGGGTGGGAATGTAAGTTGTGAGGAGGATGCAAAGAGGCTTCAAGGGGATATAGACAAGCTAAGTGAGTGGGCAAGAACATGGCAAATGGAATATAATGTGGTAGGAAAAATAGAAAAGTAGAGTATTTTTTAAATGGTGAGAGATTGGGAAATGTTGGTGTTCAGAGGGACCTGGGTGTCCTTGTACACGAATCACTGAAAGTTAACATGCAGGTACAGCAAGCAATTAGGAAAGCAAATGGTATGTTGGCCTTTATTACAAGAGGATTTGAGTATAAGAGTAAAGATATCTTCTTGCAATTATATAGGGCCCTGGTGAGACCACACCTGGAGTATTGTGTACAGATTTGGTCTCCTTACCTAAGGAAGGATATACTTGCCATAGAGGGAGTGCAACAAAGGTTCACCAGACTGGTTCCTGGGATGGGGGGGATTGTCCTATGAGGAGAGATTGAGTAGACTAGGCCTATATTCTCTGGAGTTTAGAAGAATGAGAAGTGATTTAATTGAACCATACAAAATTCTTACAGGGCTTGACAGGGTAGATGCAGGGAGGATGTTTCCCCTGGCTGGGGAGTCTAGAACTAGGGGTCACAGTCTCAGAATAAGGGGTCGGCCATTTAGGTCTGAGATGAGGAGAAATTTCTTCACTCCGAGGGTGGTGAATCTTTGGAATTCTCTACCCCAGAGGGCTGTGGAGGCTCAGTCATTGAGGGTATTAAAGACAGAGATCGATAGATTTTTGGAAATGAAGGGAATCAAGGGATATGGGGATCGGGCAGGAAAGTGGAGTTGAGGTAGAAGATCAGCCATGATCTTATTGAATGGCGGAGCAGGCTTGATGGGCCGAATGGCCGACTCCTACTCCTATTTCTTATGTTCAAAGGGGGAAATTGCAAGTGAATCATCAAATCAAATCAAATCAACTTTTATTGTCATTGCTAGTGCACAAGTGCAGTACAACGAAATGTAGGCTTGCGGCTCCCGAGAGTGGACATTTGGATTAAGACATTTAAACATTCAACATACATTTGGCTTGTAGTATATTAACATAAATATAACCATAATAAAGTGCATTGGCAGATGTGCAGGCTTTAGAGTTTATTTGTGGAGTTCAGTAGGATGACAGCCCTGGGAAAGAAGCTGTTCCTAAATCTGGTCGTACGGGTGCGAATGCATCTGTAGCGTCTCCCAGATGGCAGGAGGGCGAACAGACTGTGGCTGGGGTGGGTAGGGTCTTTGATGATGGACCGTGACCTCCGTAGACAGCGTTTCTGGTATATGTGCTCTATGGTCGGTAACCGGGTGCCGGTAATGCGTTGGGCAGTTTTGACTACCCGCTGCAGGGCTTTCCGGTCATAGTAGCTACAGCTGCCATACCATACTGTGATACAGTTTGTCAGGATGCTCTCTATAGTGCAGCGGTAAAAGTTAGAGAGGATCAGGGGTGACAGGTTACATCCCTTCAGCCTCCTTAGGAAATATAGGCGCTGCTGGGCCTTCTTCACCAGAGAGGAGGTGTTGAGGGACCAGGAGAGGTCTTCCGTGATGTGGACTCCGAGGAACTTAAAGCTGTCCACCCTTTCCACCACAGCCCCATTGACGTGGATGGGGGTGTGACTTCCGCCTTTAGACTTCCTGAAGTCCACAATGATTTATTTTGTTTTCTTGGTGTTAAGGGCCAGGTTGTTATCGGCGCACCACTTCACGAGATGCTGGACCTCCTCCCTGTAGGCTGACTCATCGTTGTTGGTGATCTGGCCTACTACCGTGGTGTCATCCGCAAACTTGATGATGGTGTTGGAACCATTAACAGCCACACAGTCGTGGGTGAAGAGGGAGTAGAGGAGAGGGCTCAGCACACATCCTTGTGGGGCCCCTGTGTTCAGGGTCAGGGGGGAGGGGGAGGTGTGGTTACCTAATTTGACAGACTGGAGTCAACCTCACAGGTTTTCTGCTGATTCTGTATATTTTAAATGAATTTCATTCCTTCAGATTGGGTCTTCCACAGCCCAGAATCTGTGGCTTAGATCTCCAGTTGGCCAGAAGATTGAAGATCACACATGCTGCTTGTAGAATGAATCCGAGGCATGTGCCGTCTTGTATAATCTCTGACAGCATGGCTATCCAATGTTGTCACTAGGTGTATTTCAGTATTTTACTACCTTATTGCTGGAGGAGGAATTGCATTTAAGCCAATGCACCTTAATGTTGCGCAGTAATGTTTTTATTCAACTGGAATTGCTCCTACTGCTTGCCTCACCAATGACGGGCCAATACCCACCAGTACCTGAAAGTAGTGTTAGCTCCAAATGCTCACTCCAGACGCAAACAGAGTTTGGGATGACAGAATCTATAATTGCATTACTATAATTGTAGTTCAATTACAGATAGCACAGAAATTCTGCTGTCAAAATTTACTGAAATCTTAATGACAGCATTTGCATCAGTGCTTTTGCCTCTACTTTACTACATCTAGTTGAGTCCTTCCAGTCCCAGAATTTTTCTGTCCTGGTTTTTTTTCCCCCTCTGTTGCCCACAAAATTGCTGCCGAGTTTCGAAGGCTGAATGGTTCTCTCAAAAACGATTCTACTTGCTCATCTTCTTGGACCTCACTCAAGGAATACGCACAGCATTCCATCATTTCCCAGCGTGTAACCTCCAGGGCAAAATAAAGCTAGCAGGGTTAACTGATACTTTGGATGTACAGCCCTGGATCTTTTTGAAGTCTGAAAATATGCAATGATTAACAGGACCACTTTACTCTACAGTGGTCATGCTTGGGCTATAACCATTTGGTTCACCAAGTTAAATGTCTTTTCCATTCAGCAGTCTACAATACCAGACATTGTAGTTCTGCAGGAGCCAGCCAAGTCCTCGGTGTAAGGAAAGAGGGTAAGCCTTGAGGGGAATGACCAAGATCATTATGCCTTTCATCCCAGTATAATGATACTTAGCCATCATCTCTGATTTATAGTATGAGAGATGATGTATTAGTTGGGAAAGAAGCAGCATGTCCTTAACCAGTGTGTACGCCTTGCCTAATTATAGGTTTGCTGGTTACTATCAATGCTCTATATACCCAGGTTATCCGCGAATGAAATGTACATAATTGGATACAAGCTAAATTAGATTGTTGTTGAAGGTTCGTAAGAATATAAACAAGCCAGGGCTGAGGCAAGGCCAATTGGCCATCAAAGCTAATGTCTTTAATATTCTAACTCACCCAGCCCACAATCCAACTCGAACAACCCCAAAGTCTGTGACTCTTGCACTGCCTGGTAGATTATGCCAAACATTTAGCACCATTTGTGTGAAGAAATTCCTTCTGGTATCTAATCAAAATGTACTTTTCACTAGTTTAATGAGACATACTTGCTGTAACCTCGTATATCTGGACAGCGCAAATGGCCACATGAGACTATGATGTCATGGCATTAATGGAGACCTGGCTCAAAAAAGGGTAGGATTGGGTATTAAATATTCCTGAATATAAGGTGTTCAGGGAAGATAGGGAAGGAAAGACTGGAGGTGGTGTGGCAGTATTGGTTAAGGAGAATGTTACAGTGCTGGAGAGAGAGAATGTCCTGGAGGGGGTCAAGGACAGAATCTATATGGCTAGAGTTCAGAAATAATAGAGCTGCCATTACACTACTGGGTATATTCTATAGGCCACCAACTAGTGGGAACGATATGGAGGAGCAAATTTGCAGAAATGCAAGAACTAGAGAGTAGTGATAATGGGGGACTTCAACTATCCTAATATAGACTGATAGATAGTAATAGTTTAAAGGGCAGAGAGGGGGGAAGAATTTCTGAAGTGTGTTCAGGGGAACTTTCTGGATCAGTATGTTTCCGGCCCAAGGAGGAAGGAGGCATTGCTGGATCTGGTTCTGGGGAATGAGGTGGGTCAAGTGCAGCAAATGTCAGTAGGGGAACATTAAGGGAACAGTGATCACAGTATCAAAAGGTTTAGATCAGCTATGGAAAAGGACAGGGAGCAATCTAGAATAAAAATACTTAATTGGAGGAAGGCTCTGGCCTGGGTAAATTGGAATCGAAGATTGGCAGGCAAAACTGTAATGGAACAATGGGCTGCCTTTAAAGAGGAAATAGTTCAGGTAGAGTCGAGGTACATTCCCACGAGGGGGAAAGGGAGGACAACTACAGTCAGAGCTCCCTGGATGACGAAAGAGCTAGAGAGTAAGATGAAGCAGAAAAAGAGCACATATGTCAGATGTCCAGTTGAGAATACATCCTGAGAATCAGACTAAATATAGATAGTTCAGAGGAGAAGTGAAAAAGAAAATAAGACGGGCAAAGAGAGGCTATGAGAATATAATGGCAGCTAACATAAAAGGTAACCCAAAAGTCTTCTATAGGCATATAAATAGTAAACGGATAGTAAGAGGTGGGGTGGGGCCGATTAGGGACCAAAATGGAGACCTACGCATGGAGGCAGTGGGTATGGCTGAGGTGTTAAATGAGTACTTTGCATCTGTCTTCACCAAGGAAGAAGATGCTGCCATAGATATTGGCATAGGAGGAGGTAGAGGAGATATTAGATGGGATAAAAATTGATTGATAGAGGAAGTACTGGAAAGGCCGGCTGTACTTAAAGTAGATAAATCTCCAGGACCAGGTGGGATGCATCCTAGGTCGCTGAGGGAAGTGAAGGAACAAATCGCGGAGGTACTGGCCATAATCTTCCAATCCTCCTTGGATTTGGGGGTGGTGCCAGAGGACTGGAGAATTGCAAATGTTACACCCTTGTTCAAAAAAGGGTGTAAGGATAAACCCAGCAATTACAGGCCAGTCAGTTTAACCTCTAGTGGGGAAGCTTTTAGAAACAATAATCAGGGACAAAATTAACAGTCACTTGGACAAGTGTGGATTAATTAAGGAAAGCCAGCACGGATTTGTTAAAGGCAAATCGTGTTTAACCAACTTGATAAGCGTTTTTTGATGAGATTACAGAGAGGGTTGATGAGGGCAATGCAGTTGACGTGGTGTACATGGATTTCCAAAAGGCGTTTGACACAGTGGCAGGGAATGGATATGAAATTGGCTAAGTGACAGGAAACAGAGAGTAGTGGTGAACAGTTGTTTTTCGGACTGGAGGAAGGTATACAGTGGTGTTCCCCAGGGATTGGTTCTAGGACCACTGGTTTTCTTGATGTATATTAAAGACTTGGATGTGGGTGTACAGGGCAAAATTTCAAACTTTGCAGATGACACAAAACTTGGAAGTATAGTGAGAAGGATAGTGATGGACTTCAAGAGAACAGAGACAGGCTGGTGGAATGGGCGGACACATGACAGATGAAATGTAATGCAGAAAAGTGCGAAGTGATACATTTTGGTAGAAAGAATGCGGAGAGGAAATATAAACTAAAGGGTACAATCCTAAAGCGGGTGCATGAACAGAGAGACCTGGGGGTATATGTGCACAAATCGTTGAAAGTGGCAGGGCAGGTTGAGAAAGCAGTTAAAAAAGCTTACAGGATCCTGGGCTTCATGAGTAGAGGTATAGAGTACAAAAGTCTGGAAATTATGATGAACCTGTATAAAACACTGGTTCAGCCTCAACTGCAGTATTGTGTCCAATTCTGGGCACCGCGCTTTAGGAAGGATGTGAAGGTCTTGGAGAGGGTGCAGAAAAGATTTATGAGAATGATTCCAGGGATGAGGAACTTCAGTTACGTGGATAAACTGGAGAAGCTGGGGTTGTTCTCCTTAGAGAAGAGAGAAGATTTGACAGAGGTGTTCAAAATCATGAGGGGTCTGGATAGAGTAGATAGAGAGAAATTGTTCTCCTTGGCATAAGGGTCGAGAACCAGAGGGGACAGATTTAAGGTGATTGGCAAAAGAACCAAAGGCGCCATGAGGAAAAATCTTTTTACGCAGTGAGTGGTTAGGATCTGGAATGCACTGCCTGAAAGGGTGGTGGAGGCGGACTCCATCGCGGTTTTCAAAAAGGAGTTGGATAAGTACCTGAAGGAGAAAAATTTGCAGGGCTACGGGGACAGGGCGGGGGAGTGGGACTAGCTGAAATGCTCTTGCAGAGAGCCGGCACGGGCCGAATGGCCGCCTTCCGTGCTGTAACCATTCTATGATGAGCACAGATCAAGAAGGCAGTTTGGCTGATCTCGTTCATTGTTTCGCAGAAATACTTATAATTCCCTCCATTATAGCATTTAACTTCTTTTTGAACATCTGCACAGTTTTGCCTCTACTGCCTTACCTGGTATTGGTCAGTTCTTGTGTGAAGAAGTATTTCCTGACAAGTTTTGAACTTGCCTTTTCCCAGTTTATATTATGTCCGCTTGACTTGGTTTTGAATTGGTGCTCAGGATAAACCTATTCTGTTCCACATATACCCCTATAAAGGCAAGTGGAAATGTTACTTAATACAAGCTGAAATTGATGGGAAATTATATTTTGGTCAAAAAATTAAATTTGATTCTTTCACTTTTGGAAAGAAAGAATTGGTATGTTACAGGTAAGTGGGATTGAACACTGAAGAAACTTGTGGGGCTATTGGGACACCTGTGAAGATCTGTAGTAATCACTGAGAGCAAACACGCTCTTGAAGGTGGAATGCTTTTATAAAAAAAAAAGAGCAAAACATCTTTTGGAAATGATGCTGCCCTCTTAATTACTCTTCCCACATCCATTTTTTTTTCGTGGTCCACAGGGCACATGCTACATACATGTCAAGTGACTGGGATGATTCCCTGCTCATAGGCTCTTTCTGTATCGCTCTTATTCTGGCCTGAAGACGGCATGAGTGATCCATTGATACTGTTTCCTCCTTGTGGTGGAGCATCTAGCTTCCACTCGGAGCCTTTCTGCAACACTGGAGTGAGGAATTGGATCTGCATCGCTGTCGGTGCTTAAACAAATTGATTAATCACATTGGCTAGTTTTCATTTTGCTGGAATAGAATTGCAATTGTATAAATGTATATGTAATGGATTAATGCTAAAGTAGTAATGTAAATCTTGCCTTTTAGTAATTGTATTCTTTTAATTAGGTTCTAAGAAGGATGAACCTTGTGCCTCACCAGAACAGAGAGTAGTGGTTCACCAAATAGTGACACAGAAGGTTCTGCCTCAGCCAAAGGATACCCAAATGTCCCTTGAGGCAGAAACAATGCCCGAAGAAAAGAATTCTATTGAGAATCTCCCCAAAAAGAAAATTTCTGTTAAATCCCTGAAGCAGAAATCAAAAGGAGATCAGAATGGAATGGGAGACATTGAAGAAACCCACATGTTTCCCTGTAAAAATTGTGAGCGCAGGTTTACCACAAAGCAAGGTCTGGAACGTCACCAGCACATCCACATATCGACAGAAGGATTCACGTTCAAATGCAGGTATTGTGGTAAAGCCTTTGGCACCCACATCAACATGAGGCGGCATGAGCGACGCCATGAGGCTGGGCCTAAGAAAAAGCCCACCTTGAAAATGAACGTGGCTGGACAGCACCAAAAGGATGATTTTGATTTTGATAAAACAGCAATTGACATCAGCATTGATTCTTCAACTAGACTGGAAAGTCCTATGGCTCTGGAAAATTATAAGACAACAGATTCTGAGGCAACAGCCCCAAAGCTGGACAGTTCTGTCATAAAGAGCTGTGAACCAAAAATCCAGCACCCATGCAAATTGTGCAAAAAGACTTTTGGTTCCTACACAAACTTGCGTCGGCACCAGCGCCGTATCCATGAGCGTCAACTCTTGGCTAAAGGCATTCGAATGAGACGGAAGGGCTCTGCGGAGGAGCAGGATCTAACATCAGACCAAACCAGGGCTTCTGCTGGGCTTCACATTACAAGCACGGAAACAGAAGACGAAGAGGAGGATGAGGAGACTGATGAGTGTCAAGCGTACATCATGGACGTTTCCAGTAACATCTCTGAAAACTTGAACTTCTACATTGATGGGAAAATTGAGTCAAACAGCAGCACCAGCAACTGTGAGGTGATTGAAGTTGACACCACTTGCACGAATCCATATGGACTGCCTTCTGTGCTGTATTCAGTGACTGATGAATCTCCTCAGAACCTTAAAACCACAACACAAGTTCCAGTAACCCACTCTCTTCTAAAGGAACCAACGGACAGTGAGTTGAAAGGTCCTAAAAGAAGGCGAACCACCAGCCCTCCTCCATTTCCAAAGACTAAAACTGAGTTAGGCGTCGAAACTATATCCCCAGTTGTCTCCCCGTTTTGTGGTCTCTCTCTTCCGGGTCAGACCACCAACAATTTAAGTATGCATCAGGAGAAAAGTATCTTATCTTCAAAGCTTAAACAGCTTCTTCAGATACAAGAAAATAACTCGCCCAGGTCAGCTCTGTTTCCAGATGGCTCAGTTGGCCCTTCAACATCAACTGCAGCAACAATGGGATTTGGCCGATTCAAGAGGAGAACCAGTTCACCGCCAAATTCTCCACAGCATAGTCCAGCGCTAAGCAGCACGGGAAAGGACACTGATTTTATACGTCTGTGGAATGAAAGTTTACCTGGACTAAAAGCACCAAAAATTGAAAGCCAGAGTAGCTCACCTGCCTGGAGTCTCTCCAGCCGAGATGAAACTCTCAGCCCAATGAGCCTTGAAATGTGCAAAATAACAGCTTCTAAGGAATACGCACCGAGCCGGCCTCTAGTTAATCTATGCACCCACCAGCCTCTGGATCTATCTAGTGGTATCAAACTACAACCTGATATAAAAATGGAAGTGGAAGGGCCTGGAGTAGCCATCTTAGACTTGAGCTTGCATAAGAAGTTGTGCAGTGACAATGAAGTCAAAGAGGAAATGGGGAGTGTTGGTGCTCAAGCCTCATGCAGCAGTAAAAAGAAGAAACCCACAACCTCTATGTTGGAGAAGGTACTTATGAACGAGTACAATGGCACAGATCTAACGATGGTGGATAAACAAGATTCAGATTGCAGTCCTCAGCCATGTCTGGAGGTAGAGGCACCTCCTTATCCTGACACAACCCCAACTTCGGACACAACCCCAGCTTTGGTCACAACCCCTGCTCCTTCTCCCCCACCTCCTGTCCTCTCTGTACCTTCACCCCTTCCAGAGTCAGTGACCCAAGTTCTGCAGTCAGCAACTCCTGCTTTGTCGCCAGTCAGCATAAACATTAAGGAAGAAGTTAAAGACGATGGCTATCCAGACACAGATAGCGAACAAGAAATGAACAATATCCTTCCACCCACGATTGAACCAGAATCCCCCCAAGAAATGCTCATTGAAAACTCTGTTGAAGATCAGGAGAGTACAGAAAATTCTCAACCTTCAGTGCAAGAGGAGAAACCTGAACCAACATTCACCAAAAGCTTCCAGTGCAATGTCTGTGAAACTCCTTTCCTTTCCATCAAGGATCTCACCCAGCATTTGTTGATTCATGCTGAAGAATGGCCCATCAAATGTGAGTTTTGTGTGCAGCTGTTCAAAGAGGCCAGCGCATTGTCTGAGCACCGGTCGTCTCTGCACGGGGTGGGCAAGATTTTTGTGTGCTCTGTCTGCAAAAAGGAGTTTGCATTCCTTTGCAATTTGCAACATCATCAGCATGACCTACATCCCGACCAGCAGTGCAAGCATATAGAGCTGGAAAATGGAATGCTGAGACCTCAAAATTTCACTGACCCAGACAAAGCCACCAGCTGTCCAAGCCAGTCTGTAGAAGAAAGTTCTGCATCACCACCTCAGGACGTGGAGGAAGAAGAAGATGATGATTCTAATGACTTGACAGAGGAACTGTATACTACAATAAAGGTAATGGCATCAGGGATAAAGCCAAAAGGCCCCGATGTCCGTATGGGTCTCAATCAACGTTACCCGAGCTTCAAGCCCCCTCCGTTTCAATATCATAACCGTAATCCTGCCAGTGCCGTGTCATCGGCTGTAAACTTTACCACGCACAATATCCCTCAGACCTTTAGCACAGCCATCCACTGTACGAAATGCGGCAAGAGCTTTGATAACATGCCCGCACTGCACAAGCATATCTTGGCGTGTGCGTCCGCCAGTGACAAGAAACGCTACACCCCAAAGAAGAATGCAATCCCGCTGAAAAAGAAAATGTGGAAGAAAAATGGGGCGATTGCTGCAGAGCCAATCAGGCAGAACACCATCCGGAGAATGGGGCAGCCAAAAAGGCTTAATTTTGAAGTGGAGACCAAGCCAAAAGTGACCATGAACAAGATCAAAATGAATGTTCTGAAGAATAAAAGGAACAAATTGGTGCAGAAGGCAATCTCGCAGAAAAACCGATCATCTGCCAAAGAGAAGGCCATATTGAAAAGCAGGAGCTCTGAAAGCCACAATTGCCCTTACTGTGAGAAAGAATTCACTTACCTAGGAAGCCTGAACAAACACGTAACGTACAGTTGCCCCAAGAAACCAGCATCCCCTCCTGCCAAAGGGTCGAGCTCTCACTCCCCTGCCAGCAGCGAGAAGGGAGCTGGCCAACGCAGGAGGACTGCAGACACTGAAATCAAGCTGCAAAGTACACCGGTTCTCTTGGGCAAAAGAAGAGGAAGAATGTTGGGACCCTTGCAAGCCGAGTCTGTGTCTTCAGCACCAAGGTTGCAGCAGCGAATGAGGTCAGTACCACCAGTAAAATCAAAGAAGCCGAGCACATCACCTATTGCCTCCAGGACTACAAGTCCAGTAAGATCAGCTAAAGTATCGCCGGCCGAGGGAAAGAGGTTAAAATCCGATCCCAGGCAGCGGTCTTCTGCCACCTCTGGCATGACTTCGCCAAGGCTGTACCTCCGAATGAAGAATAAGAAGGTCGTTTGGCAGAGGAAAACAAATATAATCAAGCAAAAAAGATCAGAGAGGTACATGGGGAAAACAAAGGAAACTCGAGCAGGCGCTGTTACACGAAGCGGGGCTCCTGCAGTTACTGATGGCAACGATAGTGAGATGGAAGATGACCAGGAAAACCAGGGATCATCTTCAGAGGATGTTCAGGTAAATTACAGATGATCATTTAATTCTCAAACTGTGTCTGCCTAACTTCCTTGTTGCTGTAGGGGTTTGAACAGATGAATCACATGCTCTTGGGGGCAGGATTTGCTCTGTGTACATAAGTCATAGATTCCTTTCTTTATAAACAAGTTTATAATTTTAGTCCATCTACCCTGTTGTGTTTAGTATCACAGTGGGAAAGGGATCATCCTCCTCCCCTTCTTCCCTCCTGACCACTGTGGGAAGGTGGTGGGTGGAAACTGGTTGAAATAATCCGCACAAAGTCACTTTTCCTTCTGAAAGGTGTATTTTGAGGTTCAGCCACCTTCCTGTGGAGAATTTGGAAAGGGGGCGGGGGGAGAGAGGCAATGCTAATTTTGGGTAACGTTGCAAAATTGAGGAGAATTTTTAAAAGAATCTTACAAAACAATGACCGATTATTCCCAGTGGGAATATCAGGGAAAGAAATGTTCCCTACCTTGAATAGTTTTGTCAAAGTCTGGAGATTGACTTGCAGTGCACCAAGAACTGTACTTGGTTTAGCCTCTTGCTAAAACCAGCAACGATGTCCTCAAACGTGTAGTAACCCCATGCCCACTCACTATGGTTGATTAAACATTCTTTGTTGCTTTTCTTTGTATATTCTACGTAACAAGGGCCTCCAATCTAATTGCAGTGCTAAATTAGTTTGGTTATGGATGTCATTTTCAGTAGTGAAACATTGTTCAAAGCCAATAGTACTTTTAAATTGACCGTATCGGTAAGTAAATAACATGTTCATCTGCCTGTAGGAAAATTAGTAGCAGGAAGATAGTCAAGATAGGGACAGGGCCGTTAAGACATGAAGGTGAGCTTAAGGCACTGGCAGAGATACTAAATAAATACTTTGCCTCAGTTTTGAGCAGGTGGATATTGAGACTACATTGAGAACCACCAAAGGTAGGTTTATAAAAGTTAGTGGCGGTTATTTTTCAAAATGAAATGGTACGAGGAAATTACTCAAACTTAAGGTAGGCAAATTACCAGGACATGATGGTTTACATCTGTGGATCCTGAGGGAAGCTGGGGAAGAAGTAAAGGCTCGAGCTATAATTTTCCACACTTCTGTGGAAAGGAAAGTTGTGGCAAAAGTGTCACTCCTCGTCCAAAAAAGAGACCGAGATAACCCAGAAAATTATGTCGGTTACAGTTGTTGGTAAACTACCAGAGTCTGTAAAACAGAGAGACACATGTTAATCGGGGCCCTTCAGCATGGATCAATGGCAGGTCATACTTGACCACCTTTACAAAATTCTTTGAAGAAATACTGAAGAAGATAAATAAAGGAATGTGGTTTGTATATACATTATTTTTAAACAAGACTTGCAGCAAAGATAATGGCAGATGGAATTATGGGCGGTGTATCCAAATGGATAGAGATGGTTGAAGTACAGAAAGCAAAGGTTAGAGGTAAAATGAAGTTTCTCACACTAGAAAGATGTGAATGGTGTTCCACAATGGTCTCTATTGGAGCTACTCTTATTCATTATATACATGAATGATCTGGACTGGACAAGAATTGAGGGAACAATATCAAAATTTAATGATGAGCTAAATTAGATGGTTAGCAAATCGTGATGAAGATTGTGAAAGACTACAGAAGGATGTGCTAGCAGGATGGACTAAAGTGGCAGATGCAGTTCGATGTAGAAAAAAAATTGAAGAGAATGTGCTTTTAAAGTGAAACTATGGAAAGAAAACTGACCTTAAATTGTAATATTTTAAATGGAGGAGCAAAAGGAGATACACAGGTCTTAAAGGTGTGGGGATAAATAAGGACATAAAAAAAAACAGGCAAAATCCCTGCATTTTCCCCTGAGGTTTGACGTACAAAAAGCCAGGAAGTAATGTTGAATTTGCACAAGACTTTAGTTATGCCATAGTTGGGGTATTTTATGTAGTTTTGGGAACCCTATTATAGGAATGATATAAAAGCAATAGAAAAGGTGGAGCATAGATTCACTAGGATGCTACTAGAGATGAGGGCTTATGGTTGTGGTGAGACTTGCGAAATTAGCATTTTTTTCATTGGAGTTCATAAGGTTAAGGAGAGGACTATGATAGTCATTGTTTCCACTGGTCAGCGAGACAGACCGTAACAAGAGGGCATAACTTTATGATGATCACTAAGAATTAAATGTAAAGTTAGGAAATGTTCCTTCACTGGATAGTTAGAGTGCAAAATTCTCTACACAAAGGGTTGTTGAAGTAGAGATCATTTAAAAAAAAAAAGGGAATTAGATAGTTGCTTGATAAAGAGGGTCATTAAAGGGTACGGAGAGTGAGTAGGATTAGTCTAGATATTGGACAGCAAAGGTGTACTATAGATCAAGGTCTACTTATGGGAGTTACCAGTAACACTGAATCGAAGGGAATATCTGGTGTAAAACCCCAAAATTTGTAACAATTGTCTTGTCTAGTTTTGCTCCCTTATGTTTTACATTTAGAAGACTCATGGGCATTGTTAGAATCCTTTGTCTTCCTACCACCGCTCCCCCAACATCCCAATTCTTAAGGTAACACTTGTAAAGGTGTTACCTCAATATATACTACAGATAGTGTGATTGGGTATAATAAATTGCATCCTGTTGGGTACTGTATCAGTCCACTGGTATCCCTGTAGTTCAGAAGTGACCCTGCTACAGAGTAAACACAAAACAATGTCACCTGCTGGTTAGGGACCAAAAGGATGTCCCTTGGGGAAAATGGAAGCCAGTAGAATTTAGCAGTCTGCTTCAGGGTTTGGGAAGGGGAATGAGTTGTGCGTCTGATGTTGTAGTTGCTGCGGGTGTTCGGGGAGGGAATCTTTACTATTTCAGTAGATCACTGAGGGCATCTGGTGTTCGGAACTGAATACAGCAACATGGCATTGCCAGTCAAGTTCTTGTGACACAGAGAATCTGATTTTTTACATAATCCCATCCTGCAGAATGATAGACTATAGCTGCAAAGCCTTGTTCAAAAAGCTTTCAGAAGATCTCTGGTCTTATTATAGTGGAAAATAGTAAAAGAAGTTGTTGAACAGCACAAGAAGGTGAAAGCTTAAAACAAATGTGTAACTTTTGTTTTTAATTTTCAGGTTTCTCCAATGAAGATGGTGAGGTAACATCCTTGTTTCTCTTTCTCTTTGTCTTTTCATGACTGACCTGAAAATAAGATTTTGAACCTAGACTGCCATTCAAATGGGTCTAAGAAATTGGTCATACCGGATTGAAAGACACCCAAGAAACCTGATGTTCTGTCATGTTTCCCGTCGTTTGCTTCAGGCAGATCTTCCAATGAGCTGATGCAAACATCTGCAGGCAGGATGCGTTAAAGAAAAGTTTCAACGCTGCGTTTCTAAGCACCGGATCCTTCACGAATGTGCGGCCTGTCTGGGATTATGAGAAATGACAAGATTCTGGGGTGGGGGAGGGGGGCAAAAAAGTATCTGGCATGCACTTTGTGAATTGGGAAATTAAAAAAAAAAAAAAACCGCATCAGGCTAGAGGCTGTGCATGGTCACCTAAGCAACAATTGGAAGTATGAGTCTTCATTAAGAAGCATCCTTTTGCAATAGCAGGGACAGTAGTCACTGAACTGACCTGGAATTCGGTCCTGTCTGTTGTTTCTAATGTACTTTTTTGGGGGGGGGGAAGGGAATCCAGTTTGATAAGATTTGTTATTTTTGCTGTTGAGGTCTAAAGGGAGAATGTTAGTGCGAGGCTATCTCTCTGCACCCAACTCCTCCCTCTTTCCCACTGTAAAATTGTTCCGATACTTTTTTGTATGGCAGGTGCACCTAGAATAACAGACTGACTGCGTTGCACAGGACTGCTACTAAAATGGTCTTCACCGGGTCCCATGCCCAGAAACACTGCTGCAGGTTTTTTTTCCTGGGCTTTAAATGGTGAATTTTTTTTTTCCGCTTTATTCCCCACCCCACTTCTTTTCCCCTTTAACTCCGAGGAAGCCATCTCTTCCTCTCGAGACTCTTTTTCACTTTCTACTGTAATTTTTTGGATGAATTTTAGACTTGAAGGGGGGGGGGGAATATACTATTTTTCACACAACCCATTTCTGTTCTCGACTTAAAAGTGATCTACCTCTTTAAAAAATAAAATTTGTAATCAACTTCTTTTGCGAAGTCCACGCCACTTTAGCTCTCCCACTCTCAAAACCATTCCTGTTTTGTTATGTTTCTTTTTTGTGGGGACTTTGTTGAAATAAAAATTGTATGAAGTGTTTGTAGTAATTAAATAACATAGGATATATTTAAAATTATTTAAATTGTGTTTTCAGGCAACAGTGTCTGATGTATGTGATTCCTTCATTGCATTGTTAATTTTCATTTTTTTGGTTTATTTTAATTTGGGCTGTGAGAATAAATGTGTAGAACGTTTCTGTAACCAGATTGCTGTTGCTCTATGTCTTGATGTGTCTTGCACTTTTTTTTTACACAAAACGGTCGTGGAAATCTGGAAAACTCTTCCCCCCCCCAAAAGAGACAGTAATATCGTTACATCACTAAAAATGGGTTTATCAGCAAAAATAAAAATTTTTAATAAGGGTTTCTGGTCCTCCATCTATAAGTAACCTGATTTAAAAATCATATATACACACAATATTTGTGTGTGTGCTATGAAATGTTGACCAATCCAATGGTACTCCCAGGTCAAGGTACAATATGGTTTAGTTAGAGTAAAGCGCTCTCTAAATTGCCCCATCAAGCACTCCCAGGTCATGTACACAGCACAGTTAGGTACAAAGTAAAGCTTGCTCTACACTGCTGCATCAAGCACTGCCAGGTCAGGCATCAAACAGATTAGATGTGGTGTAAAGTTCCTTCTACACTGCCCCATCAAACTCTTCTCAGTTGGGTACAGCAGGGTAAAGTTCTTAATTTCCCCATCAAATGATTGATTCTAAATTGCTGACTAGAATGGAAGGCTTTGATTGAATACAAATTGTGGGGTATTTTCACTATGTAATCTTCCATATTACAGTAAACTCTCATTTAAATGGCACCTAATTAACCGGAATTCTTTAATAACCGGCAAAATAGATAGCCGGTAATCTTGCCGAACCCATCCATTTTTCGTTTTTCCGAGTTTCCCACGGTGGCCGAGTTAGTCACTGGTTTTAATTTTTTTTGTTAAAAATTGCCTACCTCTCTGTTATCCGGAATTTTTAATCAACCGGCACCATCCCGGTCCCGTCGGTGCCGGATACGGAAGCGTTTACTGTACTTTGATTTGCTTGAATAAATGCCTCTGCGAGCAGCTTTCACCAGATGTTTCACCAGAGGAGCAAGCTATCACCCAGGCAAGTTCTACGATGGCTCTACACACAAAACATAACCCATCCTTTCTTTCACATGCCAAGGGATCGCTGTTGTTTACCAGTATTTTATTAAGGACGATGTGTATCTTCACCTCCTTTGCACTTAGTCCCCAAATCTGTGCAGTTTTCTGCAAATATTTGAATGGCCAAATGAAAAAAATGATTAGTGAAAGATTTCAGCAGAGAAAAATGAAGGTCCCTTATAGCTAGTGTTTAGCTTGAAAGGGTTACAATCATGTTACAGGAAACTTTGGAGGTTAACTGTCCGGAATGCTCGAGCCACTGGCAAAAATCAGGAGCCGTTTAGGTTTTTTTTCTTTTCATTGCTTTTTTTTTTACCAGTCAGGCTCTGCAAGGTCTCGCTGAAGCTGTTGCTAAGCTACAGAGACGCTTGCAAGGTACGGCCGACTGTTTAGAAGCTGTTACTAAGCAACAGGGTTTGTTGCCAGATACGGAGCTCAAAATCTCCGTATGTTTCAACATTAGCGCTGGTTTGTCCGTCAGTTTTAATGGGACGGCAACAGGTCGGTGCCAGATAGCACAAAGTTTCCTGTACATTCTCCCAAACTATTATCCTGGGATACTAGCTTATGTCTGGGCCACTATTTCCAGTGCTGTCTCATGTTGATAGATTAGGCCTAGACTCTATGGAGGTTAGAAGAATGAGAGGTGATCTAATAAAAATTAAAAGGTTCTGAAGGGGATTGACAGGGTAGATGCTGAGAGATTGTTTCCCCTGGCTGGAGAGTCTAGAACTAGGGGTCATAGTCTCAGGATAAGGGGCCGGCCTTTTAAGACTGAGATGAGGAGGAATTTCTTCACTCAGAGGGTTGTGAATCTTTGGAATTCTCTGCCCCAAAGTGCTGTGGATGCTCAGTCATTGAGTATATTCAAGGCTGAGATAGACAGATTTTTGTACTCCAGAGGAATTGAGGGATATGGGGAATCGGGCAGGAAAGGGGAGTTGAGGTCAAAGATCAGCCATGATCTCATTGAATGGCGGAGCAGGCTTGAGGGGCCATATGGCCTACTCCTGCTCCGAATTCTTATGTTATTTTATGTAACACACCAGCAGAGAGATTTTCAACTACTTTCATCTTCCATTCGTCCCTTGGGGTCACCCCCCCCTCCCCAGAAGCTTCCTGTTCCCGCCCCATCCCCCACCAATTTTGAGATATTCTTTTTGGAAAAGGTGTAATTAAAGAACCAGAGACTTGTTTCAAGAAGCTGTTTGTTGTTGTCAGCCAGTCTAAAGCCAGCAAACTCCACCTGTGTAATGAGTTGAAAGGATAACATTGTTTATGAAATGATTGTAAAATTGCACTGTCGTAGTTGCAGGCCATGTGGGAAAACATTTTTTTATATTCGTTCATGGGATGTGGGCGTCACTGGCAAGGCCAGCATTTATTGCCCATCCTTAGTTGCCCTTGAGAAGATGGTGGTGAGCCGCCGCCTTGAACCGCTGCAATCCGTGTGGTGAAGGTACTCCCACAGTGCTGTTAGAGAGGGAGTTCCAAGATTCTGACCCAGTTACGATGAAGGAACGGTGATATACTTCCAAGGCAGGATGGTGTGTGACTTGGAGGGGAACTCGGAGGTGGTGGTGTTCCCATGCGCCTGCTGCCCTTGTCCTTCTAGGTGGTAGAGGCCGCGGGTTTGGGAGGTACTGCTGAAGAAGCCTTGGCGAGTTGCTGCAGTGTATCCTGTAGATGGTACACACGGCAGGCACGGTATGCCGGTGGTGGAGGGAGTGAATGTTTAAGGTGGTGGATGGGGTGCCAATCAAGTGGGCTGCTTTGTCTTGGATGGTGTCGAGCTTCTTGAGTGTTGTTGGAGCTGCACTCATCCAGGCAAGTGGAGAGTATTCCATCACGCTCCTGAATTGTGCCTTGTAGATGGTGGAAAGGCTTTGGGGAGTCAGGAGGTGAGACACTTGCCGCAGAGTACCCAGCCTCTGACCTGCTCTTGTTGCCACAGTATTTATGTGGCTGGTCCAGTTAAGTTTCTGAAATGAGCTGGAAAGCAGAGCGTTGTGAATGGCATACATCCCAGTGTTTACAGAAAGCTTTGAAGAGCCATAGTCTTTATGCACAATTGTTTCAGTTTATAATGACGCTGCCCACAATGATACCATTACATCATTTTGTATACACAGCAAACTTTCAAAACCAATCAGCGACTATTATACTTCAGAAAACTGGAAAGTCGCATGTTGGCATTCGGCTAGCTCATAGCCTTATTGAAGCGTGAACCTCCTCTTGCTCCCTTCCCCAAGCAATTGTGAATATAGTATTATTGCATGAATTGTTCCTAACTTCCAGCAACTTACCCACAAACTCATTGACGTACATTGGCAATTGTTTTATTTTGCTGTAATTAAGACATCCTACCGTTACGGCTCAAACTCACAACTTTCTCACCCAAAGGTAAGAGTGCTACCAACTAAGCCAAACTAATTCTTATGGTCAACGTTTACTGTAAAATCCAATCTGATGGCTGTTGCCTTTGCTGGTGTAGTGCTGAATCTGTGATTCATATTTACTTAAACATAGGGAATGTGATAACTAGTTGGCCTGGACATTGAATGGTATGTGTCCAACAAATCCCCATGATGGCATATTGTTCTCTGCTAGACTGCCAAAGGGGAGTGCCAAGTGAAAAATGGGTGCTACCCCTACTCTGAGGGTAATCTTTTCAAAAGACGTGGCCTGTTGCCTCCCCTTGTGGAGGAGCAGTGTCAAAGGCCTGAGAGCTAGGCAATAGTGTGTGTGGAAAGGGGAAAACAAACTGGAGGGAGACCAAGAAGAACAATGTTCAATAGTTGGAACACTGCAGAGTTAAATTCCTAGAGTCAGCACTTGCCCTAAAAAAAAAAATTAAAAAAAATCTGCAAATCGATATGTTAAAAGCATTGAGTTGGCAGAAGCTATGAATCTCTTGCTGACAAATACTGCCACAAAGTACCCATGGCAGCTGATGCTGCATAGTGAAGGTTGCAGTAGAAGGGTTGGTGCCTGCAGTAACTTCATAACTCCCATCAGTTTGAAATTAACAGAAGGATCCTTAATATCATTTGACTGAGGGAGAACCTGTTATAATAGAAAGACCAACCTGTGTTTATATAGCAGCTCATCAGATCTCAATTGAAATTGGAAGTACTTCACAAAGTAAATTAATTTTGAAGTGTTGCTACTTTTGTCAAATGCATCAGCCATTTTGCATCCAGCAAGGTCCTACAGACAGCAGAGATGAATGACTGATTGATCTGATTTTGCGGTGTTGCTTAAGGGAAGAATCTTGGTCAGGACACACTACTCTTTAATATGCACCTGAACCACAGGAATACGCAGACAGAGCTTAAGTTTAATATCTCATCTGATGGCTGTCGCCTCCAACATTGCAGCATTCCCTCTGTAGTGCACTGGAGCATCAACTTCGATTATGAGCTCACACTCTTGGGATGGGGCTTGTGACAAATTCCATGGTATTAACACTGCACATAGGTAGATAGTGACAGATACCGTTACGGCTCAAACTCACAACTTTCTCACCCAAAGGTAAGAGTGCTACCAACTAAGCCAAACTAATTCTTATGGTCAACGTTTACTGTAAAATCCAATCTGATGGCTGTTGCCTTTGCTGGTGTATTGCTGAATATAGTGCTGCCAGCAGCCAGAACCCTATTGTCCATTACTTCCCCACTCTTCTCTGCCTGCTTCTTGCGGATACTAACAGGAGACTTTTGAATCTCTTTGACCCACTGAGAACTGAAATGGTTTCAATTGCTCGGTTTTAATGTGGGAATGTATGCTCGTGATGCAGCAACATCCTAAGTAACTCTCAATGAGCTCTGCAGGGATTTTGCTATTGGTGATCAGCCAGGAGAACACCGTGACCAACACAAAGTAATGAGTGGCCTGGTGCAGTAAGGGAACATGTTACAGCTAGACAATTGTGAAAGGCAATGCGTGCGTCAGATGACTGAATATTGGTACAGGTAGACTATCCTTTATCCGAAAACCTCGGGACCAGCCGTGTTTCGGTTTTCGGAAAATTTCGGATTTCAGAAGGTATTTTATAAGACTGGGAAATTTGTCGGGGTCGGCGGGGGGTCGGCACAGATATAGGTGTGACTGATGGGTTTGGACGCAGTTCCATTGAAACATATCTGTAATCTGGCTAACGTATTTTCCTGAGACGATCACTGGATAGAGATGCAGGATGTCATTTTTCTCGTCCATCTAGAAAGAGCCTACAGTTCCCTTCCTCCTGTCACAGAATTCTGTTATTGATTCCAATGTGCTGCATCATTCTTCTAGCCATCTTTTGGACGAGACATTAAACCGAGGCCCAGTCTTCCTGCTCTGGTGAACTTTAACAATCCAATGGCACTTTTTGAAGAACAGGGTGTTATTTTGGTGCCCTGGCTAACATTACTCCCTAAACCAACACTGCTAAAAGAAAATTAGTTGTTCATTCATTAATTTGCTGTCTGTGAGGACCTTTCTGTACACAAATAATGACTCACATTTATCTAACTGACTGCACTTCAAATTGCAATCCTTGGTTGTAAAATACCTTGGCACACCCCGAGGATGTGAAAGACGCTATATAAATGCATGTTTGTACTTTTATGTAGATCCATCTCCTATGTGGAGAGCTTCCTGCTGACATTCTGAAAATGGATACTATCTACAACAAATGTATTCTATTTAAGAATTCTGCAGAAACTTAATAATGAAAGGCATCTCTGGCGGGATGTTGGCTGTCAAGTTTAACATCATGTTTCAAAATGCTTCACTGGCGACATCTGTTCAGCAGAGATTTCTAGTAGGATTCTTGTTTTGAGTTTTTTAAGTTTCATTATGCATGACAATTCATCTTTTAAATATTTAAAGACTTTCTACCCAACGGTTCAAGCCTTTGTATTTCCCTTGGAAGAGCTTTGTTTTTTGAGCCAAACAATTGGATTCTGCATGAAAAAAAGAAAAGGCTTTATTCTTGCAGACACCACCCCCCGCCCCCACCATGACAATTGGATAAATACACTTCCCAGTGTGGAGTTGAGCCCTCCAGACCCAAGTTGGATCCTTGCCCTGTTCTGCTTTCAGCCAGGTTGGTGCACTACAATTGCCTCTGTTCCCCTAGGCCGTGGAGAAAAATCATCTAAGGGTCGTGTTCAGACTAGAGCGTTCTGCTGGAAGATGAGCGTGTGGACAGGCTCAGGTATGAGTAGCCTGCTGTCTATGCCACTGTCACCACTCATAAATGAAGACTGGTTACTTGACTGAGATATTACAGGGTGACTCCTGGCACCAGTGGAGTGTACACTTCTTCAAAGCTGTTGCTGAGGGGGTTGCCAAGATGTGGAAGGGGAGAAGGCAAACCAAAAGCTTATCCCAGTGTGGGCTAGAATCCTCTCCTGGTAGCACTGTGCACTCAATTTGCTAGTTTTGGATGTGCCCAGATTTAAATCCAGGACCAAGTAAGAATCTTCTCAGTGTTGCAGTCCCACAGGCATCAACTGAATGACTTTGTGATGAGTTTGACACTTGTATTGAGATTTCTCTTGGAGCCTGAGTGGATGAAGATATTTCACACTGAAAATATTCTCCCTGCTAGTTCCTCCTTAAAGCTGACATTTCATGTTTTCCACACATCACTCCCATCCTGATAATTTTCCTCCCAAAATGTTGCCAGGTAAACAGCGGAACCAATCTTGTGCAACTTGGTATAGTTTAGTCATCACTCTGGGAGCAACAAGATCATTTGTGCACATTTCTTTATGAACAAAATGAGGTTTGATGCAGAATTTACCTCACGGCTCCTAAGTGGGTCAATTAAATTAAATTTGCTACCTCACCATTGTCAGCCTCATCATTATGTAGGAGTTACAGTATAACCAATCCCACACTACCTTACATAACAAAGCCAGTGTTAAAGGGAGAACTAACTGATCAGTTATCAATGAGCCAGCCCTTGATTTAAAGAGTTGACTACTTTTAGAGTAATTTGAACATGGCACCCTACATGATTGTTTTAGAATACACCTTGCTGCTGTCTCTTGTTGGTGAAGCTGATGCATATCAGTAAAAAGAGCTGAACGCTCTGATGTCTCCCTTTTTTCAGAATATGGGTCAGTGGAAAGCTATTGTCAGGGAGCTGAAGGAATGCTCTTGGTAAGGGTTTTGAAAGTGATAGTGGGAGGAGAGGTTGTTCCAAAGGCCAGGGGTGAATTGGCTGAATGGAACCACTGATGGTGCAATGGAGGGAACAAGGTAGCCAGGTGTCAGAAGGTATGAAAGGAACATGCAGCTGGAGGAACATAATGAAGAGATGAGCTTGTCTTCTAGTTAGCTGCTGTTAATTTGAAAATATTGAGTCTGAAATATGAAGCATAATACTGAATAAGGTCCAGCACCCTAGCTTTATTTACTTGCCTTGTAGCACCAGGTGCAAAAATGGTTGTCTGCCTGGACCATCCAGTACCTGCAGTCTAGAAGTCTTCCAGGACTTTCCATGTAGGGAGTCAAGACTGCATAGTACTCCGGTGAAGCAGGGTTAGATAGTTGGGAATGATTAGACTAAGGCGCACAGACCTAATTCAGTCCCCATTTTGAAGTCCCACATTATGTCCTTATCTTTGATACACTTTTATCTGTAGTTAAATAGCAAAACATATGGCAATTCTGGAAGCAGACGAGAGGTAGTTGGGCATCGATGTTTCTCTGCAGTATTGTCCGGGGAGCTGCACTGTCCCTTTAACTAGGTAGGGTATCAATTTGGAGCAACAATGGGTATTCGCTTTCTGTCAGAATCTTCATTAGTGGTTGGTGTCTGACCTTCATAATGTGCTCTGAATTAATACAAGTGCAAACAAGCACTGAGGGCCACTAACACCCTTCACCTGCACAGAGGCCCCAAAAGACCACTGAGGGGCAATGACCCAGGAAAAGAATGCAAGTTCTGGGAATACGGCACCATGTAAGTCCGAGGCCCCTAAGGGAGGGGAATATTGTAGTTTTGGGGGGGGGAATGGGATACGGTCACAATTGCAACTTCTAAACACCTGGCCAGGTGTCACCGCATTCCTGCTCAGTTGCTTTCTGACCCAATTTTGCACAATCGTCTCACTATATTGTGGAAGTGGTTACCTTAGGACAGTTGGAAAAACATAAGTAAGTTTTAAAATAATTACCGATAAATATTTAATTGCCCTTAGTGTGGTATTGAGCCATCCAGACCTAAGGTTCCCAGGCTTAATCCCCAGTCTGTTCAGAGTTAGTTGGGAGGTTAGTGTCAGCTGTGGCTCAGTGGGTAGCACCCTCGCCTCTGAGTCAGAAGGTTGTGGGTTCAAGTCCCACTCCAGGGACTTGAACACATAATCTAGGCTGGCACTGCAGGGGAGTGCTGCACTGTCGGAGGTGCCGTCTTTCGGATGAGACATTAAAGCGAGGCCCCGTCTGCTCTCTCAGGCGGACGTAAAAGATCCCATGGCACTATTTCGAAGAAGAGCAGGGGAGTTCTCCCCAGTGTCCTGGCCAATATTTATCCCTCAACCAACATATCAAAAACAGATTATCTGGTCATTATCATATCGCTGTTTGTGGGAGCTTGCTGTGTGCAAATTGGCTGCCGCGTTTCCCACATTACAACAGTGACCACACATCAAAAGTACTTTATTGGCTGTAAAGCACTTTGAGACGTCCGGTGGTCGTGAAAGGTGCTATAGAAATGCCAATCTTTCTTTAATAGGGGTGCTACAATTGACCCCTGGGCGGGGGGGGGGAAATCACCCAATCATTATCAAGCTGGTAAATGCATCTGTGGACGTCAGGTGATGACTGGATTGGGCTTGGTTGTAGTGGTGCCATTGTTGAATAGTCTGCTCGCACTATCTGGGCACAAACAGGAACATTGGCCAATTGGGGGAGGTACCAGGGAGTGAGCAGCTTCTGGAACGGTACCATAGTGAGGAGTCAGCAGCGTCTGGAGAGGAGGGGAGCAAAGTGGCAAAGATTTTTTTTTAAAAGAAGTAATGAAGGTATATTTTATTCATTTCAACGTATAAAATAAGACACCTCTTTTAACCAGCATTAAGAAGCTGTGTATTTCACCACCTCAACAGCAGGTGTCACCCTCGTGCTACAGTTTCTTGTAGCCTGGCCTGGGAGGGATAACATTTAATGAGCACTGTGTAATACCATCAATCATTCCAATCTTTCATTACATTTAGATTTTGTGGAACAAAGTGTTATTACATGTCTATCTTTTCTTTTGGTTATTTTATTTTTCCTTCCCTCTTGCTAGCTCTTCCCTAACTTAACCTCGTCAAAGCCTCGGCTGATGCTTCTTCACCCCCTGCGGAGAAGCAGCTGCCTTCTGTTCGGCGTCACCCCATTGTGGCACAATTAGTACCATGTGGTGAATCGTGACTGTCAGGCTGGATCCTGCTTTCACTCCCCCCAATGGCTCTGCCAGTTCATCCAGTGTGCAGCTGAGCCACAAAGACTGGACAGGACCAAGGTTCAAATCCCTGGTTTGTGCTGAATTAGCTGGTCTCAGGCAAGGTGGCAGCAGCGATGCTAAAGTGGCCTCCTGCGGAGAAGAAGAATTGCTCCCTCCTGTTCTCTCTCATCATCCCTGCTGGGGAAAGTGTTACGTGTGTGAACATCAGATGAGAACAACATAAGGTAAGATTGTGATGCCCTCCCTCCACAGTAAAATAGCCTGATGGCCACTCTTTGGCTCCCATGGAAAGGGAGCCCAAGGCCGCCTCCACACCTGATGCTTCAATATTATAAAATACTGTGGGGAGAAAAAAAGCCCGAATCTTGGTGTCTGATTTTAAATTGCCAGCCAGCCTGTTTGAGAACTATTCAAAAGCCACACGACTGCCAACCCTAAGTTGACTTTCAAGTTGCCACGTTACTAAAATCTAATAATTTTTAAGAGGGTGTGGGTAAAAGGCTAGAGAATAGGAATGAGTGGACAGCTCTTTTGGAGAACTGGAGTGGACGTGATGGGTAGGGTTGCCAACTCTGGTTGGGTCTATTGCTGGAGGTTTCATCACATGACCTCCTGCCTCCAATCACCCCGCCCGGTCAAATTGCCTTTTCCCCCCATCTCCAATACTTTTATAACTAATAAACGAAAGTGTTCAAAGAAAATTAAAAATAAGCACATGCCCCTCTGATTTTCTCCCGGGTTTGCTCGCAGCAGTTTTCAGGAGATTAGTCTTTAATTTCTGGAGACTCCAGGGCAATCTTCTTCTTCTTCTTAGGCAGTCCCTCGGAATCGAGGATGACTTGCTTCCACATTAAAAATGAGTTCTCAGGTGACTGATGAGTCCAATGCAGGACTGACAGTCTCTGTCACAGGTGGGGCAGACGGTGGTTGAACGGGTGGGTGGGGTACTTGGGTTGACGTGCGCTCCTTCCGCTGTTTGCGCTCGGCTTCCGATTGCTCCCGGCGAAGAGACTCGAGGTGTTCAGATCCTTCCCGGATGCTTCTCCTCCACTTTGTCTTGGGCCAGGGATTCCCAGGTGTCGGTGGGGATGTTACACTTTTTCAAGGAGGCTTTGAGAGTGTCCTTGAAGCGTTTCCTCTGCCCACCTGGGGCTCTCTTGCCGTGTTGGAGCCCTGAGTAGAGCGCTTGTTTTGGGAGTCTTGTATCGGGCATGCGGACAATGTGGCCCATCCATTGGAGCTGATCGAGCATGGTCAAAGCTTCGATGCTGGGGATGTTGGCCTGAGTGAGAACACTGACGTTGGTGCACCTATCCTGCCAATGGATTTGCAGGATCTTGCGGAGGCAGCGTTGGTGGTACCTCTCCAGTGCTTTGAGGTGCCTGCTGTACATGGTCCATGTCTCTGAAGCATACAGCAGGGCAGGTATCACTGCTGCTCTGTAGACCATGAGCTTAGTGCCGGGTTTGAGGTCCTGGTCTTCAAACACTCTCTTCCTTGGGCGACCGAAGGCTGCACTGGCACACTGAAGGCGGTGTTGGACTTCGTCGTCGACATCTGCCCTTGTTGACAGTAGGTATGAAAAGCGGTCCACGTTGTCCAAGGCCTTGTCATGGATTTTGATAATCCTGGCAACCCTAGCAAACAGCCAAATGGTGGTCTTATGTACTATAAAATTCTATGAAATTACTGCATATCTTAGTTTTTATTTAGTCTGTGCAGCCATTCCTAGTTCCTCGAACATTTCTCTGTGGTAAATCTGTGTTGCAATCCATATTAACCAACAATTCTCATGCTTTAACAATCAACCTGGCACTAGTATGAGGAAATGCCATTTTTAGTTATGCTGCAGAACCAAGGCTGTGGGGCTCCATCCCTTCCCCTGTACAGTGGCGAGCTCCTTGTCTATTCACTCAGCTTCAGCTTTATCATAGAATGTTCTTGTGTTCAGACAACTCCCTGTAATTTAAAAAAAGATTTTCTAACTCTGCTGATTACTACAGGCCCCACCCCCACCCTCTGGTATCTCACCCAAGTGGCCATTTTTCACCGGTCAACCTTGATTGCCGGAAAGCACTTCACCCTCGGGAAATATCCCAATTTTCCAGCAGGAGGACTGGTTAGTGACAGCTAAATGTTGTATCCCAACAACTGCCCTGACTGTAAGCAGCTAATTTAGCACAGAAAGGGGATGGAACACAGAATTACATCGAATTTACAGCACAGAAACAGGCCGTTCCGCCCTAATGGGTCTGTGCCGGTGTTTCTGCTCCACACGAGCCTCCTCCCACCTTACTTCATCTCAGCCCATCAACACATCCTTCTGCTCCTTTCTCCCTCGTGTGTTTATCTGGCTTCCCCCTTAAATGAATCTTTGCTGCTCGCCTCAACTACTCCCTGTGGTAGCGACTTCCACATTCTCACCACCACATTAGACCTTTCTGACCTGCATATCTCAATTACTCACCGGCTCAACTCGCTATGTATTCGGGGCAGCCCTGAGTTGTCCGATTATTGTCACGCACTAAAAAAAACAACGGCACTCCTCCTCCACTGCAGTGATGCACTGAATCGTTCTCAGGTTTGACCCTTCATTCTCCTCCCCTTTGCACAATCTCTTATTTCAATGAGACTGATGAACAGAAGGTGCTGCTTTTACAGCACAGAGATGCAGACGAGGGGAGAGGCTGAGGTCTCGCTGCGTAAATGATCCGATGTTCAAGGAAGCAGCAGCATATCTTGTCCCGTGACAAGCTGGGTCTAAGCATGTGCCGCCAGCTTAAGGCTGCCTTTATCAGTAAAATAAATTGGGGAGGAAGATGCAGGCCCCGGGTGTTGGCACTCTGCATCTCCCTATTGTACAGCAGAGCCCAGAAGCGATACTTCAGATTGAACCCTGACACATAGAAGTCGTGATGTAAAACCACCTCCACAAGCCTCTTGCCCCTCAACAGCTGTCGAAATCTGTTTTGAAGGATTGTGCTGTCACTGCAGTGCTGCAAATCTCTAAACTGGCCAGGGAGTAAAGCCCTCCCGGTATCTGGGACCCCTCGTTTCCTCATCGTGTCTTGTAGCTCGTCAACCGAACACAAAATGCCTCCGCATGGCTCATGCAGCAAAAGGTCAGGACATTTCCTTTGCTTCAAATAATTTCATAAAACGTTCCCCTTTCCTCTCCCAGCAGAGAGACGGAGTCTTCAGGAGTTGCACGGCAAGAGAGCCCCAGGTGGGCAGCTTCAAGAACACCCTCAAAGCCTTCTTGAAAAAGTGCAACATCCCCATCGACACCTGGGCCAAGACTGCACAAACTGGAGGAGAAGCATCCGGGAAGGCGCCGAACACCTTGAGTCTCTTCGCCGGGAGCAAGAGGAAACCAAGCGCAAACAGCGGAAGGAGCGCACATCAACCCAAGCACCCCACCCACCCGCCCCTTCAACCACCGTCTGCCCCGCCTGTGACAGAGACTGTGGGTCCCACATTGGACTCATCAGTCACCTGAGAACTCAGCTTTAGTGTGGAAGCAAGTCATCCTCGGTCCCGAGGGACTGCCTAAGAAGAAGAAGACAGTGTAATATTAGTGATCTTTTTACAGGGCATCTGGGCAATGTGACTTGCAAGAATAATTTGCTGCGTTAGTAGAGACAGTCCATCCTCTTATCACTTGATCACGGGCTCAGGGGATAAGTAATGACATTTATTCTTGTTAAAAATGAGAACAGAAGGGTGGAGAACAGGACTGATCCCCGGCCTGTGCTGATCTCTGTTGGGACAACAAAGAAAGAACTTGTATTTCTATAGCGCTTCTCGTGACCTCAGGATGACCCCAAGCACTTTACAACCAGTGAAGTACTTTTGAAGCGTTAGAAATGTGGCAGCCAATTTGCGCACAGCAAGATCCCACAAGCGCCAACGTGATAATGACTGGATCAACTGTTTTAGTGATGTTGGTTGGGGGATAAATATTGACCAGGACACCGGGAAGAACTCTCCTGCTCTTCTTTGAAATAGTGCCACTGGATCTTTTATGTCCACCTGAGAGGGCAGACTGAGCCTCGGTTTAATGTCTCCTCTGAAAGACGGCACCTCTGACAGTGCAGCACTCCCTCAGCACTGCACTGAAGTGTCAGCGTAGATTTTTGTGCTCAAATCTCTGGAGTGGGACTTGAACCCACAACCTTCTGACTCAGAGGCGAGTGTGCCACCCACTGAGCCACAGCTGACAGCAGTTACTGGATGGCAGCCAGTACCCTCATGTCTTCAGGAGAGGGAGTAAATTGTGGGGAAAAAGCTCAAGTGAAGCCAGGGCTCTAATCGCCGACACTGAGTTCAGACCACAGGCGTACTGAGCTGTGGGGAACGGACCAGCAGATTGAATGGGGGAATCATCCCAGCATGTGATCCTGCAGATTGCTGGAGGCTGCTGGTTTCAGTGCTGTCCTCCTTAGTTCTCAAGGGTGGAGGCCAGTGGCATTTCTCAAGTGGAAGGGCAGCGGGTTAGAGGGGGCACCTGCTGTCGGCTTGGACAGGTCACGGGCCCAAGCTCTCAGCTTCAAGTCGGAGGGCAGGCAGAGAAAGAAAAAAGGGATAAAAATACAGGAAAGGGCCGGAATGGACCCAAAATATAAAGAAAAGGAACATTAACAATGTATAGAAACATAAGTGTGAAATGATAATTGCTTAGGTATATTCAAATTTGTCAAATATTCAGTGTAACGTCGAGGAGATATCTCCGCTCCAATTGCTCATGATCATTACTGATTAACACTCGGATCTGATTTGTCTCATTTGGGTTGAGCGTCTTTTATTTCCCGCGGGAAAATTCAAAATGAATGTCTGATCCCAGAAGGATTTGCAGTCATGTAAGTACCAGGCATTAAGGTGTGTGTAAGTAGACTCTCCCACCCGGCCACCCCCTACACACAGCAGGTGTGTGCAAGCGTGGTTGGGATAATGGAATAATCGATCTCATTGAGTCTTTTTGTTGATTTTTTTCTTTGCCTCTCCCTCCCTGATGAGTTTCTGGAGCATGCGGGCCTCCTCCCAGTGTAATACAGTTACACCCTGGCGTACAGTGCACTGCCTTTCACTAAAGCTGCTTTCTGCTGGAATAAAGCAAGTGCAGAGTTTCCTCAATGGACCGTGGCCTGAATATCACAGCGTTAGGTTGAGGGTCAGACTGCCGAGTGGGGACTGTGTGTCAGAGATACAGAACGAAGCAGGGATAAGAAAACAGACTGAGTGGCGACATTGTAGCTTTGAAATATAAGGATGCGGGGGACTTAGAACGATGTAATAGAGGTTGAAGGTAACTGGAGTTGGATATAACATGAGGCAGGATAGAAGGCAGATGGTTGGCATATTGGTCTCCTTATTTAAGGAAGGATGTAAATGCGCTGGAAGCAGTTCAGAGAAGGTTTATTAGACTAATAGCTGGAATGTGCGGGTTGTCTTATGAGGAAAGGTCGGACAGGCAGGGCTTGTATCCGCTGGAGTTTAGAAGAGTAAGAGGTGACTTGATTGAAACATATAAGATCCTGAGAGGTCTGGACAGGGTGGATGTGGAGAGGATGTTTCCTCTTGTGGGAGGATCTAGAACTAGGGGTCACTGTTTAAAAATAAGGGGTCGCCCATTTAAGACAGAGATGAGGAGAAATTTTTTCTCACAGAGGGTCGTGGGTCTTTGGAACTCTCTTCCTCAGAGGGCGGTGGAAGCAGAGTTTTTGAATATTTTTACAGCGGTAGATATATTCTTGATAAGCAAGGGGGTGAAAGGTTATCGGGGGTAGGCGGGAAGGTGGAGTGATCAGATCAGCCATGATTTTTTTGAATGGCGGAGCAGGCTCGAGGGGCCGAGTGGTTTACTCCTGCTTCTAATTCGTATGTTCATATGTTGAATGAAGAGTTGGAAGGCGAGGGACATTCCAGCAGGCTTGGCACAGGGTGGATGCGGGAGACATAGCAACTACACATGACATTAATGAGCGCAGGTCCGAAGGTCAACAGGCCCGATTTTGCAAAGTTCAATTGTGCTCGAACAGATTTACACGTGAAATGGGACTTTGAGTGAATGTACCCAACATTCACATTCTGAATCTCCCTCCATAAGTCAGTAATTGCCCCAGGAAGGGTCCACATTCAATCCCTGATCTCATCCAGGGCAACAGTTTGGGGTACTACAGTTGGCCTCAGCACCCCTGGGCTTGGGACGGGAAAATCAATCCTGTTCCTGATCTCTACCCAGTGACCCATCTTGGAGAGTGTGAACGTGTTGATATCGGGCCAGGACGAGATCGGGCTCATTCGTGATGCTTCCCAAGATTGAATATCCAGCTGCCAGGTGCCGAAAAGGTGGTGTGATTTTTGGCAGGATGGACCTTCTGCCCGCCGCATGTTCGGCCTATTTCCCGGGGTCAAGCACTATGGAATAATTTGGACGAGCGCAGGTGGCATTCGTCGCAAGCCTCGGTTGCCCGTTTCAGGAAGGGACATTGTTGCAGTGTCTGCTGCAGAGAAGCTTATTCGCAAAAAAATTACATCAATTTTGAATTTCTCACTTTGCTTGGTGCAATCAATTGCTTTGGAAAGAGGACCTATAAAAGTCCAACCCCCAACCACCACCACCCCCATGGCCCATTGCCTATGACATATTCATGTCATTTGCATCTAATTACAATTTGCCCACCCTTATTTGGGGAAACACATTGCCTGCCCAATGTCGTTTTTCTGGCTGAAAATCCTGAAAGTGGCATCTCGGGGAGTCGTTCTGCCGACTCCCAGCCCTAGCTTGCCCCTCGCTGCCGGAGCTCTCTCTCTTAGGCAGTCCCTCAGAATCGAGGATGACTTGCTTCCACACTAAAAATGAGTTCTCAGGTGGCAGATGAGTCCAATGCGGGACCTATAGTCTCTGTCACAGATGGGGCAGACGGTGGTTGAAGGGGCGGGTGGGTGGGCTGCTTGGGTTGACGTGCGCTCCTTGCGCTGTTTGCGCTTGGCTTCTGCTTGCTCCCGGTGAAGAGACTCGAGGTGTTCGGCACCTTCCTGGATGCTTCTCTTCCACTATGTGCGGTCTTGGGCCAGGGATTCCCAGGTGTCGGTGGGGATGTTGCACTTTTTCAAGGAGGC
This sequence comes from Somniosus microcephalus, assembly GCF_052327205.1. Taxonomy (NCBI): domain Eukaryota; kingdom Metazoa; phylum Chordata; class Chondrichthyes; order Squaliformes; family Somniosidae; genus Somniosus; species Somniosus microcephalus. The sequence continues at coordinate 26,468,645 of NC_141011.1, forward strand.
TTTGAGGGTGTCCTTGAAGCGTTTCCTCTGCCCACCTGGGGCTCTCTTGCTGTGTCGGTGCTCCGAGTAGAGCGCTTGTTTTGGGAGTCTCGTGTCGGGCATGCGGACGATGTGACCCGTCCATCAGAGCTGACCGAGCGTGGTCAAAGCTTCGATGCTGGGGATGTTGGCTTGAGCGAGAACACTGACGTTGGTGCGCCTATCCTGCCAATGGATTAGCAGGATCTTACGGAGGCAGCATTGGTGGTACCTCTCCAGTGCTTTGAGGTGCCTGCTGTACATGGTCCATGACTCTGAAGCATACAGGAGGTCGGAGCTACCACACGAGGAGCCCATGGAACCGTGAGCCAGCGTGAGCCAGCATTAGCCAGCGTGAGCCAGCATTAGCCAGTGTGAGCCAGCGTGAGCCAGCATTAGCCAGTGTGAGTCAGCACCCTCAGGAGAGGCAGGGAGAAAGATAGGGGCAATGTGGTACAATAGCACCACGGAGGGGAAGGCAGCAATTGATTGAGTTGCTTTCATCGCCATGTGACTGTGTTGTAGGGTTTGTGATTGTCCGATTAACTACATTCTGTGTTGCTTGAAACCAGGAATGCTAAGGTGCCAGTCACCTAGAACCTGACACTGAAAGTAGCTGTGCTTGAAAATATGAATTACAAAACAGAGAGACCATAGTCTCATACAAACCACAGCATAGGAGACCATTCGGCCCATTGTATCTGTGCTGGCTCTTTGCTAGAGCAATCCAAAGCTAATCTCATTGCCCTGCTCTCTCCCCATAGATTATTTGAAGCAAAAATGTTTATCCAATCTTCCCTTAAAGATGCATTGGTCTGTGCTTCAACCACTACCTATCGCAAAGCATTCCGTGCTCCAACAACCCTCCTGAGTAAAGAATTTCTCTTAACCTCTTTCCTCACTCTGGTACTAACAATTTTAAATTGATGACCTGTTGTTACTGACTCCCCCACCAGAGAAAATAGTCTTTCCCTATTCACCCGATCAAACCCCTTCATAACTCTAGACAGCCCTATTTATACAGAAGTGAACATTCCTGTTAGCTGCGGTAGGGCTGGGGGTGCTACAATTTGCCACAGTCCCCCGATTCACAGAACAGAATATCAGTCAGGCTTCCCACTCTTAACTGCTACACAGCAATCCCTGCTGGAAGTGTATATGTGTGGATGTTGGGTGAAACAGGCATTGCCATCAGCTCGCTGCCAGTATTGACGTATGAACAATGGCTACTTCGCCGAGGTACCAAAGAGTGGGATCCTATCCCAGTGAGGAAGTGAATGTCTTCAGGAGAGGAGGAGGGGTGAGAAATTCAGAGGAAAACAAACTGGAGAGAAAAATAAGAGAAAATGGAAAATTCTAACCCTGGGCTATTTTTGCTCTCACAAACATTAAATGTTGCCAGAGGCCAAAGAGATTATCTTTGAAGCCCAATGGCTGTGAGTAAACATTTAAAAAAGATCTGACCCTCAGCCTGGAAATTCCTTTTTTAAAATCATTAATTTCCTTCTGTTATCAGTGTGGCGCCCAACAACATGAAGTTCCTGCCAGTAGGGAGTTAGCTCTGCACTTAGATCTGATTCACTAGACTCGTCAGTGGATGTGTCAGTGATAAAGGATTGAGCTCCATTGCCAAGTGTAACAGATACAGGACAACTTCTCAGAGGCATTTTCTTAAAGGAAAAATAGAAGCATGCAAAAAGGGTGAAGAAAGACCATCAAACCTCCCAGTGCTCAACCCATTCACCCAACAATGCACCTACCCTCCCCAACCACTAGTGATGTTCACTCCCAGGAAAGGGAAAAAAACTTCAGCCAATTTCAGGAAAAACTCTGGGAAATTCCTCTTCAACTCTCTAATACCATAGTTACCAATAGTAAAGCACTGGGCTCCATATTGCTCTGCTCTCCTTCCCCCACCACACATTTCAATAATGCCACTTTCATGGGCGACTGGATGGTGACAGGTGACCAGGAGCCAGGTGCTTCAGGACCAGAGAAAGGAGATGTGCAAAACGGATTTTTGCCTATTCTGAATTTAATAATTTGTATTCTTCTATTGCTAGAATTAGCATGTAAGGAGTTAACTCCCAATGCTATACAAAGTACTCCTGACAGTAGAAAGTTATCAGCTGAGATCAGACAGTTGTCTGGGAAAGGATTCCTCAAGGTGAAAGTTTATTTTTGGCCCACAGAATGTGGTCTAAAGTTTACGCTTATTCAGCCCAGGAGGTGCACTATTTGCAGTTAGAAACATCTTGTGCTATTGTCAGAATGATCCACATTGTTCCTCAGAAATACAGTCGGGACCCGCCGGTTGGCCTATAGCCAGCCAGACTACAAGAAGGGCAGGTCCTGACCCGACGTAGTGTCTTTGATTGTTAGCTGTTTTGGAGAGCAACGAGGAGAGACCAGGACAGAATTCCCTTTGTGACTGGCAGCTCGGTGGGCAGAGACATTGTCACAGCTTTATATTGGCATCCCACAGGTAATATGAGGTCAAAGAGCAGTCAGAATAATTGAAACTTGCAGCCATTTTAAAAACCTGAACTAGTTTAGCCAGGGGAGGATTCAACTGCAGGAAGTTTACAGGAAGCGGTCTTTGATTTTCAGGTCCACATTCAGAGAGAAAGCAAGTTGTGTCTGTGTGGTTTTGGACATCTGGGCATGTAGGGAAATATACATCTTAAGTTATATGAATAGTGTGCATTATGTAAATAAAACCACTTATTGGTTCTAAGCCTATTCCTTGAATTAGTACGAATATTTATATAGTCCACAATTTGGAAAGAGAGGAGAATTCATACATGACACATTCCAGTAACTAGTGTACAGAGTAAGGGATCTGTCATCCCAGAGTTGTGCAATTATTCACCTAGATATTGGGCAGGTAAAGGTGCACTCTGAATTGTAAGGAACATAAGGTCTGCTTATAAAATGGAAACTTTTGCAGGGGCTGGGGGTGGTGTTGGGGGGGGGAACTAAAGTGTTCTTCGTTTTCCATTTAAAGGCAAAGCAGTGGCCGGAGACTGATTTAGATATTAACATTCTCTCATCAAAGAATAATTAATATAATTACAGCCGTAAAATCCATAATCTGAGCTTTTTATGCTTTCTAATTAACAGAACAAGCAACAATTGAGAAAGCAGGCTCAATGAATAGATATGGTTAACAAAGCTCAGTACAGGGACCCCACATGAAAACTAATCACTAAATTACTACCAACAAAATGAAAGAGAAGTTCTCCGAGCCTGGGCCCAGGATTCTGAGGATCTCCTTTGTCAAGAGGTTCGGTCGCATGGGTAGATAAAAAGCTGACTTTTCACACTCTGGCACACTGGTATATCCCACTGCTCCTGTTGTAACACTGATATACCCCCAACACCTCACTGTACACTGATATACACCACACACCTCACTGTAACACTCTGATAGACCCCATACCCCTCACTGTAACACTCTGATAGACCCCACACACCTCACTGTAACACTGATAGACCCCACACCCCTCACTGTAACACTGATAGACCCCACACCCCTCACTGTAACACTCTGATAGACCCCACACCCCTCACTGTAACACTCTGATATACCCCACACCCCTCACTGTAACACTGATAGACCCCACACCCCTCACTGTAACACTCTGATAGACCCCACACCCCTCACTGTAACGCTCTGATAGACCCCACACCCCTCACTGCAACACTGATAGACCCCACACCCCTCACTGTAACACTCTGATAGACCCCACACCCCTCACTGTAACACTCTGATAGACCCCACACACCTCACTGTAACACTGATAGACCCCACACCCCTCACTGTAACACTGATAGACCCCACACCCCTCACTGTAACACTCTGATAGACCCCACACCCCTCACTGTAACACTGATAGACCCCACACCCCTCACTGTAACACTCTGATAGACCCCACACCCCTCACTGTAACGCTCTGATAGACCCCACACCCCTCACTGCAACACTGATAGACCCCACACCCCTCACTGTAACACTCTGATAGACCCCACACCCCTCACTGTAACACTCTGATATACCCCACACCCCTCACTGTAACACTGATAGACCCCACACCCCTCACTGTAACACTCTGATATACCCCACACCCCTCACTGTAACACTCTGATAGACCCCACACCCCTCACTGTAACACTCTGATATACCCCACACCCCTCACTGTAACACTGATAGACCCCACACCCCTCACTGTAACACTCTGATATACCCCACACCCCTCACTGTAACGCTCTGATAGACCCCACACCCCTCACTGTAACACTGATAGACCCCACACCCCTCACTGTAACACTGATAGACCCCACACCCCTCACTGTAACACTCTGATAGACCCCACACCCCTCACTGTAACACTCTGATATACCCCACACCCCTCACTGTAATACTCTGATATACCCCACACCCCTCACTGTAACACTGATAGACCCCACACCCCTCACTGTAACACTCTGATATACCCCAAACCCCTCACTGTAATACTCTGATATACCCCACACCCCTCACTGTAACACTGATAGACCCCACACCCCTCACTGTAACACTCTGATATACCCCACACCCCTCACTGTAACACTCTGATAGACCCCACACCCCTCACTGTCACACCCCTCACTGTAACACTCTGATAGACCCCACACCCCTCATTGTAACACTCTGATATACCTCACACCCCTCACTGTAACACTGATAGACCCCACACCCCTCACTGTAACACTCTGATAGACCCCACACCCCTCACTGTAACACTCTGATATACCCCACACCCCTCACTGTAACACTGATAGACCCCACACCCCTCACTGTAACACTCTGATATACCCCACACCCCTCACTGTAACACTCTGATAGACCCCACACCCCTCACTGTAACACTCTGATATACCCCACACCCCTCACTGTAACACTGATAGACCCCACACCCCTCACTGTAACACTCTGATATACCCCACACCCCTCACTGTAACGCTCTGATAGACCCCACACCCCTCACTGTAACACTGATAGACCCCACACCCCTCACTGTAACACTGATAGACCCCACACCCCTCACTGTAACACTCTGATAGACCCCACACCCCTCACTGTAACACTCTGATATACCCCACACCCCTCACTGTAATACTCTGATATACCCCACACCCCTCACTGTAACACTGATAGACCCCACACCCCTCACTGTAACACTCTGATATACCCCACACCCCTCACTGTAACACTCTGATAGACCCCACACCCCTCACTGTCACACCCCTCACTGTAACACTCTGATAGACCCCACACCTCTCATTGTAACACTCTGATATACCTCACACCCCTCACTGTAACACTGATAGACCCCACACCCCTCACTGTAACACTCTGATATACCCCACACCCCTCACTGTAACACTCTGATATACCCCACACCCCTCACTGTAACACTCTGATATACCCCACACCCCTCACTGTAACACTCTGATATACCCCACACCCCTCACTGTAACACTGATAGACCCCACACCCCTCACTGTAACACTCTGATATACCCCACACCCCTCACTGTAACGCTCTGATAGACCCCACACCCCTCACTGTAACACTGATAGACCCCACACCCCTCACTGTAACACTGATAGACCCCACACCCCTCACTGTAACACTCTGATAGACCCCACACCCCTCACTGTAACACTCTGATATACCCCACACCCCTCACTGTAATACTCTGATATACCCCACACCCCTCACTGTAACACTGATAGACCCCACACCCCTCACTGTAACACTCTGATATACCCCACACCCCTCACTGTAACACTCTGATAGACCCCACACCCCTCACTGTCACACCCCTCACTGTAACACTCTGATAGACCCCACACCTCTCATTGTAACACTCTGATATACCTCACACCCCTCACTGTAACACTGATAGACCCCACACCCCTCACTGTAACACTCTGATATACCCCACACCCCTCACTGTAACACTCTGATATACCCCACACCCCTCACTGTAACACTCTGATATACCCCACACCCCTCACTGTAACACTCTGATATACCCCACACCCCTCACTGTAACACTGATAGACCCCACGCCCCTCACTGTAACACTCTGATATACCCCACACCCCTCACTGTAACGCTCTGATAGCCCCCACACCCCTCACTGTAACACTGATATACCCTGTAGGGGGTTTTGGTTTGGGGATTGTGTCTGGCCAGTCAGTCGTATCTGAGCTGCTCCAGCCCCGTGCGGTTCGAATCGCTCCCCCTTTGGTTCTGACCACCGGACTTATTTACAAGTAGCGATATAGACAAACGAGACCAGTGGTTTGGTGCAAAGAAAACCAATGTTTATTAAAATAGAGAACAATTACTATACAGAGAAAAATCACTATGGATTAGGGTTGCAAAGGGGTGGAAAGTTTCCGGTAAATTTCTGGAAATTTTCCACGGGAAGTTTAGGTTGGGAATTTTGGGAATTTTGCCCAAAAAAACACATGCTAGCATAATATTGTTTTTTTTGTATTTCTTTCTTTTTTTTTCCACAGGTCCTCTCTTAAAATTACTAACAGAGATGGAATCTTAATTATTAAGGAATTTCTTAATCAATATATGTTTATCTTCTTACTTGGCTTGTTTTAATAATTACAAGTTTTGTGTGTGACTGTGAACAAATGTGTCCTGATTGGTTGGATGAGTGGATGAGCGATTAGCTCCCTCTATTTGTAATATTTGCATATCGAATTGTGATTGGCCTGCAGGCATCTGTTAGACTGCTATAGTTTTTTTAAGATCCAGGTTAGGGGTCCTGAGGGAAGTCATTTTGTTTTCTGCTGATGTTGTGATGATGCAGTAAGTAAATCAGACTTTATACCAAATAAACCAGTTACTTGTTGAACTCTGTTGTCCTTCAATTTAAAATATACAAAATAATACACTATTGGTGATGTAGCGTCGTGTGTGTACAGGTCATGCTTCCATCACATGGAGCATCAGCAAAAATGTACTCACCCTGTTGCAATCGTGCTGATCGACCGCAGTTCGACACAGAGATGAATGCCCTTTATTTCTCTGCATAGAACAATGCCACGTTTACCGTCGGATGTGTGGAAGCATTTTACCCCAGGCATTAAAGATGGAAAGACTGTGTACATGTGCAAACACTGTAGAAAGCCATATGTAAAGAATGCCACAAAGATGCAGCAGCATTTATCCAAATGCAACAACTTCACTCAAAGCTCACAGCAGTCAGCCCAGAGTTCCTCTGCTTCCATTCAAGAAGATGATGGTTCTCATTCAGCATCAGGCTCCTTATCATCAGCAACTCCTGGCCCACTTGGAAGGTTCTTTGATACAATGGATAACCATAGCCAGAAGAATGCAGATGAGTGCCTTGCTCGGGCTGTATATGCAACAAGCTCACCCCTCATGCTCACAGCCAATGTGTACTGGAAGAGATTTTTCAATGTTATTCGCCCTGCATACTGTCCTCCCACCAGACATGCTTTGTCTACTTATTTGCTGGAGGCTGAGTATAACAGAGTCCAAGGAAAGCTCAAAGAAACGATAGCGATGGCAGACTGTGTTGCAGTTATCTCAGATGGGTGGTCAAATGTACGAGGGGAGGGCATCATAAACTACATCGTCTCCACTCCTCTCCCAGTGTTCTTCAAGAGCACAGACACGAAGGACAACAGACACACAGGCACATACATTGCTGATGAGCTGAAAGCGGCCATCAACGATCTTGGATCACAAAACGTCTTTGCAGTAGTTACTGACAATGCTGCGAATATGAAGGCTGCTTGGGCTCAAGTGGAGGAGGCCTACCCTCATATTACGTCTATTGGGTGCGCAGCTCATGGGCTTAACCTGCTCCTCAAGGACATCATGGGTTTGAGAACCACGGAAGCACTGTACAAGAGAGCCAAGCAAGTTGTTAAGTATGTCAGGGGAAAACAGGTAGTTGCAGCAACCTACAACTCCAAGCAAATGACAAAGAACAAGAACACCACACTGAAGCTGCCCAACAACACTAGATGGGGTGGTGTTGTCATAATGTACAACAGCCTTCTGGAGGGTAAGGAGTCGCTGCAAGAAATGGCAATATCCCAGTCTGGGGATATGGAAACCACCATCAAGAAAATACTGCTGGATGATGTGTTTTGGGAGAGAGCGGTTAGCAGCCTTAAACTACTCTCACCAGTAGCATCTGCAATTGCTCAGATTGAAGGAGATGACGCTGTCTTGTCAGATGTTCTCAGGCTTTTTACTGATTTAAAAGAACAAATCAGCATTGCCCTACCCACATCCCTGCTGCTCAAAGCAGAGGAGAAGGCAATTGTTCAATTCATACAGACGCGTCAAGAATTTTGTGTCAATCCGATTCATGCTGCAGCATACATGCTGGACCCAAAGCATGTTGGGAGACCAATACTTTCTGGAGAACAGATCAACAGCGCTTACAGTGTGATTTCTACCCTCTCACACCATCTCAATCTGGATGTGGGCAAAGTTCTGGGGAGTCTGGCAAAGTTCTCTACCAAGCAAGGTCTTTGGAATGGGGATGGGATATGGGAATCATGCAAGCATATCAGTGCACATACCTGGTGGAAGGGACTTTGTGCATCTGAGGCCCTGTCACCTATTGCATCGGTGATACTCCAAATCCCACCTTCATCAGCGGCCTCTGAACGAAACTGGTCACTTTTTGGGAATACGCATACAAAGGTGCGCAACAGGCTGACTAACAAGAGAGTGGAGAAACTGGTGGCTATCCGGGCGAACCTACAACTTATTGAGCCAGATACAGAAGTGTCCACCACACAGCTAGACACTGACACAGAGGAGGAAATGGACACGTCAGAGCCAGAGTCAGAGAATCAGGAGGAGCAATGAGGAGTAGAAGACTCAGAAGACTCATGAGTAGAAGACTCAAAGGGACAAAATAAGGACAAATTACAGGCTAAATAAGCTGACGCTCTTTTTATTTTATTTTAGATGGGTCTTTTTTGTGGGGGTTCAATAAAGTTCAAAATTATAACCTAAATAAAGTTTTGAAAGCCTGTTTTTATTTGTATGGAACAGTATGTCTATTTTGATGACAAAGATAATATAAGGGTCAGAGACAAAAACCATCCGTGTGCAAAAAAACTCAAAATTCCCATAAATTCCCGAAAATTCCCATGGAAAGTTTCCTCTTTTAAAAATTCCCAGAATTTTGCAACCATACTATGGATGCAACACAATTACACTTAACGGGGGAGGAGAAACGGACACACCGAGGGAAAATGACTAAAATGACACTTTAGCAATTCCTCTTAACTCCCACCCTTTACACCTATCTAGGTTGTCTTGTGATGGGCCAGAAAATTGATGCTCACCAGTCTCGGATGTTGAAACGCATGCTCCGTGCCCTGTTGCCTGCCGATGTTTTAGGTTTTCACCGCCCAAAGCAGAGATACCCCAGTGTTTGAAACGTAACTGCGGGTATTCTACTTCCCTGGACGGGCTCTTCGTCGACGATCTTCTCGCTGGGTTGATGATACGGCAGGGCACCGGAGGCGAGGCAGGAGAGAGAGAGAGAGATGGCTTCCCGAGGGATTAGTTATACCCTTCCCGGTAGCCCTTATCTCCCGCCAGATCAGCTCATTTCTTTTGTCATAGAAACATAGAAACATAAAAGATAGGAGCAGGAGTAGGCCATTCGGCCCTTCGAGCCTGCTCCGCCATTCAATGAGATCATGGCTGATCATCCAAATTCAGTACCCTGTCCCTGCCTTCTCCCCATATCCCTTGATCCCTTTAGCCTTAAGAAATATATCCAACTCCTTCTTGAATATATTTAATGAACTGGCCTCCACCGCCCTCTGTGGCAGAGAATTCCACAGGTTCACCACTCTCTGGGTGAAGAAATTCCTCCTCATTTCAGTCCTAAATGGCTTACCCCTTATCCTTAGACTATGACCCCTGGTTCTGGACTCCCCGGCCATCAGAAACATCCTTCCTGCATCTAGTCTGTCCAGGCCTGACAGAATTTTATAGGTTTCGATGAGATCCCCTCTCAATCTTCTAAACTCCAGTGAGTATAAGCCCAATCGACACAATCTCTCCTCATACGTCATTCCTGCCATCCCAGGTATCAGCCTGGTGAATCTTCGCTGCACTCCTTCCATGGCAAGAACATCCTTCCTCAGATAAGGCAACCAAAACTGCACACAATACTCAAGGTGCGGTCTCACCAAGGCCCTGTACAGCTGCAGCAAGACATCCTTGTTCCTGTACTCAAACCCTCTTGCTATGAAGGCCAACATACCATTTGCCTTCTTAACCACCTGCTGCACCTGCATGCTTACCTTCAGCGACTGGTGCACAAGAACACCCAGGTCTCTTTGCATTTCCCCTTCTCCCAATCTATTGCCATTCAAAAAATAATCTGCCTTCCTGTTTTTGCCACCAAAGTGGATAACCTCACATTTATCCACATTATAGTGCATTTGCCATGTTTCTGCCCAATCACCCAACCTGTTCAAATCGTACTGGAGTTTCATGACATCCTCCTCACAGCATACCCTCCCACCCAGCTTTGTGTCGTCTGCAAATCTGGAGATATTACATCCAATTCCCTCGTCCAGATTATTAATATATATTGTGAACAGCTGGGGTCCTAGGACCGATCCTTGCGGTACCCCACTAGTCACTGCCTGCCACTCGGAAAATGACCCGTTTATTCCAACTCTTTGCTTTCTGTCCGCCAACCAGTTCTCTATCCAAGTCAATACCTTGCCCTCAATCCCATGTGCCTTAATTTTGCACGCTAATCTCTTATGCGGGACATTATCAAAAGCCTTCTGAAAGTCCAAATACACGACATCCACTGGTTCTCCCTTATCTATTTTACCAGTTACATCCTCAAAAAATTCCAGTAGATTAGTCAAGCATGATTTACCTTTTGTAAATCCATGTTGACTTTGTCCGATCCTGTCACTGCTTTCCAAGTGCTCTGCTATTACATCTTTTATAATAGACTCTAGCATTTTCCCCACTGCCGATGTCAGGCTTACCGGTCTATAATTCCCCGCTTTTTCTCTACCACCTTTTTTGAATAGTGGGGTAACATTAGCTACCCTCCAATCCATGGGTACTGTTCCAGAGTCTATCGAGTTCTGAAAGATGACCAGCAATGCATCTGCTATTTCTAGGGCCACTTCCTTAAGTACCCTAGGATGTAGATTATCAGGCCCTGGGGATTTATCGGCCTTCAGTCCCATCAATTTTCCTAACACCATTTCCCTACAAATACTGATTTCTTTCAGTTCCACCCTTTCATCAGACCCTATGTTCCCTGGCATCTCTGGGAGGTTATTTGTGTCCTCCTTTGTGAAGACAGAACCAAAATATGTATTTAGTTGGTCTGCCATTTCTTTGTTCCCCATTATAAATTCCCCTGATTCTGACTGATCTGGACGTGTTAAAACTCATACAAAAGGTACCGATCTGGGCCCAGCGACCTGGATGGCCGGTTAATTGGTTTTAAACGCCTCATCAGTGTTCCCCTTTGTCCAACGGGTTTTGTGATAGGGCCATTCCAGTCTGAATGCCTCATTGATCGTTTGTAAACAGTGTCGATGTTCTCTAATGAAGGTCTGAAATGCAGCTAAGCTTGTCCCATTACATATTGAATAGGCCTTGCCTGCTCTTGATTGTTTGTGTAAACAACCTTGATGGGTTTTAATCAGAGGCCCGAATGCCACTGGGTTTGCTTCTCATGCATAAATGCAGAAGGTCTGTCTGCATTTGAGTTTCTGGAAAGTTCCTTCTCACAGTCATCGGAATCCAAGTTTGTGAGTCCAAACTGAAACTTACAGGCCTTGGCCATGAGGCTGACCGCAGCCATCTTGTTGAGCCCTGGATTTTAAACTCAGTCCAACCAGGGTTTCTTTACTAAACCAAAAGTAAACCTTCGGGGGAGACATGAAATTTGCGAATCCTTTCAACCCCACACCCCTCACTGTAACACTCTGATATACCCCACACCTCTCACTGTAACACTGATAGACCCCACACCCCTCACTGTAACACTCTGATAGACCCCACACCCCTCACTGTAACACTCTGATATACCCCACACCTCTCACTGTAACACTGATAGACCCCACACCCCTCACTGTAACACTCTGATAGACCCCACACCCCTCACTGTAACACACTGATAGACCCCACACCCCTCACTGTAACACTCTGATAGACCCCACACCCCTCACTGTAACACACTGATAGACCCCACACCCCTCACTGTAACACTCTGATATACCCCACACCTCTCACTGTAACACTGATATACCCCACACCCCTCACTGTAACACTAATAGACCCCACACCCCTCACTGTAACACTCTGATAGACCCTGCACCCCTCACTGTAACACACTGATATACCCCACACCCCTCACTGTAACACTCTGATAGACCCCACATCCCTCACTGTAACACTCTGATAGATCCCACACCCCTCACTGTAACACTCTGATAGACCCCACACCCCTCACTGTAACACTCTGATATACCCACACCCCTCACTGTAACACTCTGATATACCCCACACCCCTCACTGTAACACTCTGATAGACCCCACACCCCTCACTGTAACACTCTGATATACCCCCACCCCTCACTGTAACACTCTGATAGACCCCACACCCCTCACTGTAACACTCTGATAGATCCCACACCCCTCATTGTAGCACGGATATACCCCACACCCCTCAATGTAACACTGATTGACCTCACACCCCTCACTGTAACACTGGTAGACCCCACACCCCTCACTGTAACACTCTGATATACCCCACACCCCTCACTGTAACACTCTGATATACCCCACACCCCTCACTGTAACACTCTGATATACCCCACACCCCTCACTGTAACACTCTGATTGACCCCACACCCCTCACTGTAACACTGATTGACCCCACACCCCTCACTGTAACACTGATATACCCCACACCCCTCACTGTAACACTCTGATTGACCCCACACCCCTCACTGTAACACTGATTGACCCCACACCCCTCACTGTAACACTCTGATTGACCCCACACCCCTCACTGTAACACTCTGATTGACCCCACACCCCTCACTGTAACACTGATTGACCCCACACCCCTCACTGTAACACTCTGATTGACCCCACACCCCTCACTGTAACACTGATTGACCCCACACCCCTCACTGTAACACTCTGATTGACCCCACACCCCTCACTGTAACACTCTGATTGACCCCACACCCCTCACTGTAACACTGATATACCCCACACCCCTCACTGTAACACTCTGATTGACCCCACACCCCTCACTGTAACACTGATATACCCCACACCCCTCACTGTAACACTCTGATTGACCCCACACCCCTCACTGTAACACTCTGATTGACCCCACACCCCTCACTGTAACACTGATATACCCCACACCCCTCACTGTAACACTGATTGACCCCACACCCCTCACTGTAACACTGATTGACCCCACACCCCTCACTGTAACACTGATTGACCCCACACCCCTCACTGTAACACTCTGATTGACCCCACACCCCTCACTGTAACACTCTGATTGACCCCACACCCCTCACTGTAACACTGATTGACCCCACACCCCTCACTGTAACACTCTGATTGACCCCACACCCCTCACTGTAACACTCTGATTGACCCCACACCCCTCACTGTAACACTGATATACCCCACACCCCTCACTGTAACACTGATTGACCCCACACCCCTCACTGTAACACTCTGATTGACCCCACACCCCTCACTGTAACACTCTGATTGACCACACACCCCTCACTGTAACACTCTGATTGACCCCACACCCCTCACTGTAACACTCTGATTGACCCCACACCCCTCACTGTAACACTGATTGACCCCACACCCCTCACTGTAACACTCTGATTGACCCCACACCCCTCACTGTAACACTCTGATTGACCCCACACCCCTCACTGTAACACTGATTGACCCCACACCCCTCACTGTAACACTCTGATTGACCCCACACCCCTCACTGTAACACTGATTGACCCCACACCCCTCACTGTAACACTCTGATAGACCCCACACCCCTCACTGTAACACTCTGATTGACCCCACACCCCTCACTGTAACACTCTGATTGACCACACACCCCTCACTGTAACACTCTGATTGACCCCACACCCCTCACTGTAACACTCTGATTGACCCCACACCCCTCACTGTAACACTGATTGACCCCACACCCCTCACTGTAACACTCTGATTGACCCCACACCCCTCACTGTAATACTCTGATTGACCCCACACCCCTCACTGTAACACTGATTGACCCCACACCCCTCACTGTAACACTCTGATTGACCCCACACCCCTCACTGTAACACTGATTGACCCCACACCCCTCACTGTAACACTCTGATTGACCCCACACCCCTCACTGTAACACTGATATACCCCACACCCCTCACTGTAACACTCTGATTGACCCCACACCCCTCACTGTAACACTGATTGACCCTACACCCCTCACTGTAACACTCTGATTGACCCCACACCCCTCACTGTAACACTGATTGACCCCACACCCCTCACTGTAACACTGATTGACCCCACACCCCTCACTGTAACACTCTGATTGACCCCACACCCCTCACTGTTACACACTGATCCCACACCTAGAGTTCCCACCCTCTTGGAATGACTGGGATTTTCCCAGATTCGCAGGTTCCTATCCTGAGCACTGTCTCCAGCAGCCCGGCAGATCAGCAATTTAAATTCCCCACTGCAGTGGTGAATGGTTGTTTTTCGGACTGGAGGAAGGTACACAGTGCTGTTCTCCAGGGGTCGGTACTAGGACCTCTGCTTTTCTTGATATATATTAATGACTTGGACTTGGGTGTACAGGGCACAATTTCTAAATTTGCAGGTTACACAAAACTTGGAAGTATAGTGAACAGTATGGTGGTGAGTGTGAGCTGCCCCGAGAGGGAGCAGCCAGTAAAGGGATCAGTGATACATGGGGACCTTACTGTGAGCAAATAGTGAAAGAATGGTGGGCTAATGAGGAACAAGGGGACAGAGACTGAGGATTCTCACTGGGAGAAACAAGTAGGAAGGTTCTTCAACTGAGGGCTATTAGACCATGGGATACTTCACCACATGTGACAATTGAGGTCGAGACTAAAGCTTCATTTCAAAGGGAATGGGATAAATATTCGATCATGTGATCAGATGTCACATGACATGGTCAGAATGTCACCTGATTAGACCTCCAGGAATGCCTCCAACCAAGTGATGGCAACCCTACCCACACCAGCCACGTAAGTGTTCACTGTAACGTACACTATTTACGGTTCCCTGCTCTGACTGACCATGTGAAACACACTCTCTGAAAGACAGTGCCACAGACAGATTCATGTTGTGGCTCCAAACACAGAGCTATAACATTACATAAATTTCATTTGATTTCTGGAGGCTGGAGGGTTAACTGTGGCATTCAGATATTCTTAGAGGGGTCAGTAATTAAAGACATTTCCTAAATTCCAATGATTTACCCAGTGCATCCTGATCTAAATATAGGAGGCAGATTGTTTTCTTCCTGTGTTTTTCAGATTTTTCAGTTTCAACTTGGGATGCAGTCAATATCACTGCAGTAGGTTCAACAGAAACAAAATATATTTTGGGTCGAGGAACATACCTCAAGCCGCTGGAATCATTGATCTATACTAATCACAGGGGGTCTCGCCTTCATTACTTGCTGGGTGAGAGTGAGCCATTCAGACCAAGAAGGTCGTCTGACCTGAATTAGTTGGCCTCAGCCAGGGTGGCAGCAGGGATGGTTTAGTTAGAGGCTTACAACTGGCTTCTGTCGGTGGAGAAGAATGCTGGGCTTGGGATGGGAAAAATCAATCTGTTCCTCAATGCCATCCACAGTCCCTATCTGGAAAGGTGAGCGTGTGGATGCAAACGGGTGGACTTGGCTGTGATGCCCTCGATGGTTGAATATCTTCAGACACACTTCCTAAAATAGCCCAGGCTTGAAATCCATCGCCTTTGGCGAGACACACAGTGAAACCACAGGAGAGTCTGTAGTGACCTCACTCCCAGCTAATGTATGAGGGAGACCAGCTGTGGGGACCATGTCAACTCTACCACAAAGCTGCCTACTGTGGACTGTTCATTGTTATATGAGGTGGCCACTGGCCAGCTGTGGGGGTGCAATTGGCTGTGCAGGCTGGAGCCCATCTATGATATGAAACAGACCCAGCTCAAGATCTCACACTGTGCCACCACCTCTGTGTTCAAATGGAGCCAGAGACTGACGTTGCTTCAAGTTATTTCAGGAAGTATTTCAGAATGACGGGAAAATAACTTAGAGGTCCCAAACTCAGCCCCCAGTTAACTGTTGGCAGCAGAGAAAGAAGAAAGAACTTCATTTAAATATTGTCTTTCAAGACCTCAGGATGTCCCAAAGCGTTTCCTACATTACAACAGTGACTAAACTGCAAAAAGTACTTCATTGGCTGTAAAGTGTGGCAGCCAATTTGTGCACAGCAAGCTCCCACAAACAGCAGTGCGATAATGACCAGGTCATCTGTTTTTTTAAAGTGATGTTGGTTGAGGGATAAATATTGGCCAGGACACGGATCATTGGGATTATCAAAACAAGGACTCACCAGATAGCAATCTCGAACAGGGATTATCACTCCCTAGCCCAGGGGCACTGATCCCAATTGTAGTTCCCTTGTCGATGTTGTCTTTTAGATGAGACGGAAAAGATTCCACGCCACTATTTCGAAGAGTTCTCCCCGGTGTAGTGGTGTGGAATCTTTTCCGTCCACGTGGTTTAACGCCTCATCTAAAAGACAACATCTCCGACAAGGAAACTACAATTGGGATCAGTGCCCCTGGGCTAGGGAGGGGTAATCCCTGTTCCAGATTGCTATCTGGTGAGTCCTTGTTTTGATAATCCCAATGATCCATCACCATTCATCATATATGAGCCTAGTCCTTGACTGCTGGCAGGCTGTTCATTCATTGGGATGGCTCACGACCACGTAACGTACAGGCGGCGCAGTCCCGAGTGCGTTCTGACATTATATCCCTGGTATCCAAATTGTTCTATTGGTATCTTAGAATAGACATTTTTCTGGCAGTGCTTTGTACCATATTTTAATGCAGTCTTTTTAGAGGAATTTTGCTCCAACATGCACACAGCCGTTTAACAAATATTGAAGCTTCGGAGGCCATTTTTTATTGCGCAAAATGTTGATTCAGGATAAAATTTCTGGCGCTCCTGGATGGTGATTCCCGCTGTACCCCAGGGTAAGAAGCGCATGGTTTGTAATGGGCAAAGACCATGAAACAGAGTGGCCACATAATTCACTCAAGCAATTTATTCATCAAATTAGCTTGCAGTTTTTATTTATATTTGTTCTGCAAAGTGCATAGCCTGAATCATTATCAAGTCACACTCAGATTTTAAAATCTTACAGAATAGTGACAAGGTGATTGCAAGCTTGCCAGAGGATTAATGAGGGATAAATCGTGGCCAGGACCCCAGGGAGAACTTCCCTGTTCTTCTTCGAAATAGTGCCATGGAATTTTTACATCTACCTGAGAGAGCAGACAGGAAAGATGACACTTCCGACAGTACAGCACTCCCTCAGCGTTGCACGAGTGTCAGTCTAGATGAGCACATAGAGAGGGACTTGAACCCATGACACACAAGGTTGAACTGATTCTACATCACTTTTCTTGTAGGTAATCAGTTCACACGTGCTTTATATCAAACACGAGTACTGGTTTAAAACGGAAAACATTTAAATAAATATTTCCAACTGAACTGTAAAATGAGGCGCGTTGGTCACAGTGTTGTATACCCAGCACATACTCATTATGGTAGTGCACCACCCGCCATGTTGGTAAAGGCCAAAAACGGTGTATGCAAAGGACAATGTCTGCAAATTTGGTCCCGATATTAGTGGGTTGTCGGAGAGGGTGTGGGGGAGGAGATACCACTGAAGGCAGCGAATGGGGGAGAGGGTGAAGAGACCATACCCAAATATGGTAAGGAGGGAGGGGAGAAAAGAACCGCTGAAGGCAGCGATCATGGTGGGGGGAATTGACTGCTGAAGGCAGCGAGATGGGTGGCGGCGCGGGGATAAGAGACCACTGAAGGCAGCGATTGGGGGGTGTTTAAAGGGGGAAAGAGGCCACTGAAGGCAGCGATTGGGGGGGGGGGCAGGAGGAGCGACCGCGATATGACAGCTATCAAGGAGGTGGCATGTGCTCTTCTTACCCTGCCAGTATGTGTCTTGATGGCACAGAACATCAATATTACCATATATGGAGGGATATGGTCTCGGAATTGCCCATATATAGACATTGTTGAAACCATATAATCATATACAGACTGGAATTAAGGCCAGTCTACATGGAATTATCCTCTTTTCTGGGCCTGATGACGATGCTAAATTTCCTTATAGGAGTTCATCACGATGCTGTCTGAAGACTGACATTAAAAAGGCCTCGCTCTCCTTTGGAGACACAGGGG
The DNA here is from genome assembly GCF_052327205.1 of Somniosus microcephalus. NCBI lineage: Eukaryota > Metazoa > Chordata > Chondrichthyes > Squaliformes > Somniosidae > Somniosus > Somniosus microcephalus. The sequence continues at coordinate 26,487,292 of NC_141011.1, forward strand.
CAGGGAGACCAAGCGCCCCAAAATTGCCCACTGACCGCGCATGCGCCGCCCGCCCGCCCACAGCGGCCGTCCATCAGCCGCGCCATACGCGGGGGACCTCAGCTCCGGACCTCAGGCACTAGGCAGGGGGAGGGGCTGGAGAGAGGGACAGAGGGGAGTGGGGGAGCGGGGGTGGGGGTGGGCGAGGGGAGGGAGGGAGGGAGACAGGGGAGGGGAGGGAGAGGAGGGGAGGGAGGGATAGGACAGGGAGAGGACATGACAGGGAGAGGGGGGACACAGGGGCAGGGAGACCAAGCGCCCCAAAATTGCCCTCGCGCCCCAAAATTGCCCTCGCAACGCGGGGCTCCCCAGCTAGTATATAATATTTAATATGGAGATTGATAAGACTTTGGCAGCAGCCACTCAGGGAAGGCGGTGGGAGATGTCTGCTTTAAAGGTGGCATAGTGGTTAGCACTGTTACCTCACAGCGCCAGGGACCCGGGTTCGAATCCGGCCTCGGGTGACTGTCTGTGTGGAGTTTGCACATTCTCCCCGTGTTTGCGTGGGTTTCCTCCGGGTGCTCCGGTTTCCTCCCACAGTCCAAAGATGTGCGGGTTAGGTTGATTGGCTATGATAAATTGACCCTTAGTGTTAGGGGGATTAAAATACGTGGGGTTATGGGGATAGGGTGGGATATGTGTCGGTGCAGGCTCGATGGGCCGAAATGGCCTCTATCTGCACTGTGGGGTTTCTGTGATTAGTCAAGCATGATTTACCTTCTGTGATTTGTCACAATTGTGAACTTCAGGCTGCTAATCCACAAAAGGTTGAACATGGGCAAACCCTTTCAGGCAAGTTCAACGGCCAAAGTCAGCAAGGTCAAGGGGTTACAGGGACCCCTTTGAGATATTATCAGCAGAAAGGAGTGTCGGAATGGTCTAATTCCTATCAAGAGACTGAGGTCGATCAGGTGATCAATCAAAAGAAGTTTAATGTAAAACTAACTGAGTTTAACAGACAAATGCAAAAGAACTATGGATACAGGTCTTTACAGTTCGAAGGCTCCACGAGGACTGCCCGGGCAGTCCCGTGGATGGTGTCATGACATCATCACGTTTTTCCCGCCGTTGGAGGATCACGTGATTAACGGCATGACGTCATCGCGTTTGCTCGCACTCTTAAAGGGACCGCGCTCTGTACATGCAAACAGTATATACAAAGATACAGGTTCAGGCTGTAGCTAACAGATTGTTAAAGGGAATTATGTACAGTTGTTCAGAGTCCCTTAGTGGCTCTGCCACAGGAGGATGTTTTCACACAATATCATGATGTGCAATGTGATGAGGATGGCAATATTCCAGAGCCTGAGCAATCTGCTCAAAATATGGCCTGGCGACCTCTTCGGATAAATGATCTTGAGAGTCAACGAAGTCCAGGAGCAAGTCAACATAACCCATTGGTGTGGCAAAGTCCGGCCTCCGATGTCCCGATTCGCTAGCAGCCTCCAGGACCGATCGTTTTGGAGCCGCGAGAGGTTGTTTCCGATGCCTAGCGTTGGATCTTGACAGTTGGTTTCTCATCAAGGTAGGTTGAGGCATTGGTGAAGGAAATATATATGGAAATTAGGGCAGTCCAGATTATGGAAACCGAGCAATGAATTGTTCATTCCATAATCTGGATTGTCTTTAATTACATATCCATAATCTGGTTTTAATTCAATATATGGCAAAATGATTTGATTATAGAATCAGAGCAAGGCCAAATTCTCCCAGAGTTCTGTTCTGGCAATATGCAGAGTGAGGTTTTGGGAACACTGGATCAGATCCTAAGGGACTCTCTCCAAGGGGTCCCTGTAACCCCTTGACCTTGCGACCCCATCCCAGTACAGGTAGACTATCCTTTATCCGAACTTCCGAAAACCGAAACCCTCTAAAAACCGAAGGTTTTTTCATTCAGCGTAAGTCGTGCGCACGACATGACCAGAGTGGCGCATGACTTACGCTGAGCAGGGCAGAGGGTCACTGAGTTCCCTCCTGGGTAGGAGATTGCAGGCCGAGCCGGGCAGTTGTGAAGGAGGTATACCGGGAGAGTGAACCCAACAATACAGCGGCCTGTCCGATATTCTTTTCTCCCCCCCCAACCCCCGACCCCCCGACCCCCCGCCGACCCCCACCCTTTCGGATAAGGGATAGTGTATCCTTTATCCACACTTCCGAAAACCGAAATCCTCTGAAAACCGAAAGTGTTTTCGTTCAGCGTAAGTCGTGCGCACGACCCCGACCCCCGCCGACCCCCACCCCGACCCCCACCCCCGCCGACCCCCACCCCGAACCCCCCCGGCGACCCCCGACCCCCCCGCCGACCCCCACCCCCGACAAATTTCCCAGTCTTATAAAATACCTTCTGAAATCCGAAATTTTCCGAAAACCGAAACACGGCTGGTCCCGAGGTTTTCGGATAAAGGATAGTCTACCCGTACTGCCAAACCCAAGGCTCAGCCCTGCGCTCCCACTCCCAGGACTGTCGCCACTGTTCCTGCTACTATTTGGCATAACACAAAAAACTGTTCTTATAAAATTGCTTCCTCACCGTGAGCAACGTCACGGGAGATCAGCTTCAAGGGTATTAAGGTCACATTTAATTGGGCTTTCTTCAGTCTCTCCTCCACTATATATATATATTATACACATATATAGCTGGCACATTTTACAGACAGTCACAATGAACTATGGGCTGGTCACCAACGCATGATGTTACCTTATGAGTTAAAATGTTTTTATATATAGGGATGGTTGATTAAAATATGACCCTAATGTCAGGTATCACCTCTCACTGTAGTTTTTGGAAAACTTATATTTTCATAGGATGAGGGAACACAATTTGTGTCCAAATCGGGACCAGCCTTATTTCCATATATGGATTGAGCATTATCCATATGCTCCATTCAGTGACCTGATCATCCAACGTTTGATGCTGCTAGTAATATAACAATTGTATCACACATATAGCTAATCAGCAGTCTATGCTACTAAATCATCCTTTAAAGCAGATGTCAGGATCCAGTTTCGGAAATAAAGATTGTTGATTTGCTTTTTGCAGCAGACAGGCTGAAGCATAGGAGTGGCACTTGATGGTCCAAAAGTGGCCACGGGCTGTTAGGATAGCAAGAATGCTAAACACTGTCCTCAATCTGCCATATCCCAGCAATGCCCACAGCCCCCACCAAAATGCTGGAGATCAAAAGTTCCTCCCCAGTCCTGTTGGATTTATGGTAACAGGCTTCATTTGATGACGGTGACCTTTCAAAGCTCAAGAAGCTAGAGCCAATCCTTGTAACTGCCCCCATCACCTCCCCTAAGTGCTATGGGGAAAGAGTGGGGGGAGTGGGACTAATTGGATAGCTCTTTCAAAGAGGCAGCATGGGCACGATGGGCTGAATAGCCTCCTTCGGTGCTGTACCATTCTGTGGCTGCTGATGAAAATGGAGATGACTTCTATATAATCCTTTGGCCCATCTCAAAGCTTAGGGCCAGCATATCTTTTGAAAGAGAGAGGTTAATTCCGCATAAGGACGGCCCTGCAGAGTTCCTATAATGTCAAAAATACTCAAAAGTGAGGCTGTGTCAATCAAAGTGCAAAGCCAGTCTGTTGCACAAGGGTGCAGTTTTTCTTTTCAGTGCTGTTGATACTTAGAGCCAGCCTAACCTTTTAACAGAGGTTAATTCCATATCTGGGCCCAGCATTTGTAAAAAAGAGGTTACTTTGGCCCCCGGAAAATCCTTAGGCCCAGCATAATCTTTGAAAAGGGGAGCGACCAATTTCATATTTAGAGAGGCCACCCCGGTCCTTAGGCATGTTATAATCTTCGGTAAAGAAAATTACTTCCAGTCTTGTGGTCTAGGACAATGCTTGGTCTTCCATATATTACCTTGAATAGGTATGGCCTGGCATTGTCCTGCAGCCTAAAGAAATCTTTTAAAAGGGGAAATTAGCTGCATATATGCTCCACCCAGGGAAAAAACAGTCCTGGCTCACATCTCCACGTTACTGCCTCTTTCAGGTTTTTTTTACTGTCCCCTTCCTTTTTTATTACAAAATGGCTAAACTTGTCTCATTAGCACAGATCCCAAGGTAGCTATAATAAAAACAGAAAATGCTGGAAATCGCTTTGACATTGACATCGCTGCCCTAAGTGAGACCCGGCGGGCAGGGGAAGGCCAGCTCAAGGAGCAAGGCGGTGGTTACACCTTCTTCTGGAAAGGCAAACCCGAAGAAGAACGCCGCCTCCATGGGGTAGGCTTCGCCATAAAAAATGAACTGGTCGGGCGTCTCAGAGACTCCCCTAGTGGTATAAATGAGCGCCTCATGACTCTTCGGCTCACCCTAGCCCGAAACCAGTGCGCTACGGTCATCAGTGCGTACGCCCCAACACTGGAAGCCACAGACGAGACAAAAGAGGAATTCTACTCCAGCCTCGAACAATCCCTGTCCCGAGTCCCAACGGGCGACAAGCTGATCCTCCTTGGCGACTTCAAAGCCAGAGTTGGAAAGGACACAGACCTCTGGAGAGGTGTGATCGGCAGAGAGGGGGTAGGGAAAGCCAACTCCAACGGTACCCTCCTCCTGTCGAAATGCTTAGAACATGGCCTCGTCATAACCAACACCTTGTTCCGTCAGAGAGACAAGTACAAGACTTCAAGGCAGCAACCTCGCTCCAAGCACTGGCATCTGCTGGACTACATCATTGTCCGAGCGAGGGACCGCAAGGACGTCCGCATCACCCGCGCCATGACAGGAGCTGATGACTGCTGGACAGACCACCGCCTAATCCGCTCTGTCATCTCCATCAGTGTAGCCCCAAAACAGCGGCGGCAACAGAAGCAATGCCGCAGGAAAATCAGCGCTGGAGCACTCAAAGACCCCGCTAAGAAAGCTCTATTCAGCCTGTGCCTCACAACCAACCTGACGACTCCCAGTGATGTAGAGACACAGAGTGTCCACAGCGCCTGGTCTGCACTCAAGGCCTCCATAATCAGCACCTGTGAAGAGATGCTCGGTCACTCGACCAGGAAACACCAAGACTGGTTCGACGGGAACGACCGGGAGATCCAGGAGCTAATAAGCCACAAACGCAAGGCATTCCTGATCTGGAAACAGCAACACAACTCGAGAGCAAGAAATCAGCTCTACAGAAGCCTGAAGGCCGAGGTCCAACAAAAAACTCACGACCTAAAGAACAGATGGTGGGTGGAGAAAGTGCAGGAGATCCAGCAGCTAGCCGACAACCACGACGTGCGTGGATTCTTTAGCGCAGTCAAGACCATCTACGGCCCAAGCACCCAAGGCCCTTCCCCACTGCGAGCCAAGAATGGAGAGGTGCTCATCAAGGACAGGGAAGCAGTCAGTGCCCGCTGGAAGGAGCACCTTGAAGATCTCCTTAACCACGACTCTGTCTTCGACACGAGTGTCCTCAACTCCATCCCACAGCATGCTACCCGCCACCATCTCAGCACAACCCCAGCCCGGCATGAGGTTGAAAAGGCCATCCGACAACTGAAGAACAACAAGGCCTCAGGAGCAGATGGAATCCCCGCCGAGGCACTAAAGCATAGCGGAGAAGCACTACTGGCATGAATTCATGAACTCATTTCTCTTATAGGGAGTTAGGAGGTAAATTAAAAAACAGGACCTCAAAGGTAGTAATCTCAGGATTGCTACCAGTGCCACGTGCTAGCCAGAGTAGAAATAGAAGGATACTTCAGATGAATACGTGGCTAGAGGAATGGTGCCGGGGGAGGGATTCAAGTTCCTGGGACACTGGAACCGGTTCTGGGGGAGGTGGGACCAGTTCAAACCGGACGGTCTGCACCTGGGCAGGGCTGGAACCGATGTCGTAGGGGGAGTGTTTGCTAGTGCTCTGGGGGAGGGTTTAAACTAAAATGGAAGGGGGTTGGGAACCTGAGCAGGGAGACAGAGGAAAGGGAAACAAGGATAAAAGCAAAAGATAGGAAGGAGAAAAACAAAAGTGGCAGTCAGAGAAATCAACGGTTTAAATCAAACGTGGCCACAGTAAATAATAATTCTAATAGGTCTAAGAGCGTTAAAAAAACAAGCCTGAAGGCTTTGTGTCTTAATGCGAGGAGCATTTGTAATAAGGTGGATGAATTGGCTGCGCAAATAGAGGTAAACGAATATGATTTGGTTGGGATTACGGAAACGTGGCTCAAGGACAGCCAAGACTGGGAACTCAACATCCAGGGGTATTCGATATTCAGGAAAGATAGGCAAAAAGGAAAGGGAGGAGGGGTAGCATTACTGGTTAAAGAAGGGATTAACACAATTGTAATGAAGGATATTAGCTCTGATGAGGTGGAATCTGTATGGGTAGAATTGAGAAATACTAAGGGGAAAAAAACATTAGTGGGAGTGGTATATAGACCTCCAAACAGTAAGGCGGAGCTTGGGGATGGCATTAAAAGGGAAATTAAAGAAGCGTGCAATAAGGGCACAGCAGTCATCATGGGTGACTTTAATCTACATATAGATTGGGCTAACCAAATTAGTAACAATACTGTGGAGGAGGAATTCCTGGAGTGTTTACGGGATGGTTTCCTGGACCAATAGGTCGAGGAACCAACCAGAGATCAGGCCATCTTAGACTGGGTATTATGTAACGAGAAAGGATTAATTAGCAATCTTGTTGTACGAGGCCCCTTGGGTTGGAGCAATCATAATATGATCGAATTCTTCATTAAGATGGAGGATGAAGTAGTTGACTCAGAAACTAGGGTCCTCAATTTAAATAAAGGAAACTACGATGGTCTGAGGAGCGAGTTGGGTAGGATTGATTGGGGAATGGCACTCAAAGGGTTGACGGTGGATAGGCAATGGCAAACATTCAAAGACCGAATGGATGAACTACAGAAGTTGTTCATCCCAGTTTGGCATAAAAATAAAACAAAAAAGGTAACTCAACCGTGGCTAACAAGGGAAATTAGGGATAGCATAAGATCCAAGGAGAGCACATACAAATTGGCCAGAAAAAGCAATAATCCTGAGGATTGGGAGCAGTTTAGGATTCAACAAAGGAGGACAAAGGGATTAATTAAGAAAGGGAAAATAGAATATGAGAGTAAGCTTTCAGGGAACATAAAAACTGACTGTAAAAGCTTTTATAGATATGTATGTAAAGAGAAAAAGATTGGTGAAGTCAAGCGTAGGTCCCTTGCAGTCAGAATCAGGGGAATTTATAATGGGGAGCAAAGAAATGGCAGACCAACTAAATACATATTTTGGTTCTGTCTTCACAAAGATGGACACAAATAACCTCCCAGAAATACCGCGGAACATAGGGTCTGATGAAAGGGTGGAACTGAAAGAAATCAGTATTTGTAGGGAAATGGTGTTAGGAAAATTGATGGGACTGAAGGCCGATAAATCCCCAGGGCCTGATAATCTACATCCCAGGGTACTTAAGGAAGTGGCCTTGGAAATAGTAGATGCATTGCTGGTCATCTTCCAGAACTCGATAGACTCTGGAACAGTACCCATGGATTGGAGGGTAGCTAATGTTACCCCACTATTTAAAAAAGGTGGCAGAGAAAAAGCGGGGAATTATAGACCGGTAAGCCTGACATCGGTAGTGGGGAAAATGCTAGAGTCCATTATAAAAGATGTAATAGCAGAGCACTTGGAAAGCAGTGACAGGATCGGACAAAGTCAACATGGATTTACAAAAGGTAAATCATGCTTGACTAATCTACTGGAATTTTTTGAGGATGTTGTGGGGGACTACGGTCTCCCACATAAAGAAATAGGCAACACAGCGAGTTACAAGAAATAGGTCTTTACTCCAACTCTCACAATACAGTACTGAATTCATGAAGCCCGCGAACCTGTGATGACTCACGGATTGGTCACCTGCTGGAACCTGATTGGTTTTCCTTCTCTCAGCAGCAGGCAAGTCTGAACGTGCCTTATTCCTCTCAGCTTGCAACTGTCTTGCGGGGGGAGGGGAATACAGCAGTTAAAAGGGGATTATACAGGTTTATCTACATACACACAGTGTTTCCCCAATGTGGCAACGCCACATACGCCCCCCCAGAATCCTCGTTAACTGTAAAAGTCAGTCTCTGCGGAGGTTTGACCAAGCGGCCGTAGCGGCTGTAGTAGCCATCTGGCGTGTGAGGAGAGCTGTCTGGGAGGTCGGCCGGTTGGTTCGTCGGCTGGTCTGGTGGCTGGTCTGCCGGTGGGCTGGCTGGACGGGCTGCCGGCGAAGGTGGGGCGGCGGCCGGGAAGTAAGGTTCTGGCGTGTCTTGGTCCTCTTGTGGGGCCACCGCCAACGCGGGGGGTCTGCCCCACCGTGGGGGAAGAGCCGGCCGAAACGGGAAGCTGAGGTCCAGGTGCACCGGTTTGAGGCGGTCTACTGAAATAAGGTCTGGCTTCCCGCTGACGTCGATAAGAAAAGCTTTGTCCCCCGTCTCCAATACTGGGAAGGGACTGGTGTATGGTGCCTGCAGCGGGCCTCTGTGCGCGTCCCGGCGCACGAAGACGAACTCCGCATGTCGTAAGTCTTGAGGCACATAGGACGGCTGCGGGCCATGTTGCGAAGTGGGCACTGGACGGAATTGCTGGGCCGCGTCCTGGTGCAGGGAAAGCTGTCTGGCGGCCGACCACGGCTCCGTTGTCAGGGGGAGGAAGTCGCCTGGTACTCTGAGCGGTTGGCCGTAGACCATCTCGGCCGCGGAGGCGCGGAGGTCCTCTTTGGGCGCGGTACGCAATCCCAGGAGAACCCAGGGTAGTTTGTCGATCCAGCTGGTGTCGGCCAGGCTGGCGCGGAGGGAGGCTTTCAAAGAACGATGAAAGCGCTCGCAGAGCCCGTTGGCCTGCGGGTGGTAGGCTGTTGTCCTGTGCAACTTGGTGCTGAGGCCGGCGATGATGGCATTCCACAAGTGGGAGGTGAACTGGGGGCCTCTGTCCGAGGATATGTCGGTCAGCACGCCGAACCAGGCCACCCATGTCGAGACGAATGCTCGCGCGACGTCGGTCGTGGTGGTGGAGGCGAGGGGACCCACCTCGGGCCATCTGGTGGTGCGGTCGACGATCGTGAGCAGGTGTGTAAAACCGTGCGATGGCAGCAAGGGGCCTACCAGATCGACGTGGACGTGGTTGAAACGCCTCTCGGGCACCGGGAAACACTCCAATGGCGCCTTGGTGTGCTGCTGGACCTTAGCGCGCTGACACGGCACGCATGTGTTGGTCCAGTCTCTCACATCCTTGTGGAGTCCAGGCCAGATGAACTTGGCGGACATAAGTTTCTGAGACGCACGCATCCCTGGATGTGAGAGGCCGTGGATGATGTCGAAAACTCACTTGCGCCAGGCGGATGGAACGACCGGCCTAGGCGAGGGGACTGAGACGTCGCACAGGAGGGTTGTGCTGGCTGCGTGGAAGTGGATGTCGGCCAGGGTGAGGCTGGTAGTTGACGTCCTGAGAGCCTGGATCTCCGCGTCGGCAGCCTGGTCTCTCGCCATGCTGGCGTAGTCAACGCCCAGGTGCACTGCGTGGAGCGAGGGTCTTGAGAGGCAGTCGGCCACCAAATTGTCCTTGCCGGCGACGTGGCGGATGTCCGTGGTGAACTCCGAGATGAAGCTGAGTTGGCACTGTTGGCGCGCGGACCAGGGTTCGGTTACTTTGGCCATGGCGAAAGTGAGCGGCTTGTGGTCCACGAATGCGGTGAACGGCCGGCCTTCCAGAAGGAAACGGAAGTGCCGGATTGCCAGGAACAGGGCCAGGAGCTCTCTGTCAAACGTGCTGTAGGCCTGCTCGTTCTTGCGCAGCTGTCAGCTGAAAAATGCCAGTGGCTGCCACGCGCCTTCGACCCACTGTTGCTGGATGGCGCCGACGGCGTAATCCGAGGCGTCCGTGGTGAGGGCGGTCTTGGCGCCCGGGATGGGGTGGGCCAGTAGTGTCGCGTTGGCCAAGGCGCTTTTGGTCTGGTGAAAGGCTGTCGCCATCTCGCTGGACCAGGTGAGTTGCTCTTTGCCCGTTTTGCCCCTGGTGGCTTCGTAGAGGGGGCGCATGAGTGTGGCGGCCTTGGGCACGAACCGGTGATAGAAATTGACCATCCCCAAAAATTCCTGCAGCGCCTTAGCCGAGGTGGGCTGGGGAAAGTCCACCACCGCCTGCACCTTGGAAGGTAGGGGAATGGCTCCCCTTGGCGAGATTCTGTGGCCGAGAAAGTCAATTTGGGCTGCTACGAACTGGCATTTGGCCGGGTTGACGATTAGCCCGTGTTGGCTGAGGCGCTGGAAAAGGGAGCGCAAATGCGCGATGTGCTCGGCCTTGCTGGTGCTGGCCACGAGGATATCGTCCAGATAGACGAACAGGAAGCTCAGGTCCCGTAGGACGGAGTCCATGAGCCGTTGGAAGGCCTGTGCGGCGTTCTTAAGCCCGAAGGGCATGCGCAGGAACTCGAACAGTCCGAAGGGGGTGATGACCGCCGTCTTCTGGACGTCTGCATGGTGGACGGGGACCTGATGGTAGCCGCGAATCAGGTCGACCTTGGAAAAGACGGACTTTCCTGCTAGGTGTGCCGAGAAGTCTTGGATGTGCGGAATGGGATATCTATCGGGCATGGTGGCGTTGTTGAGCCGTCTGTAGTCGCCGCAGGGGCGCCAGCCACCGCCCGGCTTGGGCAGAATGTGGAGGGGGGACGACCAAGGGCTGTTCGAGCGGCGGATGATGCCCAGTTTTTCCATCGTGGCGAATTCTTCCTTGGCCACCGCCATCTTGGCTGGGTCCAGGCGTCTGGCTCGAGCGAACACTGGTGGTCCCATAGTGGCGATGTGATGCTCGACCCCATGCTTGGCTGCCGCGGCTGAAAAGGTCGGTTGTGTGAGCCTCGGGAAATCTGCGAGTAGGCGGGTGTAGTCGTCATGCGCCGGGGCGGAGCAGGACCCGACGAGGGCCGGGCTGTTGCTCTGCTGGCAGGCCAGTGAAGCGAAAGTTGCTGCGTCGATCAGGCGCCTGTCGCGGACGTCGAGCAGGAGTCCGTGGGCGCAAAGAAAATCGGCGCCCAGCAAAGGATGTGCCACCGAGGCCATCACAAAATCCCACGTAAATCGCTGGCCGTTGAAACAAACCTCGGCCCGTCGCTTTCCGAAAGTAGCGATGGCTGGACCATTTGCCGCCACGAGGGGTGGGCCGCTGTGGCCTGCCTGGATGTCGAGCTGGGAGGCAGGAATTATGCTGCATTGGGCTCCGGTGTCGCAAAGGAATCTGCGCCCTGAAAGAGAGTCGGTTATGTACAGCACTTTACCTGCGGTGCCGATGGCCATCGTGGCGGCGGGGGTGCGGTCGAGTGGGCCTAGACGGCGGCGCGGGGCTGGTGCGTTGGGCTGGGCGGCCATCTTGGTTTGATCGAAAGAGCAGGGTGCTCTGCAGCGTTGGGCCTTGTGGCCGAAACGCGCGTGGTAGTAGCATAGTTCTGCGGCCTGGCGTGGCGGCGCGCGCTCGGTGGTGTTGGGGAGCCTCGCGGCTGCACAGCCGAGTTGGGCGACGGTGAAAACTTTGTCCGCGGCGGCTGCCAGTTGTATGCAGTCCGTGATCGGGGACCCCGCGAGGGCAGTCTGTACCTGCTGAGGAAGCAGGCTGATGAAAAGGGCCCGAAACAAGAAGCACTGCGGTTCAGAGCCCAGGAGCGCAAGCATCCGGCTCATCAACTGGGTCGGGGTAGAGTCGCCGAGGCCTGGTAGTGAGAGAAGCCTGCGGGCCCTCTCCTCCTTGGACAGGCCGTAAGCCCGCAGCAAGCGGCCCTTAATGGTTGAGTACTTGCTGGTCTGTGGTGGGTTCCCCAGCAGGTCGAGAACTTCGGCGGCGGTAGAGCTTGCTAGTGCTGAGACTACGTGGAGGTACCTTCCTTCATCGTCTTGAACCCTGCGAAGGGTGAATTGGGCCTCTGAGTGCGCGAACCAAGCTGGTGCTTGGTGTTCCCAGAAGGTGGGGAGCTTCAAGGACGCGGCGCCGGCCGACATCAGGCTGCTGCTGGTTGCCATCGGGTCGTTGCTGGCCTCTGTAGGGCTGCGTGAGTCGGGGGCTTCGGCCGCCGACATTCGGGGTCACCAATGTGGGGGACTACGGTCTCCCGCGTAAAGAAATAGGCAACACGGCGAGCTACAAGAAATAGGTCTTCACTCCAATTCTCACAATACAGTACTGAATTTGTGAAGCCCGCGAACCTGTGATGACTCACGGATTGGTCACCTGCTGGAACCTGATTGGTTTTCCTTCTCTCAGCAGCAGGCAAGTCTGAACGTGCCTTATTCCTCTCAGCTTGCAACTGTCTTGCGGGGGGAGGGGAATACAGCAGTTAAAAGGGGATTATACAGGTTTATCTACATACACACAGTGTTTCCCCAATGTAACTGGTAAAATAGATAAGGGAGAACCAGTGGATGTGGTGTATTTGGACTTTCAGAAGGCTTTCGATAAGGTCCCGCATAAGAGGTTAGCGTGCAAAATTAAGGCACATGGGATTGGGGGCAAGGTATTGACTTGGATAGAGAACTGGTTGGCGGACAGAAAGCAAAGAGTTGGAATAAACGGGTCGTTTTCCGAGTGGCAGGCAGTGACTAGTGGGGTACCGCAAGGATCGGTCCTAGGACCCCAGCTGTTCACAATATATATTAATGATCTGGACGAGGGAATTGGATGTAATACCTCCAAATTTGCAGACGACACAAAGCTGGGTGGGAGGGTATGCTGTGAGGAGGATGTCATGAAACTCCAGTACGATTTGGACAGGTTGGGTGATTGGGCAGAAACATGGCAAATGCACTATAATGTGGATAAATGTGAGGTTATCCACTTTGGTGGCAAAAACAGGAAGGCAGATTATTATTTGAATGGCAATAGATTGGGAGAAGGGGAAGTGCAAAGAGACCTGGGTGTTCTTGTGCACTAGTCGCTGAAGGTGAGCATGCAGGTGCAGCAGGCGGTTAAGAAGGCAAATGGTATGTTGGCCTTCGTAGAAAGAGGGTTCGAGTACAAGAACAAGGATGTCTTGCTGCAGTTGTACAGGGCCTTGGTGAGACCGCACCTTGAGTATTGTGTGCAGTTTTGGTCGCCTTACCTGAGGAAGGACGTTCTTGCCATGGAGGGAGTGCAGCGAAGATTCACCAGGCTGATACCTGGGATGGCAGGAATGACGTACGAGGAGAGATTGTGTCAATTGGGCTTATACTCACTGGAGTTTAGAAGATTGAGAGGGGATCTCATCGAAACCTATAAAATTCTGTCAGGTCTGGACAGACTAGATGCAGAAAGGATGCTTCTGATGGCCGGGGAGTCCAAAACCAGGGGTCATAGTCTAAGGATAAGGGGTAAGCCATTTAGGACTGAAATGAGGAGGAATTTCTTCACCCAGAGAGTGGTGAACCTGTGGAATTCTCTGCCACAGAGGGCGGTGGAGGCCAGTTCATTAAATATATTCAAGAAAGAGTTGGATATATTTCTTAAGGCTAAAGGGATCAAGGGATATGGGGAGAAGGCAGGGACAGGGTACTGAATTTGGATGATCAGCCATGATCTCATTGAATGGCGGAGCAGGCTCGAAGGGCCGAATGGCCTACTCCTGCTCCTTTCTTCTATGTTTCTATGTTTCTATGTTTATCTGGAAGGAGGAGAGCATGCCAGGGGATCTCAGAGACGCCGTAATTGTGACCATCTTCAAGAAAGGTGACAAGTCCGATTGCGGTCATTACAGAGGAGTTTCCCTGCTATCTGCCACAGGGAAAGTCATCGCAAGAATCCTCCTCAATCGCCTTCTCCCAGTGGCCGAAGAGCTCCTCCCAGAGTCGCAATTCGGATTCCGCCCACTAAGGGGCACAATGGACATGATCTTCACCACATGTCAATTACAAGAGAAATGCAGGGAACAGCACCAACCACTGTACATGGCCTTCTTTGATCTCACAAAGCCTTCGACACTGTCAACCGTGAGGGATTATGGAGTGTCCTCAAATTCGGCTGCCCTCAAAAGTTTGTCACTATCCTCCGCCTGCTTCACGACGACATGCAAGCCGTGATCCTGACCAACGGTTCCACCACAGACCCAATTCACATATGAACCGGGGTCAAGCAAGGCTGTGTCATCGCACCAACGCTCTTCTCAATCTTCCTTGCTGCAATGCTCCATCTCACCCTCAGTAAGCTCCCCACTGGAGTGGAGCTAATTTACAGAACAAACGGGAAACTGTTCAACCTAACCTCCATCGCCTCCAGTCCCGATCCAAGGTCGTCCCATCCTCTGTCGTCGAATTACAGTATGCAGACGATGCTTGCGTCTGCGCTCACTCGGAGGTCGAACTCCAAACCATCGTAAACACCTTCACCGAAGCATACGAGAGCATGGGCCTTACACTAAACATCCGTAAGACAAAGGTCGTCTACCAACCTGCCCCCTCCACACAGTGCTGCCCCCCAATTATCAAAATCCACGACAAGGCCTTGGACAACGTGGACCACTTTCCATACCTCGGGAGCCTACTGTCAACAAGGGCAGACGTTGACGATGAAGTCCAACACCACCTTCAGTGTGCCAGTGCAGCCTTAGGTCGCCTGAGGAAGACAGTGTTTGAAGAGCAGGACCTCAAACCCGGCACTAAGCTCATGGTCTACAGGGCAGCAGTGATACCTGCCCTGCTGTATGCCTCAGAGACATGGACCATGTACAGCAGGCACCTCAAAGCACTGGAGAAGTACCACCAACGCTCCCTCCGCAAGATCCTGCAAATCCATTGGCAGGATAGGCGCACCAACGTCAGTGTTCTTGCTCAGGCCAACATCCCCAGCATCGCAGCTCTGACCACGCTCAATCAGCTCCAATGGACGGGTCACATTGTCCGCATGCCCGATACGAGACTCCCAAAACAAGAGCTCTACTCGGAGCTCCGGCACGGCAAGAGAGCCCCAGGTGGGCAGAGGAAACGCTTCAAGGACACCCTCAAAGCCTCCTTGAAAAAGTGCAACATCCCCACCGACACCTGGGAATCCCTGGCCCAAGATCGCACAAAGTGGAGGAGAAGCATCCGGGAAGGTGCCGAACACCTCGAGTCTCTTCGCCGGGAGCAAGCGGAAGCCAAGCACAAGCAGCGCAAGGAGCACACGTCAACCCAAGCACCCCACCCACCCGCCCCTTCAACCACCGTCTGCCCCACCTGTGACAGAGACTGTAGGTCCCGCATCGGACTAATCAGCCACCTGCTGGCTCATTTATAATGTGGAAGCAAGTCATCCTCAGTTCTGAGGGACTGCCTAAGAAGAAGGAGCACAGATCCCAAGGTAGCTATAATAAAAACAGAAACTGCTGGAAATACTCAGCAGGTCAGGCAGCATCTGTAGAGAGAGAGAAACAGAGTTAACGTTTCAGGTCGATGACCCTTCGTCAGAACTGGAAAAAGTTGGAAATGGAACAGGTTTTAAGCGAGTGCAGGGGCAGGGAGAGGGGGGAGGGGAGGAAAGAACAAAAGGGAAGGCCTGTGATAGGCTGGAAGGCAGAAGCGATTAAGAGACAAAAGGGATGATGGTGCAAGGCAAAAGGAGATGGTAATGGGACAAGTTAAGAAACAAAAGATGACTAGATGGTGTAAATGGCACTGGCAGAATGAAAGGCAGCTGCCATGTGTGAGAGAGAAAAAAATGATCAAGTTTTGGTAGATGATCAAACACGGGAAGGGAAACTGAAAGCTATGAAGTTGAACATGTAAAAGAGACAAACAGAAATCCCGTTGGAGAGAAGAGCAGAACTTCTTCAAGGTGGGCAGCCCTGGAAGAGAAGTGGCGGTGAATTAAACACTAATACAAAAGCAAAATATGGCAGATGCTGGAAACCTGAAATAAAATCAGAAAATGCTGGAAATACTCAGCAGGTCAGGCAGCATCGGTAAAGAGAGTAACAGAGTTACCCAAGGTAGCTATTATTGGTCCTATTAATGAGATGAAGCTTTGGTAAAAGTTTGACCCTCATTCCTCAGGCTATCCTACTAGCTGCCTCATGTAGATTGAGAGAATGAACAGCACTGAAACTAACCTCCCAACTCACCCTCACCAGTTAAACTGGCAGAAATCTTTATGATGTCACAAGGAACCTACTATGACAACAGAACAGTGAGCGATGCAGTCATTCCATTGGTTAATTTATGACAATATTGATCTGAACTGGTGACATCAATATTCTTCTTCTTCTTCTTCTTAGGCAGTCCCTCGGAACTGAGGATGACTTGCTTCCACACTAAAAATGAGTTCTCAGATGACTGATGAGTCCAATGCGGGACCTACAGTCTCTGTCACAGGTGGGGTAGACGGTGGTTGAAGGGGCGGGTGGGGGGGGGTGCTTAGGTTGACGTGCGCTCCTTCCGCTGTTTGCGCTTGGCTTCCGCTTGCTCCCAGCGAAGAGACTCGAGGTGTTCGGCACCTTCCTGGATGCTTCTCCTCCACTTTGTGCGGTCTTGGGCCAGGGATTCCCAGGTGTCGGTGGGGATTGACGTAATAAAGACTCACTACGCACTTGGCTGTACATAAAGCAAGGCTTTAATCGACTTGTAACAAAACATGGAGGTCTAGTTAGTAGTCACTAGCTTCCGGTTTCCAGATTGTCTCTGCCCAAGCTGGGCCCACGCCCGAGTATTTATACTCCTTGGACGGCGCCCTCAGCTGGCCGTTCAGTAGTATTTCCTGAGTTACTTCTTGTAGAAGTTGCGATTTATGACAGGGATGTTGCATTTTTTTCAAAGAGGCTTTGAGGGTGCCCTTGAAGCGTTTCCTCTGCCCACCTGGGGCTCTCTTGCCGTGTCGGAGCTCCGAGTAAAGCGCTTTTTTTGGGAGTCTCGTATCAGGCATGAGGACGATGTGGCAGGGAACAGCACCAACCGCATCCTCCGCCTGCTTCACAACGACATGCAAGCCGTGATCCTGACCAACAGATCCACCACAGACCCAATTCACGTACGGACCGGGGTCAAGCAAGGCTGTGTCATCGCACCAACGCTCTTCTCGATCTTCCTGGCTGCAATGCTCCATTTCACCCTCAGTAAGTTCCCCGCTGGAGTGGAGCTAATCTACAGAACAAACAGGAAACTGTTCAACCTCCGTCACCTCCAGTCCAGATCCAAGGTCGTCCCATCCACTGTCATCGAATTACAAGTATGCAGACGACACTTGCGTCTGTGCAAACTCTGAGGCTGAACTCCAAACCATTGTCAACACCTTCACCAAAGCATACGAGAGCATAGGCCTTACACTAAACAGCCGTAAGACAAAGGCCCTCTACCAACCTGCCCCGCCACACAGTACTGCTCCCCAATTATCAAAATCCACAACGAGGTCTTGGACAATGTGGACCACTTTCATTACCTCGGGAGCCTACTGTCAACAAGGGCTGACGTTGATGACGAGGTCCAACACCGCCTTCGGTCGCCTGAGGAAGAGAGTGTTTGAAGACCAGGACCTCAAACCCGGCACCAAGCTCATGGTCTACAGAGCAGTAGTGATACCCGCCCTCCTGTATGCTTCAGAGACATGGACCATGTACAGCAGGCACCTCAAAGCACTGGAGAGGTACCACCAACACTGCCTCTGCAAGATCCTGCAAATCCATTGGCAGGATAGACGCACCAACGTCAGTGTTCTCGCTCAGGCCAACATCCCCAGCATCGAAGCTTTGACCACGCTCGATCAGCTCCGATGGACAGGTCACATTGTCCGCATGCCCGATACGAGACTCCCTGTCAGGTTTTGGACTAGAGAAGAGATGGTTCCCCCTGCAACAGATGTGCGTCTTAAAATACATTTAACTGGCAGATCTCCTGTAGGCCGCTCATGCAAAAAATCAGGGAATTTGCTGTTTAAAAGGACTGGAGCGTTATACTGTATAACGCTCAATGTATTATTCTGCCGCTAAGGTGGGGCTGTGTTTAACTTTGCCTGTCCCTTTAAGAGCATGAAGTCTAATTGCTAGAAATAGGCACATACTGAGGTCAACCAGAGTCTAGATTGGCAGCTACCTGTAAATCACTGCGGTGCGAGGATGGGTCATGTCTTTTTTAATACCTTTTTTTATAGATTGTTCAGTTGTGATTTGTCACGAAAGAAAAAGACTTGCATTTATATAGCGCCTTTCACAACCTCAGGACGTCCCAAAGGGCTTTACAGCCAATTAAGTACTATTGAAGTGTAGTCACTGTTGTAATGTAGGAAACGTGGCAACCAATTTGTGCACAGCAAGCTCCCACAAACAGCAATGTGATAATGACCAGATAACCTGTTTCAGTGATGTTGATTGAGGGATAAATATTGGCCAGGACACCGGGGAAAACTCCCCTGCTCTTCTTCGAAATAGTGCCTTGGGATCTTTTACGTCCACCTGAAAGGACAGACGGGGCCTCGGTTTAACGTCTCATCTGAAAGCCGGCACCTCCGACAGAGCAGCACTCCCTCAGCACTGCACTGGAGGGTCAGCCTGGATTTATGTGCTCAAGTCCCTGGAGTGGGGCTTGAACCCATGACCTCCTTGATTTCGAGTCAAGAGTGCTACCACTGAGCCAAGACTGACACATTTGTTTCGGAATATTATATTCAAGCCAATCAGATTGAAGTGTGACATTTTCAGTGTGAGGGATGCACTGAATTTTACTGCAGTAGTGCGCAGCCTATGTGATTACAGGAGTACTGGAGGACAATTGTGAGATTGGTGTTTTCTCTGAAAAGCGTTACATCAGAGCAGAATGGAATGAAGTGACCCTCCAGCATTAAATTATTATGAAAGAAAGAACATGTACAAATATATTGGGCCTTTCATATCCTCAGGATGTCCCAAAGCACTTCAAAGCCAATGAATACCTTTTGAAGGCCTTTGTAGGCAAGCTCAGTTTGTGCAGAGCGAGGTCCCGTAGATAAATAACCAGTTAATGTGCTTCTGGAGGTGATAACTGCACTTGTGTGTCACTGTTGTAGAACTGGTGAGAACAAAAATTGTCACACTTACACATGAGGCATGAATCTGCTCAGAATATCGAAAATTTCACACCCAGCGTTGTGGGAACAGCAGGCAGCGTAGGAGGGAACTGCAGGAGAGAACGTGCAATTCTTTATAAAAAAACACTTGTACAGATCTTTCAACATGGGGAGGGGGGGGGGGGAGGGGGGACACATAGTGACACCAAAAATATAACCTGAGATTAGTCCAGAAAACGGCAAATTAAATCTCGGCATCACTAATTAACCCAGCACTATCTTCAAGGGTCCCAGACCTGAAACGTTAACTCTGTTTCTCTCTCCACGGATGCTGCTGAGTATTTCCAGCATTTTCTGTTGTTATTTCAGATTTCCAGCTTCCGCAGTATTTTGCTATTATACTATCTTGATAAGACTTGGACATTTCTGGAAAGTGGTTTCAATACAAAAGGGCAAAGATGCGCACTTTAAAAGATGGGAAATAAAGTTTACCAGCAGTGGGTTACTTTTGCTTTCTGCCATACATTTTGATTGATTGGTAAAGTTAACAGGCAGAAATTGTATTCGGGGTTTGAAAATTGCAGCAGCTTTAACTCGTTCAGCTGTCCTCAGTGTTAATTAATTAATGATTGTTAAATCCAGGGGCAGTGCTGCAATCCTTGTATCGTGGCGTGAGCTCCAGACCGAGTTTCCACCTTTCTGTCTGTTGACGGCTTCATTGACAGCTGTTGCAGTGAGGTGGTGCCGCTGGTGAGATGCACACTCTGCTTAAGTAGGTGGCCTGCGGTCTGTGCTGCCGTCCCTCCTCACCAGGGGGGGGAAAAAAGCCTTTCAGCAGTGAGCTAATCTTAAACTGCTGTCAAGGCCAGTCAGCACACTGACCGGGAAAGCTGCCTGTCTGAACTGCAATAAGGGATCCGCAGAGATACCTCTGGATGCTGGAGAGAGAGAGACGTCTATCTGCAAGGATCGACTACCAAACGCTGGTAAATTGTTATTTCTGGGAGAGGAGGTTTGGAATATAGAGTGCTTGGCTGTGTCGCACTGCAAAGCAGGCTGTGCAATACTGGAAGATCCCTGCTTGCAAGGAGAGAGAGAGAGAGTGCTGTTGGAGACCGGCTTTGTGGTATTAAGGGATCAGTGCCTGTCAGCCTACAGACTACCTCAGTTCCACTGTTCATCAATTGCTTTTAATTTCTTGTCCTGGGCTGTAACTGCAGCCAGGAAACTTTTGGAGTCTGTTGTGTTGTGTTGAGCCTGGCCAAACAGGAGCCTTGGGAACCAGTGAAGGAGGCACAATACATGACTGAGGTCAAGGAGCCATGGATGTGTCGGCAACTGTGAACTCTGGAGAGAACCCCAGCACCTTCACACGGGTCTTTGGACACCAGTGTGAGATCATGCAGGCAGGTGAGTGAATCTGCCTTTTGGTTTAGTTTTAAAAATGACCAAACTGTAGAAATATTAAAAAGTGCTGATTTGTAGATGTGTGTGAGGCAGTTGTGGACCCACTCCTGGTGCGGTGTGTGTTTTTTTTGAGCCCTCTTGTTCTGGGACTGGTTCTCACCTGATTGCTGGTGGTGCAATAAGGGCGTAAGAACACAGCAACAGCAGTAGGCCATTCAGCCCCCTCGTGCCATTCAATTAGATCATAGCTGATCTGTACCTCAACCCCACACCTGCCTTTGATCCATATCCCTTGATATCTGTCCCTAATACAAATCTGTCGATCTCTGTGGGGGAGGCTGTTTTCCTGCTGGGCTGGGGAGACCGTGCTACTGTCCCTGCCGCTTGTTGTTTGGTCCTAGGCTCCCTCAACCTGTTGAGCTCCCCTGCTGTCACAGAGACCCGATCACAGAGGACCAGGTCCCGCGTTCAGCTCGCTTGATGAGAAACGTTTGGTCTGATGGCAGTCTGCGGACCCACACTTTTGCAACACTCCGACGCGCGCCTCCCATTCGCTGCACATCTCTAATATATAAAAAATGTTTCAACTTGGATTGGCTGTAGTCCTGAACTGGCAGTCTTGGGGTGTACAAGATCACATGTGCAAACTCATGCTTCCCCCTCCACCCCCCAGGCTATTTGTTAATGTACTATCTCTGGTATGGAGCTCTGATATCTGAGCTCCTTACCACATAGTAGATTGGGCCTAGACTCTCTGGAGTTTAGAAGCATGGAGTTTAGAAGAATGAGAGGTGATCTCATTGAAACATATACGATTCTGAGGGGGATTGACAGGGTAGATGCTGAGAGGTTGTTTCCCCTGGCTGGAGAGTCTAGAACTAGGGGGCATAGTCTCAGGATAAGGGGTTGCCTATTTAGGACTGAGATGAGGAGGAATCTTCACTCGGAGGGTTGTGAATCTTTGGAATTCTTTACCTCAAAGGCTGTGGATGCTCAGTCGTTGAGTATATTCAAGGTTGAGAGCGATAGATTTTTGGACTCTAGGGGAATTAAGGGATATGGGGATCGGGTGGGAAAGTGGAGTTGAGGTTGAAGATCATCCATGATATTGAATGGTGGAGCAGGCTCGAGGGGCCTTATGGCCTACTCCTGCTCCTAATTCTTATGCAAACCCAGGTTTTTCTCTGGTTTGTGCTTATTTCACTTATCACAGCTGAAATTCTAAAATTGGGCCCTCAGTGAGGGAAGAAAATGGCCAGGACACCCTCCCATGATTGTTACCTATTGCACTTGTGCGATGCCAAATACAGACAGTATAAGGCCTACCCATGGTGCCTTCCATAGTTGATTCAGCCTGTCAACACATTAGCCAAAGGCATGAGGATGTGACCATCGCTGTAACTCTAGCTCTAGCTCCGAACACTCACGCTTGGCAATATGCAGTGCCCAGTAAAATGCTGATTGTTTTTCTACACAAGAACTGTGTAAACTCCCTCCATGTACTGCATTGTTCAAATATTGAACTGGTTTCGGGTTAATTATAATCCAAGATTAAATGATAAAGGGATAGATTAAGAATTGAAATAACTTAACGTGCAGCAGGTCCATGAACTCCACTGTGTAAACTGTCTCTTGGGCTATGGATCCAACTGGTTGCCTAATTACAACATTGTTATTTACTGATTCGTAAGTGACTGTCTGTCTATAAATACTCATTCAAACTAAAATGAAATATTGGCATCTTTAGGGCAATATCCATAAATGTACTAGAAGAGAGGTATTTGGTGATGAGGGGAGGGGGAATTGCCAGTTCAGAAGGATTCAATCTCCCCCCCCCCCCCTCTGCTCCTCTAGTAAACAGATGGGCAGTTACTGCTCATGAAATGGCCCAGCTGTATCTTGCAGTAAACTCTCCCTATTTTGATGATTTCACATGAAGCTTCCTTCTGTTTCCAAACACAACAGCAGCCCTTGATATTGCAAGTATGCCCTGACCAGCGTTCCTAATCCGAAATAACAGAAAATGCTGGAAAAACTCAGCAGGCCAGGCAACATCCGTGGAGAGAAAATAGAGTCAACGTTTCGGGTCAAAATATCCGTGGAGAGAAAATAGAGTCAACGTTTCGGGTCAAAATATCCGTGGAGAGAAAATAGAGTCAACGTTTCGGGTCAAAATATCCGTGGAGAGAAAATAGAGTCAACGTTTCGGGTCAAACCCACGGATGTTGCCTGGCCTGCTGAGTTTCTCCAGCATTTGCTGCTGTTGTTTCGGATTTCCAGCATCTGCAGTATTTTGCTATCGTTCCTAATCTGATGTGGCTTTCCCCAATCTGCGCAGGGGACTTGTATTTCTTTCCTGCGGTGTTCTTGGGCTGCGAGCTTGAGGCTGTCCAAAATCCAGCCCAGCGGCCTGTAAATCGGGAATGAACGGGGGACGTTCTCAGATGGTCACTGATGGGCGGT
This sequence comes from Somniosus microcephalus, assembly GCF_052327205.1. Classification (NCBI taxonomy): domain Eukaryota; kingdom Metazoa; phylum Chordata; class Chondrichthyes; order Squaliformes; family Somniosidae; genus Somniosus; species Somniosus microcephalus. The sequence goes on from NC_141011.1 coordinate 26,510,153, forward strand.
GTCCACTCGGGGATCGCTGCCTTGGGGGCCCATGTTTTGCATTATATTTAGGAATTCGAAGGGAGGTCGGAGGGACAAGTGGAGCAGAGCCTGCAGCTGTGGGCAGCGAGCGGAGAGCAAGAATGCAGAGATTGTTCAACAGACCCCAGAGCAGGATGAGAACCAGCTCGCCCAGTGCAGAGGGAAAGGTCCCCAGCGGAGGAACAGAAACGGAGACTGCTGGAATAGAGGCAGGCCAGCGGAGAACACCGTCTCTGTAGAAAGTGGAGCTCCCCAGCGGATAAACGGGATTCAACATTTGGGGGCGAGGGGGAGCGGATTTACTGGCCAAGCCCTAACGCACCAAGAAAGCCCAGAGGGGGATAGCCGTGAATTACAAACTAGAAGCCCCTCTTTACTGCTTTCTTTAATCTGCTTTCTTTAATCAGTGAGATAAACTGAGAACTGACCATGACTGATAAATGCTTGAAATTAATTACACCTTTTTGTAAAAAAAAAATGATTTGTGAATTCTCTCCAAGCAACTTTCCCCCCACCCCCAAAAAAATGAATTCCCCGATCCCGACACAGGTGCACTCATGGAAGGAGGTGGGACTGTGCTCATGGATCCTGTCCCACTGGACGCAGCCAGCATGAGATTCACCCTCCCGTGACGTCCCTGTAAAAGGTTCAATAAAATCACCTTTGGGCTAGACTAAAAGAATGACGTCTCAAAGAGGGAAGCTCTGTGCAAGACTCTAACAAAGATATCGCTGTTAAGTGTTTCTTGAATTTCCTTTTTTCTTTGACCGACTCTATCGTGGTGGTGCAGGGAGTAGAATTCAACCTGTAACATTTAATTGACCCCCTTCCCTTCACATTCGCTTACCAAACAACATTCACCTACTCAATAGAGACCAGCTTGCTACATGATGAAGAACACGGGTTACTCGATAACCACACTATGCCTGTACCAGCCAAATCCCTCCCGATAAACCAGTCAAATTTGCATTGAAAGTGACACGAAGCCCCGGAGAAACTTCTGGAATTGGCTTCAAGGCTCTTGGCTTAACCCTTTCAGAACTGCAACAGGGGCAATGTCATGTCCGGGAGGGGGAGGAGGAACAAAGACCATTTTTATTAACCAATTGCATTCTGTTTCGCCATCCCAGAGCTTCCTGTACAGTTAGTTTTTAATAAGTACATTCTGGTGACAAGCCAAGGCTCAAAGTGCAGGACACCACCAGGGTTGAACAGAGTAGGACAGAGGAATAAGTTTAAACTGTAGTGATGCCAAGCCCGGGTTTTGAATGTCTGGACTGTAGGGAGAGGGGACGGAGTTCCACAATTCCTGAGGTTCTCCGATGAAGCTAAAGTTTTACAGTTAGTTTATCAGCAACATTTTCTGGGAACGCAGCAATGGTGAGCAAAGATCCCGTTGCCAGCATGAATCGGGAAAGGTTGGGCAGTCCGCCTGCCATTTTCCGATGTATGGCCCCGATTTTCCCGAAGGTGCGGGGAATTGTCGGGTTCTGACCCGAATCTAAATGGGTCAGCCAGCTGCACGCAATTTTTCCTCAATTGGCCAATTAATTTCCAGCGGGTGGGCACCCTTGCTAAGTGTCCAATTCCAGTCAGAAAGCCCCACATTATGATGTCATCATTCGTGGTGCTTTTAAAGTCTCCAGCAAGCTTCTCAACCACTCTTGCAGAATGGCAGAGGAGCCTGCACCAGCGGCAGAGGCCGAGCTGCTGCCAAATTTGACGAGGCCTCATTACAGACATTGGTGGATGGGGTTCGGGCCCACAGGGAGGTCCTCTTCCCTAACTCAGGAGGAAGAGGCCTCCCAAAGAGACCAGGGCTGCCTGGATGGAGGTGGCTGCAGAGGTCAACTCTCTGGGAGTCACCCGTCAGACCTGGATGCAGTGCAGGAAGCGCTTCCATGACCTTCACCGCACAGGAAAAGTAAGTACGAAGATTCCATCACCCTCAACCTGATCCCCATTGCCTTTCCCCAACAGCACTCCGCTTCAGCAATCTCTTCCTCCACATCCCACTTCAGTCACATCCATGCACCCTTACCCATTCCCTATCTCTCTATGCTCACATTCACATAACTATTCCACCATGCAGCCCTCACACTGCCTCTCACTCTGATGCTTGGAACACAACTGACAACACACAGGGACGGCCCTTGGTCTTGCAGCCTCACACCATCTTTGTCTCCTTCTAAGTATCTATGCTATGCAATCTCTACACTCACTCCTGCACTCACTCAAACTCCACTTGTCTCCCTCATTGCAGGAAAAGAGAGCTCACAATAGACGAGAGCGTGCGAGGACTGGAGGAGGACCACCCTCAATCGCCCACCTGAGCCCCTGGGAGGAAGCTGCGATCGAGATTGCTGGGGCTGACATGCCTGTGGATGCTGGGCCAGGAGAGACAGGAGCAAGCCCACAAGCTGGTGACAGAATAGTTCCCCATCTCTCTCATTGACATAGCATGAGTTGCTGATATGATTCTGAAGCCACATCATTTGGACTTATGAGCATCTGCCAAATCCAATGTGCAAGTAGCCTTGGCATCACATCTCTAACTCTTTCCTTTACTCCCCCACAGGACCATCCGGAGCCCCCGTCGCCACTGCCGAGGAGGAAGAGGCTTTGCAGCCAGACTCCTCAGAGGAAGCTCCAACCTCTGAGGGCGCAGCGTCAGCAGAAGTAAGCGCACCCAGCACCAGCGCAGACACTCTCACCTCGGGGGGACCTTCAGGACATAGAGTAGTGTTGTCACCTGGTGTATCACAGCTCACAAGTGAGCATCAGCAGAGTGTGGAGACAGGGACAGCAGTGGAGAGTCCTCATCGGAGGGCGCAGGCCTCTGTCAGCTCAGCTCGGCTGCATGTCGACCCCATGCCTCTGGGTCCATCCGCAAGAAAGGAGGTGATGGATCTCCATGCACAGATGCAGGAGTCTCTGGCAGGTTTTGTCTCCAGGGTCGCTGCGAGTGTAGAGCGAATGGAGAAGTCCACGGTGAGCATAAGCAGAGCCTTATTGGAGTCATTGGCGCATGAAAGCATCACCATGGAAAAGTTGGCTACCTCCGTGGTAAGGCTGGCTGCGGCCGAGGAGAGGAGGGCTGCGGCCATGGAGGAGCTTAGTCGCCAGGGTATCGAAAACATGGTGAGTGCTCTGAATAGAATGGCATCTCTTGAGGAGCGATGGGCATCTATTGAGCACTGAAACCAGACCTTCATGGAAGTCCCTCTGAGCAGGACTTCCAGTGCTGAGATGGGTCCCCATGGCCCCCCTGATGTGCAGCAAGGTGCTTTCCAGCCACTTGTAGGCACTGATGGGGAGTTGACCCATGAGGGAGGTTGTTGGCACACCTCAAGGAAGTGGGGGCTCCTCTCCACGCGCTCACACTTCCATGCCACACCCCAGTGAGATAGGAGTCTCACGCCCTGCACAGCCGCAGGAGCAGCAGACTACTGGCGAGCCCTCACAGGCTCGCCACCCCAGAGGATGCCTGCCAAAGGTGTCGAGACAGGCGCAGCAGGAAAGTGAGCAAGGGGCCTCCACATCTGCTGAAGCCACAGGGGTACCACTACGTAGGAGCATGCGTAAGAGAAAAATAAAGCACCACTAATCACAAGGGTAGTCACTTGGGTGAAAAGTCTTATAAATAGTTTTAATGCCATCAGTTTCCTGTACATTAAAAATCTGGTGGCAACTGCTGCAGTTATGGCGTCTCATTTGGCGAATGGGGATATCATATAGAGGCCTTGGGATAACTTGCAGATGTCAGCAAGCTGGTCAAATAGGTAGGAATGTGCAGGCATGGGCCACTGTCCATGGTCAGTTAAGAAGCAGTGAGGCTGCAGTGTTTGATGTACCAGGCTACGCAAATCTGCCCAGGATGAGTGCGTTCCTTGCATTCCGCCCAGCAATGTTCTCGCGCACTGGTGCCGCTGGTTGGCGGGCCTCTGCAGGATGCTCGTTTCCGTCCTCCTCCTCCGCATCATCCTCATCCGAGGCGGCTCTGTGAGGAGCTTCTCGGTCCTGCGGAATCGGCAAGCCACAACGCTGTGCTATGTTGTGAAGCACACAGCATACCACGACGATTTTGGAGACCCTGGCTGATGAATACTGTAGGGCTCCACCTGATCTATCGAGGCATCTGAAGCGCATCTTCAGCAATCCGATGGTTTGCTCGATAATGCATCTGGTGGTAATGTGGCTGGAGTTGTAGCGCTCCTCAGTTTTGCTGGCTGGTCTCCTCAACGGCATCATTAGCCAGGAGCACAGGGGATATCCCTTGTCTCCAAGTAGCCATCCTTGAAGTTCGTTTGGCGGACTGAATAGCGGAGGCACAGTAGACTGGCGCAGTATGAAGGAGTCATGGCAGCTGCCAGGGTACAGTACTTGGCACAAACATGTAAAATCACCTTCTTGTGGTCACACACCAGCTGAACGTTAAGGGAGTGGAAGCCCTTGCGGTTGACAAAAGCTCCTGGATTGCGGTGGGGTGCCCTAAGGGCCACGTGTGCAGTCAATGATGCCCTGCACCCTTGGAAAGTCTGCCAGTTGAGCTAATCCAAGCGCTCGCGCCCTCACACTTGCGCGATCCCGGGTGAAATGGATGTGATTGTGCGCGAGGGCAAAGAGGGCATCGGTTACCTGCATGATGCAAGTGTGTGCGGCCGCCTGGGAGATGCCGCTGATGTCTGCTGCTGATCCCTGGAAGAAGCCTGAGCCATAAAAGTTGAGTGAGGTGGTGACTTTGATGGCCACTGGTAAGGAGTGTCGACCTGGTGCTCTGGGCTCCAGGTCTTGCTGCAGCATTGCGCAGATGTCCGTCACAACCTCTCGCGAAAGTCGGAGCCGCCTCTGGCACTGCTGCTCAGTCATGTTGAGGTAGCTCAGCCTGTGTCTGTAGACCCTGTTTGGGGGGTATCTCCTGCGCCGACGGCCTTCCATGTGCTGGCCCCTTCTGGCCTGTGCTGCCTCAGGTGGCTGAGCCGCAGCCTGTCGCTCCTGCTGGTGCTGCTGTTGCTGGAGTTGCTCCAGCCTCCTCTGCTGCTGGAGATCCTCGAATGCCAGGAAGGGAAGGAACAAAAGGCCTCCCATGCTTCTGGCAGATGCCTCCGTTGAGGAGGCGCTGAGTTAGGGTGGTGAGAGGGGCTTCCCAGGAGCTCACACTGGTGAAGTGTGTGAGGCTCCAACCTTCCACAGCTGTGCCTAAGCCTTCAAGTTGCCCCAAGCCTTCAGCAACAAGGTCCTGCAGCCTACAAATGTTGTCTGATTAAATCTCTTCCGTCCTGATTGACCTGCAGCTGAAAGCAAGCAAGCCAATTTTGTTCACGCCAGGTTTCATCAGCGGTGTTCCCACCAGGCGTGTTTCACGTGGGGAAAGGCTGAAAATTGCAAGGGACCCTGAAAATAGGATTAAACATGCCAATTATTGATCATTAGGCTCCCGCCGACCATTCCCGCCTGCTGCGGGCGGGACTGATTCGGGTCGCGCTGAAACACGGGGGCGAAAGTCGGGCGGGGCGGGGGGGGGGGGTCGCGACCCCCTATTTCTGCGTTTGCCCCTGGCCTGAAAACCCGCCCGATGGCTGGGGGAAAATCAGGGCCTATGTCTCCCGACTGAATATAGTTAGAAAATTACACTCCCCATTTTTAACAGGGTGCAAGATGAAGCGATGCACCTAATGGTTTTTAAACTGAGAACTTCCACCGAGCTGGTTTGTCGCAACTCGGCCGGGAGAGTAGAAACTTGTCTTGGGTGGCAGGTAGCGCAAAACGGGCGCGTCGACTGTTATACTCCCCTCCCGCTAAATGGCCACGTGATATTCCATTCTATTGAAGGTCAGTGGAACTGAATGCCGGGTGGCAGATATGATACCACCCACTTCAGTAATCGCCCAAGACGATTTTCTACCTCCGGGTTCCTTAGGGCTGCATGGAAAATCAGGAGGCGCGTGCCCGGATTGGGATGGCGCATCCATAAAATCAACTCTTCAGTTTCGCAATGGGCCAGAAACTCCGGCATCCGCCATTATTAGTGCGTAGACAAACCCCAGCAACTTGTAGCGATTAAGCGATACGCCATGAATTCCGATTCGCCACCAATTGCTGGACGATTTGTGGCGCAAAAATAATACGATCAGAAGGGTGAGGAGAAAAACAAAGTCGAATTCAACTCGCTCGCCGCGAGATGAACTGTTCCATTCATTTCTGGGCCAATGTGTTTGGCCAAATTAAAAACAGAAAATGCTGTAAATACAGTAGTTCTGAAAGAGAAAAGACAGATTTCGGTTTTGGGTGTAGACCCTTTGTCAGAATTGAGTCACACCCCAAATATAACCCGCCTCTCCTCTTCCCTGATGAGTATTTCTGGCACTCGCAGGTTCTCTTTTTATCGCCATCATATTTGGTTGGTTTGTGTTTTGGCTCCAACTGATATCAAAAGAGGGTTTGAAATGCAGGTGTATCTCTGGATGAGCCCGAACAAATGACAAAACTGGTGAGACCAGTATCCTGAAGAAACAGCAGATGCTGCGGAGAGTCACTGGGTCAGCGAATTACATAGAATTACAGGAAACTTTTTTTTATCCGGCACAGACGGGACCGACGTGGTGCCGGTTCATCAAAAATTCCGGATAACCGAACGCTATAGTAAAAGATACGGAGCTCAGAGCTCCGTATAAAGCAACAAACCCTGTTGCTTAGCAACAGCTTCAGAACAATGGGTACAAGTTGCAAGCATCTCTGTAGCTTAGCAACAGCTGCAGCCACACCCTTGCACAGCAACAAATGGAGTAAAAAAAGTAATAAAAGTTACCTGAACCTACTCCTGAATTTTGCCGGTTAACCGAGATTTCCGGTTATTTAGGTGCCGGTAAATCGAAAGTTTCCTGTACATAGAACCTACATCACAGAAACAGGCCGTTTGACCCAACTAGTCTGCTCCACACGAGTCTCCTCCCACCCTACTTCATCTCGCCCTACGGCATACCCTTCTATTCCTTTCTCCCTCATGTACTTATCGAGCTTCCCCTTCAAGGCATCTATGCTATTCGCCTCAACTACTCCTTGTGGTAACAAGTTCCACATTCTCACACCCCCCCTCACCACAAGTGGAAACATCTTCTCTAAGTCTACCCTATCAAACCCCTTCAGAATTTTATAGACTTCTATGGGGGCAGCCCTCAGCCTTCTCTTTTCTAGAGAAAATAAAAGTTTAATGTATAAACTGCTGATGGGGCGGCGAGTGGGGGGATGGAAAGAGAGAGGAACATGTGGCTCGAGGACATCAAGAGAATAGTTCGAGTCAAGACGGTCAACCAAATTGTACAACTGGTTCAGAATTGAGGGAAGTTCACCATTAGGACTGCAAATAAACACCATATCCGAGCCATTGGCTGGACAACAAACATAACACTGAATTCTAAATAATCTTATTTATCAAACACTGACTCCTTTAACGTGATATATTCTAATCTGATAGAGTGCCTTATCTTGTTGTGGAATGAGATTGAATCTGTGCAGTTTCATGTCCTGTTCAGTGTTACTGTTGTCTCCGTCTCTGCTGGCTTTGATTTAGTTTACAGGTTGATTGCGTTAACTGCAGGGTAATTAGGGCTCGCCACTGATAAGTCACTCTTCTGGGATAGAAATAGGGCTGGGAGCCAGTGTAGAATGTCAAAATAATGGCCCTCAAATTACGATGTACAAATATTAACTTACGAATGCATCAACAGTCTGCACTTGTAGCGAAACATTCCACCATCCACCCTTCATCAGGTGGGGGTCAGACCCAAGCCGGAGTAAGGGCAAAGAGTTAGGGGATGTGACTGACGGTGATCTGGAGGAGTACATTTTAGGGTTATGTAATATACATCTAGTAAAACCTGCAGAAATTATGTTAAACTACAAATCCATTGTTGCACATTATTGTGCAGCTTACACTACAATGAAGAGAGTCAAAACCTCAGTGAAATGACAGAGACTGGGTGCTGCATTGCATTAGACACTGCTTGTACCTCAACACCTACATGCCTCAAGCTTCGACTCCATCTTCCTCCTGTCTACCACCTCTGGCTTAGCCCAGTTGGGAACCTGTGCAGGGAGACAGAGGAAAGGGAAGCAAGGATAGAAGCAAAAGACGGGAAGGAGAAAAGCAAAAGTGGAAGGCAGAGAAATCAAACAGGGCCACAGTAAATAATAATTCTAAAAGGACTAAGTATTAAAAAAAAAACAAGCCTAAAGGCTTTGGCCTAGAAATTCAGTGGGTTGCGCCAGCCGCTAACGCCATAAAAGGGCTATATTTCCGGCGCTAGACACTTAGCGCCTGAACGCAGTCTGATCTGCGCCGACGCCCAAATTCAGTTGACACTTAGCACCAGCGCAAAGTGTTTGCGCCCGCTCAGGTGCGCGCGCAGCTTATGACGTCATATCGTCGCGCAACGCTGTTTGTGCGCCCCAATCCGGAAATTCAGTGGCGCCCGCCCAATGTGGGCATGGCGCTGCTAAGAACTGTGAGGTGGAACGCAAAAGAGGCCCTGTGGGCCTCGGGGAGTGCAAATTAAAGGGCACTTACACTGACCTATAAAGCCCAGCCATTTTGCTGCAATGACTTTACTGCTTTGGATTTCTGGACAGAGACCAAGGGACAGAGGTTACAGATTTGGGACAACATAGGAGAGGTATTTTTGGCTTCTGGCCAGTGCTTTGACATTTGATTCATTGTGATTTATCTGTTCTCAACTTTATTATGGGGGCTGTATGGGGGGCCAACCCTCAGTTGCAGCATTATGTGCGAAGGGCTCGCAGACGCTGTGAGAGAGGGCCAGCCATGCCTAGACGCAGAGGGGCCATCAGGCGTCGGCAACGTAGGCCTTACCCACTCGGGCAATACCGGCAGCAGGTGTCCTATCTCACCATGACTGCGGCGCATTGTGTGAAGAGGCTGCGCTTCAGAAGGGAGGTGGTTGCAGAGATCTGCCAGCTGCTTCACACACATCTGCGTCCACAGCTGATGTGCAGGACGTCTCTCTCGGTGGAAGTGAAGGTCACGGTGGCTCTGAACTTTTATGCAAGCGGCTCCTTCCAAGCCGCTGCTGCGGACATAGCGAACATCTCCCAATTCGCCGCACATCGCTGCATCCGGCAGGTCACCGATGCACTTTACGCGAGGAGACACCAATTCATCTCCTTCCCCATGACCCGACAGAGGCAGGAGCAGCGTGCAGTCGGATTTGGCAGGATCGCGGGCTTCCCCATGGTGCAGGGCGCCATTGACTGCACGCATGTGGCTATGCGGGCACCTATCGACAATGCCGAGGATTACTGCAACCGGAAGGGCTACCATTCCCTCAATGTACAGCTGGTGTGTGACCACAGGCAGCGCATCCTAGCTGTCAATGCCAGCTTTCCAGGAAGCAGCCACGATGCATTTATCCTGCGCCAGACTACTGTGGCTGACATGTTCGAGGCACAGCCTCCACCAAGGGGATGGCTTATCGGGGACAAGGGCTACCCTTTGTGTACATGGCTCATGACCCCGCTCCGCGCGCCCAGGACCCCAGCGGAGGAGGCATACAACGAAAGCCATCAAGCCACAAGGAACATCATCGAGCAAACGATAGGCGTCCTCAAGCAACGGTTCCGCTGCCTGGATCGTTCCGGAGGATCTCTTCAGTATTCGCCGGATAGAGTCTCCCAGTCCGTCGTCGTGTGCTGCATGCTGCACAACCTGGCTATCCGCAGGACTCAGGCACTGCCACCTGGCATTGCACCACCACCTCAGGAGGACGAGCAGGAGGAGGAGGAGGAGGACCAGCCCAGGAGGGAGCGACAAGGGCCAAGGGCCGTCCGCCGGGGGCTTATTGATCGACACTTCTAGGCCCCCTGTCAGGGAATGGCCTGTGGCAATGAACGCACCTGAGGCAGCCGCTCCGCAAGCCCTCAGCCGGTTAACGCAACAACCACTTCAAACATGACACCTGGACATGCTGAATAAATCAAAAGCTTTATTTCACAAACTCAGGGCCCTTCCCACATGAAACAGAAAAACAGACAAGACCCCCAAAAAACAGTCAAAAACATCTGTCACTCCCAAAACCTGGGGAGGACTAACAAAACTTGCCCATCCAAAAGGCCTTCAACAGCGGCCTTACAAAAATAAGCCCCCCCCCCCGACAACAGAGACACCCCCATGAAAACAAAAAATGCCTTGATCCTCGGCCTTAACAAAATAATGCCCCCCACAACACAAGCCCCCCAATATAAAAGAAACCGCTCTCACCACACTCTAATGGGTGTGCCGAGAGGGCGAGTCCTTAGACAGGCTTCTCCGGCCCCTGACCGACCTGCTGCTCCGCCTCAACCTGGGCCCTGCGGGTGTGGCGAGGCTGGGGGAAGGCTCATGAGGGCCACAAAGCGTGTCGGCAGATGCCCTTGGGGGTCGGCCTAGACGAGGCCTGGCCCGGGCGGGGCCGGCTGCTGACTGCTGCAGCTGTGGCTGGGCAGCATCAGTCTTAGCAGCAGCTCGTCGCACCTTGGCTGGGGGAGTGGCAGTGTCGGCAGCACCATTGGGGGCAAGCTGGCTGATGGCAGGTGCGCGCTGCTCGCCAGAGACACTGGCACTCGGCCGGGCTGGCAGTGTAGCAAGCGCAGCAATCTGGGGGAGGCCAGACCGCTGTGCTGCAGCAGGGCGGCGGGTGCCATGGCGATGCCTCCGTGCCACAGCGAGTGTGGCAGTGAGTGCCCGAACTGCCCTGGTATGTGCCCGCATCAGCTCTGCCAGTGTGTGGACGGCACCACTCATCTCGCGAGTCGCGTCCTGCGCTGCCGCCAGTTGCTGCACACCCGCGTCCTGCGCTGCCGCGAGTTGCTGCACACCCCTGTCGTGCGCTGCGGCCAGTTGCTGGACACCCCTGTCGTGCGCTGCCGTGAGTTGTTCGAACCCCCTGGCCTGTGATTCCCCGAAAGCCACCACACTCTGAGCCAGGGACTCAATGGCATGAAGCATCTGTTCGACCACCCCCATGAACTCTTGGTGGCGCCGCTCAGACGCTGCCGACATCTCATCGAGGACGCGCACCTCCTGGGCGAGGACCGTGTCCGGACTGGAGGGCGGACTCTCTCTCCGGGGAGAAGGCCGCCGAGCTGGCCGACCCTTCCCGCGTGCGTCGACCCCACTTGGGCCAGGTTCTGCCCTCCCCTCCAACACCTCCCCCCTCTGGGCAGAAGGCCGGCGTGCTGCCGGAGCCTTCCCGCGTGCGTCCACCCTACTGGGACCAGCTTCGGCCCTCCCCTCCAACACCTCCCCCCTCTGGGGAGAAGGCTGGCGTGCTGCCGGACCCTTCCTGCGTGCGTCCACCCTACTGGGACCAGCTTCGGCCCTCCCCTCCAACACCTCCCCTTGGCTCTCCTGCAGGCCAGACGTCTCCCCTCCATTGCCATCCCCTGGCGCGGAGGAGGGTTCCCCCGATGTGCCGCCTTCCTCCTGGTCCTCAACGTCCTCCTCCTCCAAGGGCCTGGCTCTCTGCGCTTCAGGGACCACCTCCTCCTCACCAGCTGAAAGCTTTAGAGTGAGGACAGGCCGTCCGCGAGGGACACCTGAGTGGTGCATTATGCGCATTTGTCGGTCAGTGGGAAAGGATGTAGATCTGAAGCGCGAGGGCAACGAGAGAGGTGCAACCGGTCATGTCCTTACCAGTGGGTACCAGTACAGGGTCCGCCTCGCCGATCGCGACAGGGCCAGTCACCCGGCCACGCATGAGTCGTGCCACGCTCTCCTCCAGATCAGTGAGCGCCTGGTACTCGGGACGGCCTCCACCAGTGACAGCCTGGCTCCTTACATTGCTCGCCAGCTTGGCCTGCAAGAGAAAGGACGGCCTCTAAGTACAGTGTGGTGCCCTGTCGCTGTGTGCACTGCCTCCCATGGTGGAATAGCTTGGCCAGTGTGGTGCCCTGTCGCTGGGTGCACTGCCTCCCATGGTGGAATAGCTTGGCCAGTGTGGTGCCCTGTTACTGGGTGCACTGCCTCCCATGGTCGAATAGCTTGGCCAGTGTGTTAAGTGCAGAAAGTGCTATTGATGAACATGTAAGTGCCATTGCTGCGGGAGGAGGGCTGCCCATTAGGCCTTTGAGGTCCCTTTGCCCATAATGTGAGGTGCACATGCAAGGATGAGGGGGACACTGGAAAGGGTACTCACCTTCACCATCCGAGTGAGGTCGTTGAACTTCTTGCGGCATTGGTCCGCACTCCTGGGGACATCACAGGTGGATGACACCCTGCGGGCGATTTTGCCCCAGGCTCTCCTGTACTGGCTCCTGGGAGCCTTCCTGCCACTGTCCGGGCACAGGATCTCTCTTCTCTTCTCCACACCATGAATGAGCACACTCAGAGCATGCTCTGAGAAGCGCTGCGCTCGCTCACGGGCCCTCTCCATTGCTCCAGGCGCTATTTTGGCACACCAGTAGTGCTGAGGCCTAGCTGCAGGGCTCCAGTATGCAGGGCGTGGCAGCAGTCAAAGTTGACCCTTCCCCCTTTAAGAGCTGGCCGGCGTCAGGGTGTCTGCTGTCAATCAAAACATGACCGCACCTGCGCTGTGCCCGGCTTCGGCGTTATTAGGCCGCATCGCCGGCTTAGCACCAGAACACAGCATTTCAACACCAGTTTCAGCGCTCGGCCAAACTTAGGGCCAACTCTACTGAATTTCGGCGATGTGGCCTACACTTTCCGGCGGCCGCTAACTTTAGCGAGCGCCCGACTTTAGCGCCCCAAAAGTGTCCAGACTGAATTTCTAGGCCTTTGTGTCTTAATGCGAGGAGAATTCATAATAAGGTGGATGAATTAGCTGTGCAAATAGATGTAAACGGATATGATATAATTGGGATTACGGAGACATGGCTCCAGGGTGACCAAGGCTGGGAATTTAACATCCAGGGGTATTCAATATTCAGGAAGGACAGGCAAAAAGGAAAAGGAGGTGGGGTAGCAGTGCTGGTTAAAGAGGAGATTAACACAATAGTAAGGAAGGATATTAGCTCTGATGATGTGGAATCTGGGTAGAGCTGAGAAATACCAAGGGGCAGAAAACGTTAGTGGGAGTTGTATACAGACCCCCAACAGTAATGCTGAGGTTGGGGATGGCATTAAATGGGAAATTAGAGATGCGTGCAATAAGGGCACAGCAGTTATCATGGGTGACTTTAACCTACATATAGATTGGGCTAACCAAATTAGTAACAATACTGTGGAGGAGGAATTCCTAGAGTGTATACGGGATGGTTTCCTGAACCAATATGTCGAGGAACCAACTAGAGATCAGGTCATCTTAGACTGTAATGAGAAAGGATTAATTAGCAATCTTGTTGTGCGAGGCCCCTTGGGGTGGAGTGATCATAATATGATAGAATTCTTCATTAAGATGGAGAGTGAAGTAGTTGACTTAGAGACTAGGGTCCTGAATTTAAATAAAGGAAACTACGATAGTATGAGGCGCGAGTTGGCTAGGATGGATTGGGGAAACATTACTTAAAGGGTTGACGGTGGATCGGCAATGGCAAACATTTAAAGATCGCATGGATGAACTACAGAATTTGTTCATCCCTGTCTGGCATAAAAATAAAACAAAAAAGGTGGCTCAACCGTGGCTAACAAGGGAAATTAGGGATAGCATAAGATCCAAGGAGAGGACATATAAATTGGCCAGAAAAAGCAGCAAACCTGAGGATTGGGAGCAGTTTAGGATTCAGCAAAGGAGGACAAAGGAATTAATTAAGAGGGGGAAAATAGAGTATGAGTAAGCTTGCAGGGAACATAAAAACTGACTATAAAAGCTTCTATAGATATGTGAAGAGAAAAAGATTGGTGAAGTCAAGCGTAGGTCCCTTGCAGTCAGAATCAGGGGAATTTATAATGGGGAACAAAGAAATGGCAGACCAATTAAATACATACTTTGGTTTTGTCTTCACAAAGGAGGACACAAATAACCTCCCAGAGATGTCCGGGAGCATAGGGTCTAATGGGAGGGAGGAACTGAATGAAATCAGTATTTGTAGGGAAATGGTATTAGGGAAATTGACAGGATTGAAGGCCGATAAATCCCCAGGGCCTGATAATCTACATCCTAGGGTACTTAAGGAAGTGGCCCTAGAAAAATTAGATGCATTGCTGGTCATCTTCCAAAATTCTATAGACTCTGGAACAGTTCCCATGGATTGGAGGGTAGCTAATGTAACCCCACTATTTAAAAAAAGGTGGTAGAGAGAAAATGGGGAATTATAGACCGGTAAGCCTGACATCGGTAGTGGGGAAAATGCTAGAGTCCATTATAAAAGATGTAATAGCAGAGCACTTGGAAAACAGTGACAGGATCAGACAAAGTCAACATGGATTTACAAAAGGTAAATCATGCTTGACTAATCTACTGGAATTTTTTGAGGATGTAACTGGTAGAATAGATAAGGGAGAACCAGTGGATGTGGTGTATTTGGACTTTCAGAAGGCTTTCGATAAGGTCCCGCATAAGAGATTAGCGTGCAAAGTTAAAGCACATGGGATTGGGGGTAAGGTACTGACTTGGATAGAGAACTGGTTGGCAGATAGGAAGCAAAGAGTTGGAATAAACAGGTCTCTTTCCGAATGGCAGGCAGTGACTAGTGGGGTACCGCAGGGATCGGTGCTAGGACCCCAGCTATTCACAATATAAATGATCTAGACGAGGGAACTAGATGTAATATCTCCAAGTTTGCAGACGACACAAAGCTGGGTGGGCGTGTGTGCTGTGAGGAGGATGCCGAGAAACTCCAGTATGATTTGGACAAGTTGGGTGATTGGGCAGATGCATGGCAGATGCAGTATAATGTGGATAGAAACATAGAAACATAGAGATAGGAACAGGAGTAGGCCATTCGGCCCTTCGAGCCTGCTCCGCCATTCAATGAGATCATGGCTGATCTTCGTCTGAGATCATAGCTGATCTTACCAGTTCAGTACCCCGTCCCCGCCTTTTCTCCGTAACCCTTAATCCCCTTAGCCTTCAGAAATATATCCAATGCAAGGTTATCCACTTCGGTGGCAAAAACAGGAAGGCAGATTATTACCTGAACGGCAATAGATTGGGAGAAGGGAAAGTGCAACGAGACCTGGGTGTCCTTGTGCACCAATCGCTGAAGGTGCAGCAGGCGGTTAAGAAGGCAAATGGTATGTTGGTCTTCATAGCGAGAGGATTCGAGTACAGGAGCAAGGATGTCTTGCTGCAGTTGTACAGGGCCTTGGTGAGACCACACCTTGAGTATTGTGTGCAGTTTTGCTCGCCTTATCTGAGGAAGGATGTTCTTGCCATGGAGGGAGTGCAGCGAAGATTCACCAGACTGATACCTGGGTTGGCAGGAATGACGTATGAGGAGAGATTGGGTCGATTGGGCTTGTATTCGCCATAGTTTAAAGGAATGAGAGGGGATCTCATTGAAACTTATAAAATTCTAACAGGACTAGACAGACTAGATGCAGGAAGGATGTTCCCGATGGCGGGGGAGTCCAGAACCAGGGGTCACAGTCTAAGGATAAGGGGTAAGCCATTTAGGACAGAAATGAGGAGGAATTTCTTCACCCAGAGAGTGGTGAACCTGTAGAATTCTCTACCACAGAAGGCAGTTGAGGCCAATTCATTAAACATATTCAAGAAGGAGTTAGATATATTTCTTAAGGCTAAAGGGATCAAGGGATATGGGGAGAAAGCAGGGATAGGGTACTGAATTTGGATGATCAACCATGATCTCATTAAATGGCAGAGCAGGCTCGAGGGGCTGAATGGCCTACTCCTGCTCCTATCTTCTATGTTTCTATGATGTGTAGAGTCTACCCTTCCTGCTTGACCCTGATCCCAGCTTACTCCCCACATCCAAACTGTCACCAGTACTTCATACTATCACCAAACCCCAAACAAAATATCTGACTTTTTGTTTTATAGTGAGATGAAAAACATAATTTATAAATCAGAGAAAGAATACAAAGTGTTGTGTCTGTGTTTGATAGAGACACTGAAGACAGGAGTTGGTTTGATAGGTGTTTACTAAACAAAGTCTGGAGGGGAACTAACGGATACAACACAATATACAGGCTTATATAGCCCGAGTGGCCATTACCGGCATTACAGTACACACGGGGCTCTTAAAGGCACATACACTACAATTCCTCCCCTTTTAGCTAACCAGTACATAATATTTTAAGTAATTATTAATTACATGTTATAAGAAAAATAATATACACATTGCTGCAGTTAATTAATTATAAGTCAGTCTCTCTGGAAGCTTCCTGACTCGGTCCGGATAACGCCTCGGTGGTGTAGTAGTTTCTGGTGGTGTAGTAGGTTCTTTTGGCAAGGCTGATTCGGCTTGAATGCCAGTGTCGGGTTCATCGGGTTCCAGTATTACCGGATCGGAGGTAGATATGGGTATCTCTACTTCATCGTTAGGCGTATAGAGTTGTGGTGTAGGTTGTCCCTTTTCGGATGACTCTATGATTTGGTCAGCATGGCGCCTTATTATGCTTTCTCCGATGTCCACGGTATACATCAGCGGTCCTAGTCGTGTGCAGATAGTTCCAGGCTGCCATTTCTCGGTACGGTAGTCCCGGGCCAAAACTTGTTGACCTATCTGGAAGGTTCTAGTTGGTCTTTCATTCATGCCTTGAAATTGCCGGTTCTCCACGTCCCTTGTGATGTTGGGCTTGATCAAATCCAGCCGGCATCTTAGGCTTCTATTGAAGAACATCATGGCGGGAGTTTGGTTTGTAACCATATGTGTTGCATTCCTGTATGCGAACAAGAAGTTATCCACCTTGTGCTGAAGTTTTATGTCTTCATTGCCCATGGCCTTTATGACCTTCTTGAAGGTCTGGACAAACCTTTCAGCCAATCCATTGGTGGCGGGATGGTATGGGGCGGACGTGTAGTGCTTAACCCCATTGTTTTTTAAGAACTTCCTGAATTCTTTGGACACAAATTGCGGTCCATTATCAGAACAGATCTGTTCCGGCAGCCCATTCCTGGCAAATATGGTCCTTAATACTGTGATGGTTTTTTCCGTGGTGGTGGAGGACATCTTTATTACCTCTGGCCACTTGGAGTGTGCATCAACCGTGAGTAAGAACATTGAGTCCATAAATGGACCAGCAAAGTCGATGTGTACCCTTTGCCAGGGAGATGAGGGCCACTCCCATGGATGTAGAGGGGCTTGGGGTGGAGCGTTTTGGACCTTCTGGCATCCTAGGCAGCTCTTGGTCATTTCTTCTATGTCTCCATCGATACCTGGCCACCATACAAACGCTCTGGCTAGGTTCTTCATTTTCACTCCACCCAGATGCCCCTCGTGAAGCTCCTTTAGCACTTTATCCTGGAGTTTGGGTGGAATCACCATTCTGGATCCACACATCAAGGTTCCTCGGCATACTGACAGCTGTTCTCTTCTTTGCGAGAATGCTGGCAACAGTGGTTCGCCATGTGCTGGCCATCCCTTCACCGTTAAGTCGTAGACTCGTGAGAGAGTCGGGTCATTTCTCGTTTCCTTTTCAATGGCAGAATTTGTTACTGGTAGATATTCCACTATGGTTGAGTGGAACATCTCCACTGGGTCTACTGTAGGTGCCTCTTCTACCATTGGCAACGGTAGGCGCGATAAACCGTCAGCATTCCCATGCTGTTTTGATCCTTTGTATTCTATGTTGTATTGGTGTGCCCCTAGAAAAAGGGACCACCTCTGTAGCCTTTGTGCTGTCATGATGGGAACACCCTTTTTAGGGTTGAATATGGAGATGAGGGGTTGATGGTCAGTCAACAAGGTAAATTTTTGTCCGTGTAGGTAATGGTTGAATTTCTTCACTCCCCATACCAGGCTGAGTGCTTCCCTGTCGATTTGGGCATAGTTACGCTCAGCTGAGTTCAACGAGCGTGACGCAAAAGCTATCGGCCGTTCCGAGCCATCAGGGAATTTATGCGATAATACTGCTCCTACGCCGTAAGGGGATGCATCGCACGCCAGTCTGATTGGCAGTGATGGGTTGTAATGAGCCAAAACTTCTTTGGACGTGATTAAGTCTTTGCATTTATGGAAGGCACGTTTACAGTCTTCGCTCCATTTCCAAATTACTCCTGTTTGTAGCAGTTCATTAAGAGGGTGTAGAAGAGTTGATAAGTTCGGTAAAAATTTATGATAGTAATTTATTAATCCCAGGAACGACCTTAATTGTGAAACATTTTCAGGTGCTGGGGCTTTTATGACCGCTTCAATTTTTTCAGGTGACTTATGCAACCCTTCCTTATTAATTATGTGGCCACAATATGATATTTGATTTTGGAAAAATTCGCACTTGGGGCGATTTGCTCGTAGGCCCCGTTCTCTCAGCCTAGTGAGCACCTGCTCCAAATTGGCAAGGTGCTCGTTGTCGTTTTCTCCTGTTACAAGGATGTTGTCTAGGTAGCATTGAGTCCCCGGAATCCCTTGGAGGACTTGCTCCATAGCTCTTTGCCAGATAGCTGGAGCGGATGCTACTCCGAAAACCAGTCGATTGTACTGGTACAGACCTTTGTGTGTATTTATCGTGAGATTTTTTAGAGGCCTCTTCAACCTCCATCTGTAGATATGCCTGTGCCAAGTCAATTTTGGTGAAACGTTTCCCTCCGGATAGTGAGGCAAAAATATCTTCTATCCTCGGAAGAGGATACTGTACCGTGTGAAGGACCGGGTTTACAGTCACCTTGAAGTCCCCACAGATGCGAATTTTTCTCTGTTCTTCAGATTTATCATTATTCAATGCTTTCTTCATGACTGGAACGATGGGTGTTGCCCACTCGCTCCAATCTATTTTGGATAATATGCCTGCATTTTCCAAATTCTCCAGCTCTGCCTCGACCGCTGGACGAATTGCGTATGGCACCGGTCTTGCTTTAAAAAAACTTGGGAATTGCTGCATCTTCCACTTTTATTGAGGTGGTGATGCCTTTCAAGGTTCCTAGTTTCTCTTGAAACACTTCTTTGGCGTTGGCCAAGATGTCTTTTAATCGTTCAGGTATGACGTCATCATCGTTTTTTTTCTTACTGGTCACCGTCAGTGCCTGAATGGAGTGCCAGTCTAAACGTATTTTCTTGATCCATTCACGTCCCAACAGCGGTGGGCCACCATTTTGTAGAATGTATAAATACAACTTTTGTATTTCCTTGCCGTTGTATACAACAGGCACCCTTATTTTTCCTTTGGGGTATACTTTCTGCCCCGTATATGTTTTCAAGATAATGGATGTGTCTTTTAAAGGTATGCGGAAATAGCCGCTCGTAATCCCGTTGATTTATGACGGTCAGAGCTGATCCTGTATCTAGCTCCATTTTAACTGGGGACCCTGCTATCGTGAGGGTAACCCAAATGGTCTGGTAATCATCTTTGGCAAGTACATTATGTAATTTGAGACAGCTTAGTCTCTTGTTTTCGGAGTCGCTATCGCTCTCCTGGCCTTCGGAGCTACTGTCCGTCATCATTTGTACCTTTCTGTACTTTTCTTTATTGATTTTTTTTTTCCTGTCTGTGGATTTATTTTGTCCAGATCGGCATACCCGTGCAATGTGTCCAATCTTTCCGCATTGCCTGCATGCTTTGTCCTTGAACCAGCAGTCTCTCTGGTCATGGGTGGATCTGCCGCAGCGATAACATCTCTCGAAACCCTGTGTCATTTCATGGGTGCCGAAGTCCTGTGTCTTTTGTTGTATTTCTGCAGCTCCTCTTGCGGCTGCTTCGTATGATACAGCCATACTGAAAGCCTTGTCCAGTGTTAAATCCTTTTCAGAAAGCAGCCTTTTCTGTGTTCCTTCACTTAAGAGACCGCAGACGAATTTGTCTCGAAGATAATCTGCTAGCCCTGCCCCGAATTGGCAGTGTTTTGATAGCTTTCTTAATTCGGTGAGGTAATCAGCGTTACTTTCATTCTTGTGTTGATTTCTCTTGAAGAATTTGAATCGTTCTGCTATCAGCAGCGGTGTTGGGTTTAAGTGCTCCTGCAGGGTATCAACAATTTCTTTAAAATTCTTGTCCTTTGGTTTGGCTGGAGTGATTAAATTTCGTAACAGCCCGTATGTCTTTGCGCCCATTAGATTTAGCAGTACTGAAGCTTTTTTTTCATCTATTCCATTTGCAGTGCAATATACCTCCACTCTTTCCACATATGTGGTCCAATCCTCTATCTCGTTATCAAAAGCATCAATATTGCCAGACTTAGGCATCTTAGAAAAGATATGGCGCTTCCCGCGCTTTTCCGCCGCTGCTGCCGATGACAACGCTGTTTCCCGCGGTTTCCGTTTTTAAAATTTATTTATTTACAGTCGGAGACTCGTTCCCACCGGACTTTCTCTCTAGGTCTGAACGCCGACCTGCTTGCAGCGCCGGCCGCCTCCCGAGTGCTCCCTCCCCGTCTGTTACTGCTTGCCTCCGCTTTTGCTGCTTGGCCCAGCTGTAGAGCCAGCCGCTGGAGCCCCAGCCTGACGCCCAGGAAGGATTAGCGCAGTACCTGCCACCAGCTTGGCCAGCTGGTGAAACCACAGCTTCTTTCACTTTCTTGATTCTTCTGGACGCCAGAGGAATCGATGTCCTTGAGGTGCTGCCGAATTGCAGGTAAGTCCGTTTCCACTTCGTCGCCACTGTTGTGTCTGTGTTTGATAGAGACACTGAAGACAGGAGTTGGTTTGATAGGTGTTTACTAAACAAAGTCTGGAGGGTAACTAACGGATACAACACAATATACAGGCTTATATAGCCCAAGTGGCCATTACCGGCATTACAGTACACATGGGGCTCTTAAAGGCACATACAGTACACAAAGGAATAGAGAGATTTAAGAGTGTCGGCCGCAATGAGAAACGTAAAGTAAATACCTCCTGATTCAACAAAAACATAATTGATTTATAAATAACTTCTAACTAAAGTTTTCGATCAATTTTATGACTTTTTACACTACACAGCAAGTTAGAAAACCAAAACCAAACCTAATTCAATTCACTGACTCCCAGCTTTGGGGAGGTGAGGCTCAGTCCTAGGGGAAAAGCACTAAAGCTGCCTGACTCCCATAATAAAACACACCGTGCACAACAGCACACATCACAGGCCAACATGAACTCTCCCGCTCCCAGTTTATGTTTCATTTTCTCTTTCTCTCCCCAGTTTGTGTTTTTCTCTCTCTCTCTCCCCAGTTTGTGTTTCTCTCTCTCTCTCCCCAGTTTGTGTTTCTCTTTCTCTCCCCAGTTTGTGTTTTTCTCTCTCTCTCTGCCCAGTTTGTGTTTTTCTCTCTCTCTCTCTGCCCAGTTTGTGTTTTTCTTTCTCTCTCTCTCTGCCCAGTTAGTGTTTTTCTCTCTCTCTCTCTGCCCAGTTAGTGTTTTTCTCTCTCTCTCTCTGCCCAGTTAGTGTTTTTCTCTCTCTCTCTCTGCCCAGTTAGTGTTTTTCTCTCTCTCTCTCCCCAGTTAGTGTTTTTCTCTCTCTCTCTCCCCAGTTTGTGTTTCTCTCCCCTTTTGTGTTTTTCTCTCTCCCCAGTTTGTGTTTTTCTCTCTCTCTCTCCCCAGTTTGTGTTTTTCTCTCTCTCCCCAGTTTGTGTTTTTCTCTCTCTCTCTCTCTCCCCAGTTTGTGTTTTTCTCTCTCTCTCTCCCCAGTTTGTGTTTTTCTCTCTCTCCCCAGTTTGTGTTTTTCTCTCTCTCTCTCTCTCCCCAGTTTGTGTGTCTCTCTCTCTCCCCAGTTTGTGTTCTTCTCTCTCTCCCCAGTTTGTGTTTTTCTCTCTCTCTCTCTCTCTCCCCAGTTTGTGTTTTTCTCTCTCCCCAGTTTGTGTTTTTCTCTCTCTCCCCACAGTTTGTGTTTTTCTCTCTCTCTCCCGTTTGTGTTTTTCTCTCTCCCCAGTTTGTGTTTTTCTCTCTCCCCAGTTTGTGTTTTTCTCTCTCTCCCCAGTTTGTGTTTTTCTCTGTCTCTCTCTCTCCCCAGTTTGTGTCTCTCTCTCTCTCTCCCCAGTTTGTGTTCTCTCTCTCTCCCCAGTTTGTGTTTTTCTCTCTCTCTCTCTCTCTCTCTCTCTCTCCAGTTTGTGTTTTTCTCTCTCTCTCCCCAGTTTGTGTTTTTCTCTCTCTCTCTCTCCCCAGTTTGTGTTTTTTTCTCTCTCTCTCTCTCCCCAGTTTGTGTGTGTCTCTCTCTCCCCAGTTTGTGTTCTTCTCTCTCTCTCTCCCCAGTTTGTGTTTTTCTCTCTCTCTCTCTCTCTCCCCAGTTTGTGTTTTTCTCTCTCCCCAGTTTGTGTTTTTCTCTCTCTCCCCACAGTTTGTGTTTTTCTCTCTCTCTCCCGTTTGTGTTTTTCTCTCTCCCCAGTTTGTGTTTTTCTCTCTCCCCAGTTTGTGTTTTTCTCTCTCTCCCCAGTTTGTGTTTTTCTCTCTCTCTCTCTCTCCCCAGTTTGTGTCTCGCTCTCTCTCTCCCCAGTTTGTGTTCTTCTCTCTCTCTCCCCAGTTTGTGTTTTTCTCTCTCTCTCTCTCTCTCTCTCTCCAGTTTGTGTTTTTCTCTCTCTCTCTCTCTCCCCAGTTTGTGTGTTTCTCTCTCTCTCCCCAGTTTGTGTTTTTCTCTCTCTCTCTCCCCAGTTTGTGTGTCTCTCTCTCTCCCCAGTTTGTGTTCTTCTCTCTCTCTCTCCCCAGTTTGTGTTTTTCTCTCTCTCTCTCTCTCCCCACAGTTTGTGTTTTTCTCTCTCTCTCCCGTTTGTGTTTTTCTCTCTCCCCAGTTTGTGTTTTTCTCTCTCTCCCCAGTTTGTGTTTCTCTCTCTCTCTCTCCCCAGTTTGTGTGTCTCTCTCTCTCTCCCCAGTTTGTGTTCTTCTCTCTCTCTCCCCAGTTTGTGTTTTTCTCTCTCTCTCTCTCCAGTTTGTGTTTTTCTCTCTCTCTCTCTCTCTCCCCAGTTTGTGTTTTTCTCTCTCTCTCTCCCCAGTTTGTGTGTTTCTCTCTCTCTCCCCAGTTTGTGTTTTTCTCTCTCTCTCTCTGCCTCCCCAGTTTGTGTTTTTTTCTCTCTCTCTCCCTCCCCCGTTTGTGTTTTTCTCTCTCCCCAGTTTGTGTTTTTCTCTCTCTCCCCACAGTTTGTGTTTTTCTCTCTCTCTCCCCAGTTTGTGTTTTTCTCTCTCCCCAGTTTGTGTTTTTCTCTCTCTCCCCAGTTTGTGTTTATCTCTCTCTCCCCAGTTTGTGTTTTTCTCTCTCTCTCTCTCCCCAGTTTGTGTGTCTCTCTCTCTCTCCCCAGTTTGTGTGTGTCTCTCTCTCTCCCCAGTTTGTGTTTTTCTCTCTCTCTCTCTCTCTCCAGTTTGTGTTTTTCTCTCTCCCCATTTTGTGTTTTTCTCTCTCTCTCCCCATTTTGTGTTTTTTTCTCTCTCTCTCTCCCCATTTTGTATTTTTCTCTCTCTCTCCCCCCAGTTTGTGTTTTTCTCTCTCTCTCTCCCCAGTTTGTGTTTTTCTCTCTCTCTCCCCAGTTTGTGTTTTTCTCTCTCTCTCTCTCCCCAGTTTGTGTTTCTCTCTCTCTCCCCAGTTTGTGTTTTTCTCTCTCTCTCTGCCTCCCCAGTTTGTGTTTTTTTTTCTCTCTCTCTCCCCAGTTTGTGTTTTTCTCTTTCTCTCTCTCTCTCTCTCTCTCTCTCCCTCCCTCCCCATTTGTGTTTTTCTCTCTCTCCCCAGTTTGTGTTTTTCTCTCTCTCTCCCCAGTTTGTGTTTTTCTCTCTCTCTCTCTGCCTCCCCCAGTTTGTGTTTTTCTCTCTCTCCCTCCCTCCCTCCCCGTTTGTGTTTTTCTCTCTCTCTCCCCAGTTTGTGTTTCTCTCCTCCCCGTTTGTTTCTCTCTCTCCCCAGTTTGTGTTTTTCTCTCTGCCTCCCCCAGTTTGTGTTTTTCTCTCTCCCCAGTTTGTGTTTTTCTCTCTCTCTCTCCCCAGTTTGTGTTTTTCTCCCCCTCCCTCCCCCAGTTTGTGTTTTTCTCTCTCTCTCTCTCCCCAGTTTGTGTTTTTCTCTCTCTCTCTCCCCAGTTTGTGTTTTTCTCTCTCTCTCTCTCCCCAGTTTGTGTTTTTCTCTCTCTCTCCCCAGTTTGTGTTTCTCTCTCTCTCTCTGCCTCCCCCAGTTTGTGTTTTTCTCTCTCTCTCTCTCTCTCTCCCCAGTTTGTGTTTCTCTCTCTCTCTCTGCCTCCCCCAGTTTGTGTTTTTCTCTCTCTCTCTCTCTCTCCCCCAGTTTGTGTTTCTCTCTCCCTCCCTCCCCCAGTTGCTTTCTCAGGACTCGCGGAGTTTCCAGGTGATTTTCTTTGGCCCTGATGCCCTTATCTTCACAACCGATAATGAAGCGGTGTTTCCGAATAGCGGGGAGACCAGCAGAGCTCATACAATGCGGTTTGGTTGCAAGTCACGACAGCCGGGGTACTGTCCGTGAACCACACAAAAGGACCGTTTCCCCTGAGTCGCCAGCAGCAGCACTCGGGAGACCAAGCGCCCATTCCGGTAAACTCCCGCCCAAAGCAGGACGGTTGGGAACCCTTGTCCTTAGTGAGATAGGACACATGCTGTGTGAGCCCCTTGCCCATATTTTTAATCCCTTACTGCACTCTGGGACAGTTCCCTTCAACTGGAAGGAGGCTAATATAGTCCCCACCTCTATTTTTAAAAAAAGAGATAAGATGGACTGGGTAACTATAGGCCCATTAATTTGACATCAGTAATAGGAAAGATGCTTGAGGTAATCCTTAGGGATGCAGTATGACTACCTGGAGAGAGAGAGGGACATATTAGGGACACCCAACATGGCTCAAAAAAAGGTCATGTCTTACAAATTAGATATTTTTTGAAGAAGTCTCCAAGATGGTGGATGAGGGAAGCCCAGTTGACATTGTCTGTCTACTTAGACTTCCAAAAAGCTTTTGACAAGGTACCGCATAAGAGGCTTCTGTACAAGATCCAAACCTTTGGTATTAGTGGTAATATAGTGATCTGGATTGAGAACTGGCTGGAAGGCCATAGGCAGAAAGTAGTTATAGATGGATTTGGATCTGTTTGGAGACCAGTGATGTCCTGCAAGGATCGGTGCTGGGGCCATTGCTCTTTACAATTTTTATTAATGATCTAGATGTAGAGTTGGGGCACGATCTGCAAGTTTGCAGATGATGCTAACATCTGTGAGTGTCGGGACTGTAGATGATGCTCTACTGCTTCAGGCAGATCTTGATGCGTTGGCGGATTGGGCTCGTGTCTGGCGAATGATGTTTGAATTGGAAAAGTGCAGTGTTATGCATGTGGGTAGGGTGAATGCTGAATATACATGCATCCTTCAGGGAAAAGCATTAAAGTGGGTAGAGAAAGAGATCTGGGTGTTCTAGTGCACAGATCTTTAATGGTTCATGAACAATGCTGTGAAGCAATAGCTAGAGCGAATAGGGTGTTGGCGTGCACCCATAGGACCATTGACTCAGACAAGGCATACTGCTTTGTCTTTGTACAAGACCTTGGTCAGGCCTCAGTTAGAATACCATGTCCAGTTTTGGTGGTCTCACATGGAAAGGGGGCAGAGGAGGGACACTAGGCTAATTCCCAGTTGATCAAGATAGGCTAAAAGAGTTGGGACTCTACACTTTAGAGAAGCATAGACCCGGGGGGTGACCTGATCGAGGTTTATAAGATAATGAAGGGAATTGATTGTGTTTGAGTTGACAGTTCCAATTAAATAATGATGTGGAGATTCCGGTGTTGGACTGGGGTGGACAAATGTGAGAAGTCACACAACACCAGGTTATAGTCCAACAGCTTTATTTGAAATCACAAGCTTTCGGAGCGCTGCTCCTTCGTCACCTGACGAAGGAGCAGCGCTCCGAAAGCTTGTGATTTCAAATAAAGCTGTTGGACTATAACTTGGTGTTGTGTGACTTCTCCAATTAAATAAGTTAGGGAGGACCAGGGGTCACAATTTTAAGTTGTATAAGGCCAGATCTAGATTAGGTGTCAGGAGGTAATTCTTTTCCCAGAGAACAGTGGGCCTCTGGAACAGGCTGTCGACTAGTGCGGTGGATGCCGATTCCCTGAATTCATCAAAAGTGAGAGCTGTTTCTGGCTGATCACCTCTTACAAAAGGTAGGTACTGCAAGGAATTCAGAGCCAGGGGAGATCTCCTGGACTAGTTTTGATCGCCGGGCGAGAGGAAGTCAGAGAGGACATGGTTTGACATGAATATTGTGACTCACAAGGTATCACAATTGTGCGGGACGGGCTGGATGGACCAAAGGATCTTTTCCTGTCTGTCATTATTCGTAATTAAAGACCATATTTAAAAGGCCCTTAACAATGCTAACCCAAACCCAGTCATCTATTGTCTGACGCTATAACGGGTTTAACAATGCTGTATCTGTTCTGAGAGGGTCTGATGCTGGCACTGGCTACCTGAAATAGAACGCAGCAGTAACAAACCTCAACTTTATCAACATGAAATTCATAAGAAAAAACCCCTGAAAGAGTCTCTATTTACAATAATGGGCACCGGGGAGTAATTTAAAGGTAGTCTCCAATTCTGAGGTTCAGTGGATGGTAGTTAGAGAATTAAGAGCCTGTCAGTTGTAAAATACTCCTGCTGTCAGATTCTATTTGAGGCTTTCAAGTTGCTCAGTGGTTTTCAGGGACCTCCCTATAAATAAAAGACTGTCAGCTGTTCAAAGGGAATCGGTGAATTTCATTGCAAAGAATGTTTTTAATTAAAGAAAGAACTTGCATTTATATAGCGCCATTCAGAACCTCAGGACGCCCCAAAGCGCTTTACGGCCATTGAAGTACTTTTGAAGTGTAGTCACTGTTGTAATGTAGGAAACGCGGCAGCCAATTTGCGCACAGCAAGCTCCCACAAACAGCAGTGAGTTAAAGGACCAGATCATCTGTTTTTAGGTGTTGGTTGAGCGGTAAGTATTGGCCAGGACACCGGGGATAATGCTGCTGCTCTTCTTCAAAATAGCATCACGGGATCTTTTACATCCACCTGAGAGGGCAGATGGGCCCTCGGTTTGACACCTCATCCGAAAGACGACACCTCTGACATATTATTATATAGCTATGGATGTACTAATTAATGGGGGAAAAAAACAGAAATCCAATGTCCCTGGAATACCTTTGTGGATCTCCCAGGTCTGTGGACAGCAGTTTGTAAACCTATGAAGTACACAGCATCCACAGACACTCAGTCCACTCTGACCTGTCTGCCACCTTTGCTTCATGTGCTTGCCATTTTAATAATGGATTTGCCCCACCTTTTAATTGCTGCTCATGTCGAGTGTTGGCCATTTTTGGAGCCTGTCGGACAAGGCTCGAGTATCAATCCAAATGGGTAGAGACGCCTCAGATACACAATTCCAGTCGTCGCTGACTTTCTGTAAGCTTTCAAGCAGGCCTGAGTTGGCCTGGTAAACAGATACTGTGGTTCTAATCATTATTACAATGGCGTGGGCTGTGTGCTTTGGACGGTTCCTCTGAAGTGTTTTTCTTTTACTTTGTGCTTATCCTCAGGAAACCCATTCAGATGTTTAATTAAATGACCTTCAGGCTGGGAGCTATTTTGTGACAGCTAGGGCCTGTTTCCAATCAGGAAAGAATTTGTTGTTAGAATTTGGAAGAGCAAGTCAGGGAAGTCTTTCCCCCTTTCAAAATGATCTAATTGAGCAATTCGTGCAATAATTAGTCTGAGTTATATTTTTCCTGGCGAATGCTCTCCATGGTCAGATTCCAGGGTTAATCGCAGTGAAGGATGTACAGGTTACACGTTGATGTGTTGCTCTTTACACTGGAATGAGAAGGTTAGGGTGTGTGTGTATATACAGTTGGACTTGCTCTCAGTGATCTGCCCTCACTCCTTTTTTTAAGATTGAGTGTTGGGATGTTCATACTATAAAAATGCAAGCCGCTGTTGATATATTTGACACACACAGTATCAGCTGTGGCTCAGTGGGTAGCACTCTTGCCTCTGAGTCAGAAGGTTGTGGGTTCAAGTCCCACTCCAGGGATTTGAGCATATAAAGCTAGGCTGACACTCCAGTGCAGTGCTGAGGGAGCGCTGCAATGTCGGAGGTGCCATCTTTCGGATGAGACGTTAAACCGAGGCCCCGTCTGCGCGCTCAGGTGGACATAAAAGATTCCATGGCACTATTTCGAAGAAGAGCAGGGGGGTTATCCCCGGTGTCCTGGCCAATATTTCCCCCTCAATCAACATAACCATTGACGTAAGAAAACTACAGGAAACTTTGTGTTATCCGGCACCGACGGGACCGAGCTGCTGCCGTACACTCCAAACTGCCGGACACTCCAGAGCTAATGTTGAAACATACGGAGATTTTCATCTCCGTATGAATCAACAAACCCTGTTGCTTAGCAACAGCCTCTAAACAGTCGGCAAGCATCTCTGTAGTGTCTGTAGCTGAAGCTGTTGCTTAGCTACAGATCTTGCACAGCTTGACTGTTCAAAAAAAGCAAAGAAAAGAAAAAAAAACGGCTCCTGATTTTTGCCAGTGGCTCCAGCTTGCCGGACGGTTCGCCTCCGGATAACTCATAGTTTCCTGTACTAAGCACTTGGTCAGAGTATAAAACAAGGCTTTAATCAACTGTTTCACAACCATGAGCTCTAGTTACATCACTAGTTCCTGGTTACAAAACATCCTGAGCAAGCTGGGCCCACGCCCGAGTATTTATACTTTCCTTGGATGGCGCCACCAGCTGGCTGCCCAGTGTTATCTCATGAGTCATTTCTACATGAATGGTAAGATTCATGACAACTATAATAGATTATCTGGTCATTATCACGTTGCTGTTAATGGGAGCTTGCTGTGCGCAAATTGGCTGCCGCGTGCTACGTTTCACACATTGCAACAGTGACTCCACTTCAAAAGTACTTCATTGGCTGTGAAGCGCTTTGAGACGTCCGGTGGTCGTGAGAGGCGCTATATAAATGCAAGTCTTTCTTTCTTTATACGTTGGTGAGCCTAGCCCAATGGATTGGTATTACCTCTGGGCTGCCCACTCGTTGAGGGGCAGCTGGTATTCCCTGGGAATAACAAACGTAGTAATCTTTTTAAATGGCATCACCATTAATACCCTAGGACAGTGAGTTACCTTGGTTGCTAACCCAGTCAGCTATCGTCTGACACCATGACTGGTTTCATTTTCTGAAATTGTCTTTTTATTTGGCGAATTTTTGCAATAAGCATTAGCACTGGGGAATAAAACATATCAGAAATTCCTCTCAACGATAAGGAATTCCTCTCGATGTTAAGATCATTTTTCCTTAATCAACAGCTTGTTAATGTGGAAACAGGCAACTTTGAGAGGTTGAGTTACTGAGATTGCGTTAGTGCGTTGCTGATTTTAAAGTAAAACGAGCATTCCCATTAAATGAGACTGTTTTCACCCTGCGCCCAATCGCCATCGGGCACCTCCCAAGTCAGCTATAGCACAGCCGGTTGTGGAGCAAAGCGCTATCTGCGTTTTTAGTATTAAAAAGGCGAAGGACCAAGCCCTTGGTGTGTTGGAGAGCAGGAGAGAAAATGGGGTCATTTGTAATTGATAAATGGAGTTGTCATATAAAAAATTCAACAGCTTCACTACCGTCCTTTAGGGAAGAAAGCCTTCTATTCTAACCAGGCCTGCCAATGATATGATCAGGCAGTGGACTAACAGGCAAATGGCCTCCAGTATGGAGTGCTGCAGGCAACTGCTAAAGTGGAAGGAACAACCTGTCTTGACCGGGCTGTAATATTTTCCTTGCTGGTCGCTTTGTTCCGCTTGATAATCTTAAAACCTAACTCTGTTCAGGTTCCTGCTAAAAGGCAGTCTCATCTATTTATACTGCAGCAACAGTGTTTTTCTTGGGCGGAATCTCTTGCGTGCGACTGACTCATTTCCCTGGCTCACCACGCTCTAGCCCACATATCAAAGAATAGATCATCATTCCTGTTAAACAAACACTTGATGGGATGTGCGAGGCTGATTCATCTCTCTGTTTACCATGAATGCAATAGTTTTTAATAAAAGAAATACATGATTTTAAAACCAGCCTCCCTGTAGGTAATACAGTCTGCACGTCACAGCACAGTGTCAGAACCTCCAATACATTTTCAATTCAATATAATGTTTCTTATTTCTCTTTGGACCTGAAGACATTGATCTTCCTCACGTGGCTTTTCACAGCAATTAGCAGCTGTCTGATATCTATCTGAGTGACCACTCTTGATTTTGTTAGCTGAGTCGATCAGTGGCATTCGGCAACTTAGCTATGGAGGGCATCACACACACTTACTTCAGTGGAGGGGTCACTGGATAGCGGCCAGGAGCTGAGACCCATGTTAACCTTCCACCCCCAACCCCATCCCAGAGAAGAGCAAATTGTAGCACTCCTACTGCTACCCAGGTTGAGGAGCTCAGCTAACTCAGGACAACTAGGACCTAGGACCTTCTATGATCTATGGTTCAGTACCACACCAGGCACAAGTATCAGTAGAACTCAATTTTCCCTTTTGTAGGTGATATTTATTGAGGCCAACTTCACTGCTGTCAGGAGTAGCTTTGGTAGGTGATCACAGCACAGTCCCCGTGAAGACAGTCAGGATGGTGTGTGATGGAGGGGAACTTGGAGCTGGTGTTCCCACAGCATAGCTGCTCCTGTCCTCTGTTGTAGAGGTCATAGGAGAGGGAGGTGCAGTCAAAGTAACCTTGGTGAGTTGCTTCAGTATGTCCTTTTGAGGGCAGTCTCCATCATACAGTGGAGCACTACCACCATGCGAACTAGGGCGGATCTAGCAGTCCAAAACTGGGCATCCACAAGGTGCCGTGGGCCATCACCAGCAATAGAATTGTTTAGCACCACAATCTGTAACCTCATGGTGCAGCACACCCATCATTTCTTAATCACTATTAAGCTAGGAGACCAAACCTGGTTTAATGCAGTGTAGGACATGCCAGGAGCAGTACCCAGAGAAACTAGCACAAGGCTACCCGCAGATTAAACATCGAAAGCAGTGGGTTATTGTGGTGATTATTCCTTGTTTAGTAAAAGTATTGTGATTGGTTGTTTGTTAACTGCCTTGGGATATATGTTGTAATCTCATTGGTAGTTGATGTCACATGATGTGTGGTGGCCACCTTAAATTCAGTTCTTTTCCAGCTTTGGTTGGGACTGGATGTGGAAAGATGTGCTGCAGATTTTAAAGTTAATAAAGCCTAGTTTTGGAAGGCAAATCTATTCTTTATTTCAATTTATTAACTTTATGTTAGAATGGAGCGATATCTTCAACCAGAACGATTCAAGGCTGACCCCAATTCTGCTGGAGTGGATGATAAATGGAAACATTGGTATTGTACATTTAAAAACTTTTTGGGCGTGTTGGATCAAGAGTCTCTAAATAAGCTGAATATGCTGATCAACTACATTGCTCCGGATGTATATAAATATATTTTGGACTGTAAAACTTATGAAGTGGCTATTTCTACATTGGAAAAGATTTTTGTTAAACCAAAGAATGAGGTATTTGCACGTCACCTTCTATCTGCCCGTAGGCAGCAGGTGGGAGAATCTTTGGATACTTATTTACAAGCACTTTGGTGCCTTAGTGTTAACTGTAATTATAAGGCCGTGACGGCTGAAGAATATAAGGAAGAATCGGTACGGGATGCTTTTATTAATGGATTACTGTCTAGATCAATTCGTTAGAAAATAAGACTTTGGATCTTAAAAGTGCTTTTGAGCAAGCTTCTACATTGGATGTGGCTCAGAGAAGTTCGGATTCTTATGCTCTTTTTAATCGGCCTGCGACTATGGTTTCGGCAGTTTCGGATGAAAAGGAATTATGTGGACTTATGGGAGTGGTTTACTAGATTCTGAAACAGTTTCTACTTCGGCGGCTGTTGCCTCTAGGATTCAGAAGTGTTATTTTTGTGTGAATATCCGACACCCTCGTCTGAAGTGTCCTGCTCGGGAGGCTGTGTGTACTAAATGCGGCAAGAGAGGTCATTATGCACGCGTGTGCAAATCATGTTCAATTACCTCCTCCTCTCCTGGTGTGGGAGGGCCCTCCTCTACCACCTCCTCTGTGACTATTCAGCCTTTAGATAGGGCGTTTATTGCATCAATTTCTGCTGCATTTGCTCATGGCCTAAACAAAGCTATAGTTACGGCTCAAGTTAATGGGTTGGAAGTGAAGGCCCTTATAGATACGGGCAGTACTGAGAGTTTTATAAGTCTTCAGTTTGCGAAGGAGAAGCATTTGAAAATTTTGCCTGTTACGTATCAGGTGTGTATGGCTCAGACGACCCTTACTTCACAAATAGCTGGTTGTTGCTTTGTGAAAATGATTCTTCTAGGTAATACGTATACTGATATACGCCTATCTGTTTTGCCTAATCTCTGTGCGGATATTTTGATTGGACATGATGTGCTTCAGTTACACGAGTCTCTTAGTCTTTCATTTGGAGGGACTAAGCCACCTTTATCTATTTGTGGATTAACCTCTTTATCCATTTCTCCATTATCACTTTTTTCCAATTTGATGCCGGATTGTAAGCCAATTGCTACCAAGTCAAGAAGATATAGTAGTCAGGATAGAGAATTTATTAATTCTGAAGTTCAACGTCTCTTATTGGAAGGAATCATTGAACCTAGTTGTTCGCCTTGGCGAGCACAGGTAGTTGTCACGACTAACGAGAGACACGAAACGAATGGTGATAGACTATTCCCAAACTATTAATAGGTATACTCAATTAGATGCGTACCCTTTGCCTAAGATTGATGAGCTTATCAATAAAGTATCTCAGTATAAGGTTTTTAGCACTATTGATTTAAAGAGTGCTTATCATCAGATTCCTATTGTTAAGAAGGATCAACCATATACGGCCTTTGAGGCTGGTGGAAAGCTGTATCAGTTTTGCCGAATACCATTTGGTGTTACTAATGGTGTTGCTTGTTTTCAACGGGCAATGGATGCTTTTATAAGTGATAACTCCCTCTCTGACACCTTTTCATACTTAGATGACATCACAGTGTGTGGCAAATCAAGGGTGGAGCATGATTCTAATTTTAAAAGATTCCTTCAAGCTGCGGAAAAAGTTGGTTTAACTTTTAATAAAGAGAAATGTATCTTTTCGACTACTGAGGTAAATCTATTGGGGTATATTATCTCGGGAAACGAGATTAAACCAGATCCAGAACGTCTGCGACCATTGATTGATTTACCTTGTCCTACTAATTTTAAGGCTTTGCAACGAGTTGTTGTACTGTTTTCTTATTCTAATTGGATTGCAAATTTTTCACGGAAGATCCGGCCTCTTATTCGGGTTACGACATATCCTCTATCATGGGAGGCCAGGACATGTTTTGAGAATTTTAAAAAGGATATTTTAGGAGCAGTTGTGCATTCTATTGATGAGCAGGTTCCCTTTGTGATCGAGACGGATGCTTCGGATTTTGCAATTGGGGCTACTCTGAACCAAAATGGAAGACCTGTGGCCTTTTTCTCACGTACTTTGAACAATAGTGAAAAAAGACATTCTTCAATAGAGAAAGAGGCATACGCAATAGTAGAAGCATTGCGTAAATGGAGACATTATTTATCGGGGCGACATTTCACGTTGGTAACTGATCAAAAATCTGTGTCCTTTATGTTTGATGTTAAACATTTTGGAAAGATCAAAAATGATAAAATAATGAGATGGAGGATTGAGTTGGCATGTTACCATTTTGACATAGTTTATCGTCCAGGGAAGGATAATGTTGCTGCTGATGCACTGTCGAGGGCTTATTGTTCTGTGATTCACGGAGATACGCTTATTAATCTTCACAATGCCTTATGTCATCCTGGGGTTACGAGGATGATACACTTCGTACGCAGTAAGAATTTGCCCTTTTCAGTTGAAGACGTCAAGCGGATGACTTCATCATGTTCTATCTGCGCTCGGTGTAAACCGAATTTCTTTAAGCCTCAACGAGCTCATCTTATAAAGGCTACTTCTCCTTTTGAACGTCTGAGCGTCGATTTTAAGGGGCCTCTTCCTTCAACTACTCAAAACCGATATATTTTTACTGTTGTGGATGAGTTTTCAAGGTTCCCTTTTGCTTTTCCTTGTGCAGATGTATCAGCTGCTACAGTTATCAAATGTCTGACTCAACTTTTTGTCATCTTTGGGATGCCTGCGTATATCCATTCGGATCAGGGAAGTTCTTTTATGTCTTCCCAGTTGAAGGAATACCTTCAGAGTCGGGGAATTTCTACTAGTAGAACTACCCCGTATAATCCCCAGGGTAATGGACAGTGCGAACGATACAATGGGGTGATCTGGAAGGCAGTTATGTTGGCTTTGACATCCCGGAACCTTAAGAATACACAGTGGGAAATGGTACTGCCTGATGCCCTGCATTCCATTAGATCATTGCTTTCAACGGCTACTAATGTGACCCCCCATGAAAGGCTCTTTAACTATCCGCGGAGATCTACTACGGGATATTCGGTACCTTCATGGCTTACTATGCAGAGACCTGTGCTGCTTCGACACCATGTTAGATTGTCAAAATATGATCCTTTAGTGGAGGAGGTGGAGCTGTTGGAGGCAAATTCCCAATATGCTCATATTCGATTCCAAGATGGGAAAGAAAGTACCGTTTCAATTAAAGACTTGGCTCCTTGTGGTGGCCAGCCCTCTTCTGAGGATATTAACAATAGTCATGATTTAGATAATGTGGATGCTGTTACAGATACTATGAATGTCTCCAATCCGATTGCAGATAATTATACTTCTATTAGTCAGCCCTTGATGGATGTTTATGACCGTCCCAGTTTACCTTCTGATGGGATTTCTAATCCGGAAACCGTTGAAAATCGGGATATGGATAGCCTTCCTGCTGAAGATACTTCTGTGCCTTCTGGTGTGGGAGGGCAAGGAATTTCACCAAGGTTAAGAAGGTCGACACGAACAAGATATCCGGTCGACCGATTGAAAATGGACTTTTAAATTGATAGTAATGTTTTAAAATTGTTGAAATATTATATTATATTGTTTTAGTTGAGAGATACTTAATACTTATGTGCAATGTTATTATTTGTTGTTGTTCACTTAGTATTGTGTCATGTAAACAGTTTTACTCTTGTGCATAGTTTTAGTTGTAAATAATTAATTATAAATTGTAAAGGTTATTTAGGTTGGAGTATATTTTAAAAGGGGGGTGAATGTGGTGATTATTCCTTGTTTAGTAAAAGTATTGTGATTGGTTGTTTGTTAACTGCCTTGGGATATATGTTGTAATCTCATTGGTAGTTGATGTCACATGATGTGTGGTGGCCACCTTAAATTCAGTTCTTTTCCAGCTTTGGTTGGGACTGGATGTGGAACGATGTGCTGCAGATTTTAAAGTTAATAAAGCCTAGCTTTGGAAGGCAAATCTATTCTTTATTTCAATTATAGATAGAGCTCATCGGTTCCACAAACCAGTGGATAAGAGCAAAGCTCTGTAGCCCTACCGCATCCAGTCGAGAATGGTGATAGACAACCAAGTAACTAACATGAAGAGGAGGGACCATAAAAATCCCCATCCTCAACAAGGCACCGCCCAGCACATAGAGTGCAGGAGACAAGGCTGAAGTGTTTACAAGCCGGTCAGTTTAACATCAGTGGTGGGTAAAGTTTTAGAAACAATAATCAAGGAAAAAATTAACAGGCATTTGGAGAGGTTTAAACTAATTAAGGAGAGCCAACCCGGTTTGTAAAAGGCAGATCGTGTTTGACTAATCTAATTGAATTTTTTGATAAAGTAACAAAGAGGATTGATGAAGGGAATGCAATGGATGTTGTCTACATGGATTTTCAGAAGGCGTTTGACAAAGTACCACATAGAAGGCTGGTTAACAAAATTGAGGCTCGTGGAATAGGTGGGTCAGTGGCGGCTTGGCTAAGGAATTGGCTTAAGGACAGAAAACAGCAAGTTGTGGTAAATGGCTGTTTTTCAGACTAGAGGATGGTAGACAGTGGTGTTCCCCAAGGGTCAGTGCTGGGGCCACTGCTTTTTTTGATTGGTGTGTGTATGTGTATATAAGGCTAGCAGAATGGGCAGATGGAATTTAATAGAGAAGTGTGAGGTGATGCATTTTGGCAGAAGGAACAGGGAGAGGCAATATACACTTAATGGCACAGTTTTAAAGAGTGTGCAGGGACAGAGGGACCTGGGAGTTAATGTACATGGGTCCCTGAAGGTGGCGGGACATATTGAGAGAGTGGTTAGCAAAGCATATGGGATCTTGGGCTTCATAAATAGAGGTATTGAGTACAAAAGTAGAGAAGTTATGCTGAACTTTGATAAAGCGCTGGTTAGGCCACAACTGGAGTATTGCGTCTAGTTCTGGTCACCACACTTTAGGAAGGATGTGAAGGCCCTTGAGATGGTGCAGAGGAGATTTACCAGAATGGTTCCAGGGATGGGGGATCTTGGCTACAAGGACAGGTTGGAGAAGCTGGATTTGTTTGCCTTAGAGCAAAGGAGGTTGAGGGGTGATTTGATAGAGGTGTACAAGATTATGACGAGTTTGGATAGGCTAGATGGGACAACGCTGTTCCCACTAGTTGATGGTACAAGGACTAGAGGACACAGATTTAAGGTTTTGGGCAAGAGATACGGGGGGATGTGAGGCAAAACATTTTTACGCAGCAAGTGATGATGACCTGGAATTCGCTGCCAACGGAAGTGGTGGAAGTGGAGACACTCAATGTTTTCAAGGGGAGACTGGATAGGCACTTGAGGGAAATAAACTTGCAGGGCTACAGGGATAGAGCAGGGGAATGGGACTGACTGGATTGCTCTACAGAGGGCCGGCACAGACTCGATGGGCCGAATGGCCGCCTTCTGTGCCGTTATGACTCTGACTTTTATGACTCTAAGGGCTGGATTATATGAATGGAGACGTTGGAGGTGAGACTGCTTGCCGGGTTTCAGTCCCGCCTCCATCAGCTTCTGGCCAACCAGCGAGATTTTCCCCTGATTGACCTTGTTAAGCACGCCTGGCGGGCTCAGCAGGCCAATTAGGGGGAAGTCAGTGACAGAGCACGTCAACGTATGATGTGTCATCTGTCAAGAATTTTTGAAAGAAGAAATGTCATTGTTTGACAGCTCTGTGAAGCTGTCAAACACTGACATTCTGTGTAGTTTGATGAGTCCTTGTGTTCAGGACTCATCAAACCTTTCTACTTTGCAGAAATCAGCTGGCTGTTGTGTCGAAGGATGCAACAGCCAGTCTGTGATGCCTATAATGGAGAAGTCGGGGACTCCGGCTCCACAGCGGCTGAAGGCTGTAGGTAGAAACAAAGGTAAGTTAACATTTTCTAACACTTTACACTCACCTCACATAGTTACCACTCCACACTTGCACCCATCACTCACCTCTACATCGCACTTTCAGACCCCTCTGACCCCCGCAGACCTCCTTCTCGTCTCCTACACCTCGGCGGGGTCCCCCAGGTCGGGAAGCCCGCACTTCAGGACTAAAAATGGGGATAATCCTATTTTTTGCCTGTTAACTACCTGTAAACAGACAGTTAATAGGCTTTAATCCCTTCCCGCCTCTAAGGAGACGGGACCCGGGGCGGTACGGCTTCCCACCTCCTGGCAAGAGGGCACGGAGGCGGGTTGGGGGCAGGTTTGCCACCCGCCCCCAAATTCTGCCACTTTCCCGGCAGTCCCGCCTCCTCGGGGCTGAGAAAATCCAGCCCTGAGTATCTCCCCCCCCCCCCCCCCCAAGGTTCCTATCATCATAGATACCAGTGTCCAGCCGATTCAATTAATTCCACGTGACATTAAGTGGATGAGTCCATTCGACACAGCAAAGGCTATGAGCTAAAGACCTCTGCACCAGAGTTAGCCATCTCCTAATCAAGCTGTTCCAGTAAACCTATGACAATAGCATCTAGCCAATAATGTAGAAGGTGTCCCAGGTATGTCCCATCCACAAAAAACAGGATAAATCCAAGCCAGTCAATTACCGCTCTCAGCCTCTTCCTAATCATCAGTAAAATGATGGAAGGAGTCATCAATAGTGCCATCAAGCAACACCTACTCACTAATAACCTGCTCATTGACACTCAGATCACGTTCTGTCCGAATTACTCTGCTCCAGATCTCATCACAACTTTAATCCATCTACGAACGAGCTGAATACCAGAGGAGGCATCATATCAACAACGTGGCTACAAGAATAGGGCAGAGACTGGGTATTCTGTGATGAGTGGCTCAAAGCTGCTCCACCATCTATTTGTTTGGATAACTGCAACCACAACAATACGCAAGAAGCACAGCACCATCTAGGGCTGGGCAGTTTGCTTGATCAGTGCCTCTGTCACTGGACTTAATGGCCCAGAAATTCAGATCGGGGGCTTCCCGCGGGTGCAAGCCCCCGATCTGCACTTACATTGCGCGCCGGCCGTTGAGCTGTAGGGCCCCGTGGAATTCCGATCCGGGGCCTGGTCCAGCTGCTGGCGCGCAGTGCTTGCGTATCCCAGGGGCGCAGTTCGATGCGTCCCCTGGGATCACGTGGGCCATGGGCAGCCAATCTGAGCAGGGAATGCTCCATTCATAAGTCTGACAGGAAGAGCTGTCAAGACTTATAAATACTACGGCCCCAAAATAGCACTAAACCTTCAAATAATTTTTTTTTTTAAATAAGCTATAAATTACATGAAATAACTATTTTAAACTAATTTAAATTTTTGAAATTTTTAAAAAATATTCTAATGGGGCTAAAAATAAACTTACCTTGCTTTAAAGTATTTAAAAATAATAAACCTGTGGAAAAAATGTTTTAATTTTAATTAATTCACCACTTACCTTGTAAAAAGCAGGCCTTACACCTGCTTTTTATATTTCTAAATTCTGCAGGCTTACGTTCCCGGAGAAGCCTGTAAACCTAAGTTTGATGCGCACGTGCAGCCTCCCCGCGCACACGCGTTCGACCTCTGAACCTCTTTGTTCAGAGGAACGGAAGTACCGGTTTCCCGCGCATGCACAGTGCATGCAGGAAACCGGCACTTCCATCAGGCCTACGGGTGAGTACACTGTGCGTACTCACCCGTGGAGACCCGAATTTCTGGGCCAAATTATTAAATACCTCCACTAATGGTGCGCTGTTGCTGCAGTATGCTCAGTCTAGAGGATGCATTGCAGAGTAAGTTGGACAGAATGTGATCTCTATCAATTAGTCTACAACATACCTGGAAAACCCCAGTGGCGGAGAGCTTTGGGAATCATAGGTCTAAAGCCACCTATTTCCTCCCAAGTATTTTACACTTTCCACGTGTCATATCTCAACTTACATGTATACTGTATCCCATGTTATTTTCTGAAAGAAATTTATCTAATTTTCATTTGCATGAATAGAAGAAAGAAAGATCTCACGTTTCACATGGATTAACACAGCCCCTCCAGCCAATTGTAAGAAAGAAAGACTTGCATTGATATCAGCACTCTTCCATGACATCAGGACATCCCAAAGCGCTTTACAGCCAATGAAGTACTTTTAAAGTGTAGTCACTGTTGTAATGTAGTAAATATGGCTGCCAACATTCACACAGCAAGGTTCCAGAAACAGCACTGAGATAATGACCAGGTAATCTGTTTAGTGATGTTGGTTGAGGGATAAATATTGCCCAGGACACGGGATAATTCTCCTGCTCTTCTTTAAAATAGTGCCAAGGGATCTTTTGCGTCCACCTGAGAGAGCAGATGAGGCCTTAACGTCTCATGACGACGGCACCTCCGACAGTGCAGCGCTTCCTCCGTACTGCACTGGGAGTGTCACCCTGGATTATTGTGCTCAAGTCTCTGGAGTGGGACTTGAACCCACAACCATCTGACTCTGATGCGAGAGTGCTACCACTGAATAAATCAATACTAACTGCTTCCAGCATCTCCCTAGCGAGTCTGTTCCATAGATTGACCACTCGCTCACTGAAATATTGTTTTCGCAGATTAGTTCTGAATTTACTCACCTTCAAGCATAGGTTGTGTCTTCGGGTTCTACTGTTTTGAAAAAGGTGCAATGTGTGTGTGTGTGTATATACTCTCATCCGAGTAGACTCTAGCCTATGTCTCCACATACTTTAATTTCACTTTAAAAAGTTGCCCCTGTTCTCTGCAATTATGCTGGGCTTTGATTACCAGTGAGTCCAAGTTCACAGGATCAGCTTCCCATTCTTACTTTGCTGCAACAGGCCTTAATCCAACAACACATTTGTCAGTCCTATTTTTGTGGGGCTACAATTTATATAACTTTTACGCTATATTAATATATTATGTTTATAATTAGGAATGCAGTTCAGCACTTACTGTCAGTCTGGCTCAATGGTACCTGTAGTCATTGCACTTCAAGTAACTCATTGTGCGGGAAGTGTTCGGGGGGGTTTCTGAGGTGATCAGGTGCTATTCAAATGAAAAACCACCCATCTGCAGTCGGCTGAATTCTTCTGGTAAATGGACAAGTTGTGAAGGGACTGACCTATTTTACATAACTGAAGCTTTGACAGATGGCAATCACTCTCCCTCACTGACCTTCCAAACCCCAGGAAGTGGATCTATTGATTGAGGTGGTTGGCCGCCATGTTTCCTGGGTTAATTGAATGCATTGTGCAGATGAGGATATTGAGTGAGCTGTCAAAGTGAATCATGGAGAAACGGATAGAAATCAAAATAATTAGTGATTCAAATTCACTAAGTACAGTCGGTCACTTCGAGATGGCAAGAAGCAGGTCCCCTGGTTCAAGTGCTCAATAAACCCTAGGGCAATCAAATCGGGATTCAGTAATGAGACTCGTTGACCTCCTTGGGTTTATGTGTGTGTGAATAAATCAGCTGGAAATAAAGGAGAGGTATATAGGAGGACTTGGTACACTGGAGAACTGTGCAAATAGGATTGTTTGTCTGGTTCAGGACAGGGAGTGAAACTGTGGTGTGACTGGGGTGGGATTGTAACTAGAGTTCTCCTGTTTGATTTGCTGCTGATGAAAAACGTAATAATTAACAGCTCAAGCAGCCAAATCGATGCTCCCGCACATCCTACAGATCCCGGACCTATCCAGTCATTAGGTGATGCAAGATGAACTCATTCTCTAATTTGGGTTTTGTTTCCTTCCTCTAGTTTTTCTCCTGGTAGTGGGGACTCCCCCTGAAGCGCAGTTCTGCAAGTGCTGGCAGCCCTCCAGCTCATCAACCACCCATTCCCCATATGTGAGCCTAAACTGGAACCGCCAGCAGACTATTCAACCATGGAGCCGACTCCTGCCTTCACCCAGTATCCACATACAAGCATTATCACTGGGCAAGGAGCAAGCTGAGCGAACCCTCGCTGATGCGCCCTCTTCCCTTAGCCCAGGAGCATGGAGGCTGATGGCCCTTACCACTGCCCTGGGAGATCAGCTCATTCAACACACCCAGGATTAAACCTGGGGCTCTCCTGGTCTGTACGACTACCACTCTGCCATCGGGAGATTTTGATAAAGATCCTGATGGCAAAACTCCCTCTTCAATGATGCCAAGACTCCTTTCCCCACTTCAATCATCAAACCATAGAAATTTACAGCACAGAAGGTGGCCATTCAGCCCATCTTGTCCGTGCTGGCCGACAGAGCTATCCACCCTAATCCCACTTTCCAGCACTTGGTCCATAGCCTTGTAGGCTATGGCACTTCAAGTGCATATCCAAGTACTTTTTAAATGTGATGAGGGCCTCTGCCTCTACCACCCTCTGGGTGAAAACATTTCTCCTCAAATCCCCTCTAAACCTCTGACCAATTACTTTAAATCTATGCCCCCTGGTTATTGACTCTTCTGCTAAGGGAAATAGTTCCTTCCTAGCCACTCTATCTAGGCCCCTCATAATTTTATACACCTCAATTAGGTCTCCCCTCAGCCTCCTCTATTCCAAAGAAAACAACCCCAGCCTATCCAATCTTTCCTCATAGCTAAAATCCCCCAGCCCAGGCAACATCCTCGTAAATCTCCTCTGCACCCCGTCTAGTGCAATCACATCCTTCCTGTAATGTGGTGACCAGGACTGCATGCAGTATTCTAGCTGCGGCCTAACAAGGTCCCTCTGATCTTCTGCACTTCTCAGTGTCCTACCATTTATAGTGTATTCCCTTGCCTTGTTAGCCCTCCCCAAATGCATTACCTCACACTTCTCCATTTGCCACTGTTCTGCCCACCTGACCAGTCCCTTGATATCTTCCTGCAGACTACAGCTTTCTTCTTCATTATCAACCACATGGCCAATTTTTGTATCATCTGCAAACTTCTTAATCATACTTCCTACATTCAAGTCCAAATCATTGATATATACCAGAAAAAGCAAAGGACCCAGTACTGAGCCCTGCGGAACCCCACTGGAAACAGCCTTCCAGTCACAAAAACACCCTTCGACCATTACCCTTTATTTCCTGCCACTGAGCCAATTTTGGATCCAACTTGCCACTTTGCCTTGGATCCCATGGGCTTTTACTTTCATGACCAGTCTTCCATGCGGGACCTTATCAAAAGCCTTGCTAAAATCCATATATACTACATCAAACGCATTACCCTCATCGACACTCCTTGTTACCTCCTCAAAAAATTCAATCAAGTTAGTCAGACACGACCTTCCCTTAACAAATCCATGCTGACTGTCCCTGATTATTCTGTGGGGGAGAAATTCGGTATCGCCCCGTTTGGGGTGTAATTATCGGCCGGGCGCAAAGTTTAACGCCTGCTGCTAATTATCGCCTCCGACTGCAAACTTGGCTTCTATCGCGGGAGGTGATTGGAGCGCTAAATCAGACGCTACACACCTCTCAAGGTGCTAACGCCGAGGAGCGAGGCGCTACCTCAGAGCGCTGGCGGAGCTCATGTGATGTCAGTCAGCAATGGCACACAGACACAATGGCGCCGGCCAGTTCTTAAAGGGGAGGGTCGATCTTGCTCTCCATCCACATCCTGCTCATTGCAGCCTTGAATCTCGGCCTGGAGAGACCTGTACATCAAATCTGCTGGAAAGAACAATGGAGAGACCCAGGGAAAGAGCTCAGAGTGCAGCCCCCATAGTCTCTTGTAAATTGATGCAAGGAAAGTCAAATCAAAATGAACCTGCAAAGTGCTACTCAGTACCCAAAACTCCTTCACACAGCGTTGAATCTCTCCAGAAGTCTCTCTCTCAATGCGTGGTGCAAAAATGTCGTTGACAAAAAAAGGCAGGAAGCGGTCGCCTTTAAATAGCGCTCCCCCAGTCCCTTCCCAACTGCAAAACGTTCCCCTTAACCTGTCATTGCTAGCGGCAGGCGGAAAGGCAGGGGGCGCCACTCAATATCTGGTCTGGGGCGTTGCACGCTTGACTGACGTCACGATCTGCGGGCGCAGGAGATCGTGGTGGTAGTGTTTAGCGCCGCCGCAAAATGTCTGGTCAATTTCGCGAGCGGCACAAACATCACCGCGCCCGGGCGCTAGTTGCTTTGCACCCCATTAGTGCCCTCTTAGGACGCTAACAGGAGGGGCAAAGCAACCAAATTTTCCCCCGTGTCTTTCTAAACAAAGATTTATTCTGTCCCTCAGAATTTTTTCCAATAATTTTCCCTCCACCGAGGTCAGGCTGACTGGTCTATAATTACTCGGTCTATCCCTTTCTCCCTTTTTAAACAACGGTACCACGTTGGCAGTCCTCTGGCACCACACCTGTAGCCAGAGAGGATTGGAAAATGATGGTCAGAGCCTCTGCTATTTCCTCTCTTACTTCTCTTAAC
Source organism: Somniosus microcephalus (assembly GCF_052327205.1). Classification (NCBI taxonomy): domain Eukaryota; kingdom Metazoa; phylum Chordata; class Chondrichthyes; order Squaliformes; family Somniosidae; genus Somniosus; species Somniosus microcephalus. The sequence goes on from NC_141011.1 coordinate 26,553,968, forward strand.
AGTCTGGGATACATTTCATCCAGTCCTGGGGATTTATCCACTTTCAAACATGCTAAACGCCTCTTTCACTGTTTACTTCATCTAATATTTCACACTCCTCCTCCCAGATTGCAACATCTACATCGCCCCTCTCTTTTGTGAAAACAGACGCAAAGTATTCATTAAGAACCATACCCATGTCTTCTGCCTCCACACACAGGTTACCTTTATGGTCCCTAATAGGCCCTACTCTTACTTTAGTTATCCTCTTGCTCTTAATATATTTATAAAACATCTTTGGGCATTCCTTGATTTTACTTGCCAATATTTTTTCATGCCCTCTCTTTGCTTTCCTAATTTCCTTTTTAATTTCCCCCCTGCACATTCTACACTCCTCTCGGCTTTCTGCAGTATTGAGTCCTCGGTATCTGTCATAAGCTTCCCTTTTTTTTCTTTATCCTACCCTGTATGCCCCTGGACATCCAGGGAGCTCTAGATTTGTTAGTTCTACCCTTTTTCTTTAAGGGAATATACTTGTTCCGAACCCTTACTATCTCCTCCTTGAATGCCTCCCATTGCTCTGACACTGATTTACCTTCAAGTTTCTGTCTCCAGTCCACTTTGGCTAAATCACCTCTCAGCTTCGTAAAATTTGCTTTTCCCCAATTGCGAACATATATTCCTGGTCCATCCTTGTCCTTTTCCATAACTACCCTAAATCTAACTGAATTATGATCACTACCACCAATATGCTCTCCCACTGATACCCTTTCCACCTGCCCAGCTTCATTCCCTAAAACTAGGTTCAGAAGCGCCCCCTCTTGTTGGGCTTGCTACGCACTGGCTAAAAAAGTTCTCTTAAATGCATTTTAAGAATTCTGCTCCCTCTATGCCATTCACACTAATTTTATCCCAGTTAATATTAGGGAAGTTGAAATCCCCTACTATTACTGCTCTATTTTTGCACGTCTCAGAAATTTGCCTACATATTTGCTCTTCTATCTCCCTCGGACTGTTCGGAGGTCTATAGTACACTCCCAGCAGTGTGATTGCCCCCCTTTGTTTTTCAGTTCAACCTATATAGCCTCATTGGATGATCCTTTTAAGATATCCTCCCTCCTCACAGCTGTAATTGATTCTTTAAATCAATATTGCGACCCCCCCCTCCTTTTTTATCCCTCTCTATCTCGTCTGAAAACCCTGTAACCAGGAAAGTTGAGCTGCCATTCCTGCCCTTCTTTCAGCCATGTCTCAGTAATAATAGCTATAAAATCATACTCCCACGTGTCTATCTGCACCCTCAGCTCATCTGCTTTATTCCCTAGACTCCTTGCGTTGAAGTATATACCATTTTAGTACTGCCAAACTCCCTTGTTGTCTATATAGATCATCTTCCACTAGGGTACAAGGAACATCTTGCAGTGCTGAATATCAAGCAAGGAACTCCATGGTTCTCTTTTTGCACTTATTCCAGGAAGTAATGGCTTGTTTCTGAGGCTATTTTGAACAAATTGGTAGCTTGTGTCTAAAAATCTCAACTGAGGCTAAATTATTAATCTTGTTCTCCTTGGTGAGCACAGCTCTCTTGCACCTCCGCAAACCATAGCAGCTTTTTAACTACATGAAATGTCAGACTGAAAGAGCTCCGTCTTATTTATTACTGCACTGAAGTGGACTAACCTTTGCTCCTGTATTCCTGGCTGTTCTGTGTGAGCGCACTCATACCAGCTTCCCGAGGAGACCCATTAAACACCAAAGCAGAGGAGAGTGTGTATATGTGTGCGTGTGTGCAATACAGTGTTTTTAACCTAAAGAGCACTTAAGATATTAATGGTTCCGCACATTTTATTAGTACCACAGACATCAAAGCTGCCCTTCTATTGACTGCCACAGGATTTAATGGAAATGCAGCTCCTGTACAGCCATTCACACCAAACAACACTACTGGGTTCACTACTCTATGTGCCAGGCTGGAGGTCAGCGCCCTCGTCTCTGAGTCAGAAGGTTGTGGGTTCAAGTCTCACTCCAGAGACTTGAGCACAAAAAGCTAGGCTGACACTCCAGTGCAGTACTGAGGGAGTGCTGCACTGTCGGAGGCACCGTCTTTCGGATGAGGCGTTAAACCCAGGCCCTGTCTGCTCTCTCAGGCGGACGTCAAAAAGATCCTGACATGAATCTTGTCATTCATGTGGAAATGACTTATGAAATGATACTGGGCGGCCTGCTGGTGGCGTTGTCCAGGGAGAGTATAAATTCTCGGGCATGGGCCCAGCTTGCTCAGGACATTCTTTAACAGGAACTAGTGAAGGACACAACTAGATCTCCATGTTGAAAAACAGTTGATTAAAGCCTTGTTTAATACTCGGACCAAGTGCCTAGTAGTTTTCTTACATTAGATCCCACGGCACTATTTCAAAGAAGAGCAGGGGAGTTCTCCCCGGTGTCCTGGGGCCAATATTTATCCCTCAAACAACATCACTAAAACAGATTATCTGGTCATTATCACGTTGCTGTTTGTGGGAGCTTGCTGTGTCGATATTGGCTGCTGCGCTTCCTACATTACAACAGTGACTCCACTTCAAAAGTACTTCATTGGCTGTAAAGCACTTTGAGACGTCCTGAGGTCATGAAAGGCGCTATATAAATGCAAGTCTTTTATGATTTCACTTCACCGTGGGATTTTAAGAAGCGTCCTCTCTATTTTCTTAGCTGCTCTCCTGGAAAAAGCTGACTCTTAACTGGGGTTAACTGGCGGTTCCATGGATACTGATTACTGTCGAGTACCTCACCCAAATGCCCGCCATTCATAATTAACAGAGAGAGCTGCAGGCTGGAATCTAATCGAGGGGATAGAATGATAGATACACAGGAGTGGCTAGCAGACTAGTATCTAATCAAGGGATATGGATGGTTTATGTAGAGAGTAATAGATCCCAGGAGTGAGTTACAGGCTGTTCTGTTTTTTGTGTAAGGGTAAATGCCATTATTTAGGCTACGTGTGGGCTGATATCTCCTCGTATTTAAATTAACTTCAGTTAATGATTGTTACAAATGAACATGCACAGCAGGCCAGAGAAAACCATCATGCCCACCCTACCAAGTAGATGGCGAAACATATTAAACATTACAAAGAACCCCCCTCCCCCCACCCCAACCCCAACCCCTTGACGTCTCAAAGTGCCTTGTGGCGAGACATCCTGTCCATAATTACCTGCGCGGATTTGACTCCTGCATTTAAAGCAGACTGGTATTTTGAATTGCTGATCATTGAATCTGCAGTTTTTTTTAATTACTGGATACTTTTGGCTGCTTTTTCATGAGTTATTTTTTGTCGGCTTTGAGCCAGGAGCTTTGGCTGAGCGATTTGCAGTTGCTGCAACTGTAATTTACAAGAGGGGCATTCCAATGGAAATCCCTTTCTTTCTGTGTTATTTTGGTGAAGAGGAGGGGGAAAGGAGGGATGCCAAGCAGGTGAAGCGTCTCCGGACATTTTACTGCGCTAAAGGTGCTATACAAATGCAAACTGTTGTCTGTGTGGAAGGCGTTTTGTGCCAGTTATTTTATACTGAGTCCATCTGTCTTACTCCAATCAATAACGTTGGATTTGATGGAGCTGTCGTGTTTACACTGCGTATCTTGCACAAGCGCTGCTGCTGCTGCCTCAGTTGTCGATGCCAAAATGTTGCAACAAGTTAGTAGGTTCTGGTTGATGTTGTGTCCGCTCACTGCCCTGTGACCCCGATGTAAAATGTGTGTGTGGTTACTGGGCCAGGATCAGGCTTGGCTGTGATGTCCCCCATGACTGAATAGCCTTCTCTCACTCGCTGTCTAGGCTCGGGTGTTGCCACCATCTGGCAGCTTAAAGTAAATGTACCGAGGGTCTTTGGGAGTGGAGGGGGGAGAGAATTGGACAGCTTTTTTTAAAGTTAAGTTTTCTGTGATTTATGGGAAAGGGGTTTGGTTTGGTTTGAGCTGTAGGGATGTCACTGTCTGAAGTGACTCCTTGCTAGGAGACTGCGGAATGATTATTGGAGAGGTTCAGTCTGTGCCCACTGAATGGGGACGGTCTGGCCTCTGTGGAGAGTATGTGCCCGAGCAGTCATTTTAGTGTTGCAATATGCAAAGAATGTTGCTGGAGGCAGAATGCTTTCTCCAGATATTTTCCGTGTAGGAGTAAAATAACCCTGGACTGCGTGAGATGGACAGTGACGTAATAAAAGTCACTACGCACTTGGTTTGAGTATAAAGCAAGGCTTTAATCAACTTGTTTCAGAACATGGAGGTCTAGTTGTACTTCACTAGTTTCTGTCTTACAAAATGTCCCTGGAAAGCTGGGGCCCACGCCCGAGTATTTATACTCCTTGGACGGCGCCACCAGCTGGCCACCCAGTGTTATTTCATGAGTAGTTTCTTTATGATGATGAGATTTATAACAGGCTGCAACCACTTTGTTCTTGGAATGGATGCGCACTTCCCATAAATGTGTGTTTTTGCACGCTTGCTCCGCTCCTGCGGATGCTGATTTATATCGGGGTGCAGTTCCACCAGCGCCTGGCCACCCTCGGGTGGACCTCGCCCGTTTGTGTATCTGGTGGGGTTTTCCCCAAAGCGAACTCATCTACTGGAGGCACCGACTCTTGCTGGGGTACAGCTCCGTGGGCCCAGCTGCCCTCCAGTACCTCGCCTGTGCAATCATTCCCTGTGTGTATGAACCACGGCACGGAGCGTCAGCGGGCTCTTTGACTGCAGTGGGCCGATCGTGTCATCACTCGACACGTGCACGTATACCGGTTCACAAAGATCAGATAACTCGGGGCCCAGGCCAGGAATTGCACCTGGGATCTTCTGGCCTGTTTGGGTCAGCACACACTGGACAATGCATTGACCCAGTCGGTAATGGCGCAGGCTGGTTATGATCATGCACACATAGAGCAAGGGCTGTACCATGTCTCCACTAGCTCCTGTTCATCTTTTTGTTGCATGGTGCTTTCATGTTTCAATGTTGCCCCACTCACTGGGGTAGATCTTGACTTTGTGCGATAGTGTAAAAGGAGTCGGCAGCCTGTTTTACATCTCTCTCGATCCATTGACTTCAATAGAAATAAAAATCAACCCCCCCCCCCACTTAGTGCTCTCTGTAATTTTCGTCTGTTTAGTTACAACATGTCTGGGGTGCCAGAGAAGACATCAAAGTCCAATAAAGTGGGTCCACGTTCCCCTTCCGAGGTGCGGAATCGCAGCAAGAACAAGTTGGGTTGAGCGAGCGCCTTTTTAAAAACCTGTCTCAACTATTAACCTGGGAAAACCATATACTGGAAATGCACAGCAGGCCCATCGAGATCTGTGGTGAGAAGAAACGGATTAAGATCTGGGTAGAACCCTGCTTCAGAACTAAAAACTACATTTTAGTAGCACTGGGGGTAGAAAGGGAGGGAACAACAAAAACCCAGCAGAGAAACTGTTTCTAACGGTGGGAGGGGCAGTAGGAGGACACCGATTTAAGATCATTGGCAAAAAAAACCCAGGGGGGAAACGGGAGAATTTGTTTTTAACGCAGCAGGTTGTTAATCCAGAACGCACTGTCTGAAAGGGTAGTTGAAGCAGATTCAGTAGTAACTTTCAAAAGGGAATTGGATATATATTGAAAAGTAGAAATTTTCAGCGATTATGGAGAAAAAGCAGGGAAATGGGACTCATTGGATCGCTCTTTTAAGAGCTGGCACAGGCACGATGGGCCGAATGGCCTCCTGTGCGGTATGATTCTGTGATATTCCAATCACAGAGAGGAATTTAATGGGTTAACTCCCCCACAACATTACCCCGTCTTTTCTCTTTAGAGACTGACTGGCCTCCTGTGTGTTTCCAGGATTTTCTGTTTTTATTTCAGATTTCCAGCAGCTGCAATCTATTCTTCTTACTATCGGAAAGCATAATGCTCTTCGACTATCGTGAGGTTAGCTGTAAACTAAATGAATGGGGTCCAGCTGGCGATGTCTGGAAGATGTTGTACAGCTGATGGGATGTGACAAAGTTACAGAAGCTTCTGTATTTTCGTAAAATGCATTAACACTGTCAGTAAATAGTTTCCGGGATTTTGTTCCAGGCGGACTCAGCTATTTTCCCTGGGGGAGGGGCAAAGGTGGGGGAGGGGGGTTGGTGGTGGGGATGTTGTAGTCCTCCATCTTCTACATGACAGAGCAGGTTCCAACATGGAGGATGGCGACTCTTGGGATTAATCTGACATAAGAACATAAGAAATAGGAGCAGGCGTCGGCCATTTGGCCCTTCGAGCCTGCTCCGTCATTCAGTAAGATCAAGGCTGATCTTCTACCTCATCTCCACTTTCCTGCACTATCCCCATATCCCTTGATTCCCTTAGTATCCAAAAATCTATCGATCTCTGTCTTGAATACACTCAACGACTGAGCCTCCACAGCCCTCTGGGGTAGAGAATTCCAAAGATTCACCACCCTCTGAGTGAAGAAATTTCTCCTCATCTCATCTCAGTCCTGAATTGCTGACCCCTTATTTCTGACCCCTTATTCTGAGACTGTGACCCCTGGTTCTAGATTCCCCAGCCAGGGGAAACATCCTCCCAGCATCTACCCTGTCAAGCCCTTTTAAGAATTTTATATGTTTCAATGAGATCACCTCTCATTCTTCTAAACTCTGGAGAATATAGGCCTAGTCTACTCAATCTCTCCTCATAGGACAATCCCCTTATCCCAGAAATCAATGTAGTGAACCTTCGTTGCACTCCCCCTAAGGCAAGTATATCCTTCCTTAGGTAAAGGGACCAAAACTGTACATAGTACTCCAGGTGTGGTCTCACCAAGGCCCTTATTCAAGAAGTAGCTGAGCCCTTAGAACAGGAAGATCCCAGGCTTGCTTTTTCTTGGACTGGCTGAATTAACTGAGTTCAGCTGGGGCAGCAGTTGGGCCCAGTACAGTTGTTACAGAGGGGAAAAATAGCCAAAGTTCTCATTCCTGATCACTATCCAGTGGTTCAGCTAGGATGTCCACACTGGGCGGTGTAATTACTGACTGGGCGTTGGTTATACATTTTTATTGCAAATCTAAGCCTGGCAAAGATTAATCTCTTTGAGGTGCGGCTGAGCATTGTAGAGGGAGATGTGAAGTAACTGCGACATTGAGTTTCACATGAAGAAACTTGGGCTCTTCAGCTTTGAAAGGAGAGGTACATAAGATAGTAAATGATTTAGAAATAGTCCCACTCCAGGGACTTGAGCACACAAATCTAGGCTGACACTCCAGTGCAGTGCTGAGGGAGTGCTGCACTGTCGGAGGTACCATCTTTCGGATGAGTCGTTAAACCGAGGCCCCGTCTGCTCTCTCAGATGGATGTACATGGCATTATTTCAAAGAGGAGCAGAGGAGTTATCCCCGGTGTCCTGGCCACTATTTATCCCTCAATCAACATCATCAAAACAGTTTATCTGGTCATTATCACATTGCTGTTTGTGGGAGCTAGCTTGCTTGCTTGCTTTCTTTCTGAAGAACTTTAATACAAAAGAGAACTTTTAATGATGGCTATACCACTTTAAAATGCAAGTTGAGAACAAAGATTATGAAGGAACATTTTTAACAGACATTACTCATACAAAAAAAGCAGTTGTAGCCAAGTACAAATCTGGGGTTGCTGTGGAACCGACCAGCACTGTCTTGAGATAAGACCCTCATTAAACTGCAACAAGTGACATGTATGAGGAAGTCACCCCACTAAACTTTGAACCAATCATGAACAGCAAGGAGAAAAGCCAGGCTTGAATGAGCCAATCATTGGGGTATGCACGTGAATGCCACAAGAAGAATTAAAGCACAAAAAAAATAAGAACACTAGCTTTTTTTTACTGCAATCGGCAAGGATAAACATATCCTGGTCTAACGAAGAGAAGACATCTAAAGATTTCAACACACTCCAAGTGATTGTCGGTTTGGCCACCGGGCACTTGAAGACTCCAGGACAGGTTAAGTTGGGTTCTTATTTAATCCATGTGTTAGTGGTTAAATAAAAGATCTCTGGGAGATTGTGTATCTGTGTGTTTCTGTTAAAGTGGATTCAGGTCTACTAACCCTACTCTAACATCTAATGTAGGAGGTGTGAAAGTCATAAATAATTCCTACACCGTCACACAAAAAATGATCAACACGTGGACTTGACTCCTGGGGAATGGTAGACAAGATGGATGCTGTGATGAGGGGGACTCTAGACTGTTGAAGGATATGCTGATGGGGTTAGATGAAGAGGGTTGGGAGGAGACTCGTGTGGAGCTTAATTGCTAGCATAGAACAGTTGGGCCAAATTGGGCCTGTTTCTGTGCTATAAATTCTATGTAATTTTTCTGGCTGATTGAGCTAGGCTTGGCTGAATGCTTCCCTCATACATCATATCAATATTTTGGGAACTTCTGCCACAAACATTGAGAGTGTTCATTTGCTTTGTCTTTTCTCAGGCATTGTTGATGATGTTGATGTGTTGTATTGTCCCTGGGAGAATGAAAACACGTTTTCAGTTTGTTTTTCAATATAACCTACACAAAAATGTATCTTCAATCATTCATGTTAAATATTTAATACTTGTTACACAAGTGAACAAATTTTAGCAATAGGACAATAGCTGCAGGGGCCATTATTCATAAATTATTGATCTTTTCCACACGAGGAACTCTGATATAATGCTGCAACTTCTTGACACTCCCAGTATTCAGGAGGCATTTTCAGCTTTCAAAAAGACATTCATCAATTCCATCGTGTGATGGCAGCAAAACATTTCTGCTTGTTTCCAATCTTGAATACGATTGAATCACACAAAGGAACTTGGGAGAAACCACCAGCAATTCTTCTTTTACCAAATTCTTAGATGGATGGTGCAATCGTTATTCATTTTGAAAATCGGCCCGATGTGGTATTGAGCCTAGAAGGTCCCAGGTTTGATCGCCATTTTGAGCTCCACCGAGGCTATAGTTGAGGAACTGCAGTCAACCTCTGTGTACTGAAGGGGTGGGGAAATCCGTCACTCCTGATATCTATCTGGTGATCCCTGTTGGAAAATGTGTGTGTGGATATTGGCTGAGGACAGCTCAGCTGTGATGTTCTCCATGGTCATAGCATTTCAATATTTAGGGGGAAAAATTCAGTATCGCCCCATTTGGGGCGCCATTATTGGCCGCGCGCAAAGTTTAGCGCCTGGCGTTAATTATCGCCTCTGACGGCAAACTTGGCTTTTATCGCCCCTGGAAGTGATTGGAGCGCTAAATCAGGCGCTTCACGCCTGTCTTAAGGCGCAAAGGCCGAGGAGTGAGGCGCTACCTCAGAATGCTGGCGAAGCAAGGAAGGGCAAATCAAAATATACCTGCAAAGTGCTGCTCAGCACTCAAAACCCCTTCACACAGCGTTGAATCTCTCCAGAAGTCTGTCTCTCTCTCTCTCAGAATGCGTGGTGCAAAAATGTCGCCGACAAAAAAAGGCAGGAAGCGGTCGCCTTTAAATAGCGCTCCCCCAGTCCCTTCCTGACTGCAAAACGTTCCCCTCAACTTGTCATTGCTAGCAGCAGGCGGTAAGGCAGGGGGCACCACTCAATATCTGGACCGGGGCATTGCGCACTCGACTGACGTCACGATCTGCCGGCGCAGGAGATCGTGGCGGTAGTGTTTAGCGCCACCGCAAAATGTCTAGTTAATTTCGCGAGCGGCGCAAACATCGCTGCGCCCGGGCACTAGTTGCTTTGTGCCCCATTAGCGCCCTCTTAACGCGCTAATGGGAGGCGCAATGTATGACCACTCAGTGCAGGGACTGGAGACTGGTGCTAGTGGAACATCGTAGATTGTGGTTGTGCTGGTTGGAGGTCAATCATCACAGCCCCAGAACATCGCTGCAGGAGTTCCTCAGGGCAGTGTCCTAGGCCCAACCATCTTCAGCTGCTTCATCAATGACCTTCTCTCCAACATAAGGTCAGAAACGGGGATGTTCGCCGATGACTGCACAGTGTTCAGTGCCATTCACAACTCCTCAGATAATGAAGCTGTCCACGCCTGCATACAGCAGGACCTGGATGATGATTAGGCTTGGGCTGATAAGTGGCAGGTAACATTCGCGCCACATAAGTGCCAGGCAATGACTATCTCCAACAAGCGAGAGTCTAATCACTGCCCCTTGGCATTGAACGGCATTACCATCGCCGAATCCCCCACCATCAACATCCTGGGGGTCACCATTGACCAGAAATTTAACTGGACCAGCCACATAAATACTGTGGCAACAAGAGCAAGTCAGAGGCTGGGTATTCTGCGGCGAGTGTCTCGCCTCCTGACTCCCCAAAGCCTTTCCACCATTTACAAGGCACAAGTAAGGAGTGTGATGGAATACTTTTCACTTGCCTGGATGAGTGCAGCTCCAACAACACTCAAGAAGCTCAACACCATCCAGGACAAAGCAGCCCATTTGATTGGCACCCCATCCACCACCTTAAACAGTCACTCCCTCCACCACCGGCGTACCGTGGCTGCAGTGTGTACCATCTACAAGATGCACTGCAGCAACTTGACAAGGCTTCTTCGGCAGCATCTCCCAAACCCGTGACCTCTTCTACCTAGAAGGACAAGGGCAGCAGCGCATGGGAACACCATCACCTCCAAGTTCCCCTCCAAGTCACATATCGCCATTCCTTCGTCGCTGGGTCAAAATCCTGGAACTCCCTCCCTAACAGCACTGTGGGAGTACCTTCACCACACAGCGGTTCAAGAAGGCAGCTCACCACCACCTTCTCGAGGGCAACTAGGGATGGGCAATAAATATTGGTCTTGCCAGCGATGCCTATATCCCATGAATGAATTTTTAAAAAGATTGAGTCGGGCAGGAAAGAGAGAGGAAACTTTAGGGAAAAGATAAAATGTTGGGGCTATTAAGGGTGTTGTAATAGACTTTGTGTTGAGTTCCTTTACCTCCGATAGATATGACTGTTCCCCACATAGATGCCATAAGCACTTTTTTTTTAACTGAACATTTAAATGATTCTTGATTTCATCATCGTGAGGATGCCGAGAGGCGGAAGAGTGAATTGGCCTATCTTCCTACAAGTGATGTATATCCTCATCCAGTTTCATCCAGCAGCATTTAGCTAACCCTCCCAGTTTTAAAATAACCTGTGCTGGTACAAATATTAGTTACTGTGCAGTTAATGCTGAATAAATTTTGCACCGTTACCTTCTTGCAATTTGTAACATTCATTTCCAAGCTTGAGGGTATCTCACCTGTATTTATGGGAAGATGGTCTGAAGAGTGGAAATTGGATCGTGCGAGAAGCAACAGAAATGGGTCCTAAAGATCTGAATTCTCCCACCCCTTTATAGGAGTCGGCGGGGGTGGGGTGGGGGACGGGGGGGCGCAAGGGGGTGGTGGGAGTATTGCTGACTGGTCATGAATATTAGGCAATCACCAGCATGTGACTGGACAATGGGAAGCATTTCTGAAATTGGCCCCTATAGCGGATCATGCCCAATACTTGGATCTTGTGATTTGCATCGGTCACTGTTTCCCACTAGACCTTAAATTATAATTTAAGACAATTAATGTGGTGATTGGGAGTAAGAACCCTGACTGCGTTCTCCTTTCCCTCTTCCTTTGACTGCGTTCTCCTTTCCCTCTTCCTTAGACCAGGGACACAGGACCATTAATATTAACTCACTTGCTGCCCTGGATAATAACACTGAGTGAGGATGGGACTTGGGACCTTTTGTAATCTGAATGGTTTCACACCACACTTGACAGTGTGCTTACCAATTGAGCAATAGGAGGGGGTAGAATGGATTTCTGGGGATTTTCCCACCCCCATACTCCATTTCGTCCCAGCTAGATGGCACTCCGTGAGCAAGAGTACAGTACAGCCCCATGTAATCTGCCCCAATCTCTTGCCTGGTTAGTGCAACGCTTTAGTCTGAATCCCAATCTCTCGAGTATCCAAATTGATTCACTCTGTGTTGGTACCAGTTTCTGAGCTGCACATATTGCTCAGAGCACTTGAATTACTTTGATCTTTTCCCAAAGTTCAGCTGGGTGTTTGAGTGTTCCACAGACTGCGTGTGCCCAGCTATTTCCTTTATCTCTCCTGCTTTCTATCCTATCCCATCACGGACCTTCCCTTTTGTTCTTTCCTCCCCTCCCCCTTTTCCCAGCCCCTAAACCTGTTCCATTTCCTGCTTTTTTCCAGTTCTGACGAAAGGTCATCGACCTGAAATGTTGACTCCGTTTTTCTCTCCGCGGATGCTGCCTTGGCCTGCTGGGTTTTTCAGCATTTTCTATTGTTATCCCAGCTATTTCCTGTTTACCCTGGTAATGCATTATAATTACTTCTGAAACACCCAGGGAGACATTACAGTAGTCTGCCTGCAGCCTCCAATAAACACGCCACTAATACAGCATCAGGGACTGGCTCAGTCCTCATGTAAAGATCATCATTTCATTTTTTATCATTCTGCCCCCTTCCGTCAATAGTGTTTCGGATTTATTCCTACTTAGTATTCCCAATGACAAGCCTGGGAGTGGATATTTGGAAACCAGTCCGTCGCTGTGTCAGAGTTTATAATCTGATCCCTGAGCAGGACAGGTCCAAAGCACTCTTGATGATTGGCCAGCCAGCCTGGTTCATTAATGGAACCTGGAGGGATAGACCTGTTACCAGGGAGCTGGGATTCTTCTCACTCGACTCCAGGGAATCCTGCAAACCAATCCCTGAAGGCTAAGGATGGTCCGAACTAGTATCTTGCCAGTGCTCTGTGCTAGTAGGCTGCATGGGTTTAACTGGTTAAGATCCAGCAGTAACTCTGAACACAATAGTGGGCCCCTAAAGCTTGTCTGTGCCAAACTGCACCTATATAATTGGCAGAGTGAGGGGGTGTCCCTGTGAGGGAAGGGGAGGGCTGGTGTGTCCCTGTTTGGGGGATGGGGTGGCCCCTGGGTTGGGGGATGGGGGGTTATCCCTGGGGTGGGGTGGGGAGGGGCGTTGCACTTTTTGTAAGAGGCAAATAGAAATCTGTGCTGATTCTCTGTAGTTTAGGTCGGAGACCCCTGTGTCTTAGACAGCTGGCTGACAGATGTACCTCAAAGTATTGGCGCCAGTGCGATTCTTCCCATTAGTGTATTGGGACTAAGTGTCCAATAAAACCCAATGCTAGTGCTGAAATACTCATAAGGACAGGTAGGCTTTTTGAATTACAGAGCAAAGTTTAATTGTAATCGTCCTAATTTGTCTCTGTAAATTCGCCTCAGTTGGCATACCTTGATTGTCTAGAGTACTGATTCTGCCTTTCAGATTTCCTGTAGATACAATGTACACAATTACTGGGACATCAGATAAACTGAGACCCCTCACACCCTACCAATGCAATAACTTGGTACCTATCCATTGGCAGTGCTGCCCACAGGTACAGAGCTGTCTGAGGCCCGGCATATTCTGTGATATATAGAAATTCATTGCATTCTATAAACCTTCATTGCTCAATAAAAATAACACTCCCTCGCTGTGAGGCTTTCTGATATCCCTCGCTGTGAGGCTCTCTGATATCCCTCACTCTCCTCGCTAACACTCTCTATCCCTCACACTCCTCGCTAACACTCTCTATCCCTCACACTCCTCACTGTAACACTCTCTATCCCTCACTCTCCTCACTGTAACACTCTCTATCCCTCACTCTCCTCACTGTAACTCTCTATCCCTCACTCTCCTCACTGTAACACTCTCTATCCCTCACTCTCCTCACAGTAACACACTCTATCCCTCACTCTCCTCACTGTAACACTCTCTATCCCTCACTCTCCTCACTGTAACACTCTCTATCCCTCACTCTCCTCACTGTAACACTCTCTATCCCTCACTCTCCTCACTGTAACACTCTCTATCCCTCACTGTAACACTCTCTATCCCTCACTCTCCTCACTGTAACACTCTCTATCCCTCACTCTCCTCACTGTAACACTCTCTATCCCTCACTCTCCTCACTGTAACACTCACTATCCCTCACTCACCTCATTGTAACACTCTCTATCCCTCACTCTCCTCACTGTAACACTCTCTATCCCTCACTCTCCTCACTGTAACACTCTCTATCCCTCACTCTCCTCACTGTAACACTCTCTATCCCTCACTGTAACACTCTCTATCCCTCACTCTCCTCACTGTAACACTCTCTATCCCCCACTCTCCTCACTGTAACACTCTCTCTATCCCTCACTCTCCTCGCTGTAACACTCTCTATCCCTCACTCGCCTCACTGTAACACTCTCTCTATCCCTCACTCTCCTCGCTGTAACTCTCTCTATCCCTCACTCTCCTCACTGTAACTCTCTCTATCCCTCACTCTCCTCACTGTAACACTCTCTATCCCTCACTCTCCTCACTGTAACACTCTCTATCCCTCACTCTCCTCACTGTAACACTCTCTATCCCTCACTCTCCTCACTGTAACACTCTCTATCCCTCACTCACCTCATTGTAACACTCTCTATCCCTCACTCTCCTCACTGTAACACTCTCTATCCCTCACTCTCCTCACTGTAACACTCTCTATCCCTCACTCTCCTCACTGTAACACTCTCTATCCCTCACTGTAACACTCTCTATCCCTCACTCTCCTCACTGTAACACTCTCTATCCCCCACTCTCCTCACTGTAACACTCTATCCCTCACTCTCCTCGCTGTAACACTCTCTATCCCTCACTCTCCTCACTGTAACACTCTCTCTATCCCTCACTCTCCTCGCTGTAACTCTCTCTATCCCTCACTCTCCTCACTGTAACTCTCTCTATCCCTCACTCTCCTCACTGTAACACTCTCTATCCCTCACTCTCCTCACTGTAACACCCTCTATCCCTCACTCTCCTCACTGTAACACTCTCTATCCCTCACTCTCCTCACTGTAACACTCTCTATCCCTCACTCTCCTCACTGTAACACTCTCTATCCCTCACTCTCCTCGCTGTAACACTCTCTATCCCTCACTCTCCTCGCTGTAACACTCTCTATCCCTCACTCTCCTCACTGTAACACTCTCTATCCCTCACTCTCCTCACTGTAACACTCTCTATCCCTCACTCTCCTCGCTGTAACACTCTCTATCCCTCACTCTCCTCACTGTAACACTCTCTATCCCTCACTCTCCTCACTGTGACACTCTCTGATATCCCTCACTCTCCTCGCTATAATGCTGTCTGATAACCCCTGCATTGGCTGATATCCCAAAGCATAGAATCCTGGGGTGCAGTGGTGGGGGGGGGAGTTATTGTTTGGGGTAGTTTTAATGCTCTGGTGGGGTATTGTTTGGGGTAGGTTCAATGCTGTGGAGTGGGTGAGGTATTGTAAAGGGGTAGGTTCAATTCTGTGGAGGAGGTGGGGTATTGTAAAGGGTAGGTTCAATGCTGTGGAGGAGGTGGGGTATTGTAAAGGGGTAGGTTCAATGCTGTGGAGGAGGTGGGGTATTGTAAAGGGGTAGGTTCAATGCTGTGGAGTGGGTGAGGTATTGTAAAGGGGTAGGTTCAATTCTGTGGAGGAGGTGGGGTATTGTAAAGGGGTAGGTTCAATGCTGTGGAGGAGGTGGGGTATTGTAAAGGGTAGGTTCAGTGCTGTGGAGGCAGTGGGGTATTGTAAAGGGGTAGGTTCAGTGCTCTTTGCTCTGATGCATGCTGTCAGCAGCCTACAGCGAGAGGAGTTAGAAAACACTTCAAACTGTGACTGTTTCTCCAGCCGCCTGCAGAATCTGGTGACACTTGTACACTATGTGACATATGTTTCATTACTAACTCCTGCTCCTGTTGGAAGCGTAGTAGATTGTGTGTGACTCAGCTCCATCCCAGCTGGCTTTATGATTTATCGTCTTGCTAGGTGATCATCCGTTGTTTTTAAGGACAGTTAATCACACTCCCTACAACCTCCAATCGTTCCAGCATTTCTTCGCCCTCCTCCTTCCCCACTGACTTAATGATTTGCTATCAATTTTATTTGAATTTTAGTCCTTTCTTTCAGCAAGAAAACCTGTGTTTCCACATGCTGTGCCTGGGACTCTTGACTTGAGAAGAAACAGCCCCTGCTCCATTATCAATGAATGCAGCATCGGCGGTGCTTTGGAACAGTGCGAGTCAGGACGGTCCCAGGCTCAATCGCTGGCCTATGCCAAGCCTCAATGACCCTGGGTGGGGAAAGGGAAAAGTCAGCCAGACATCCTGCTTCCGATCGCTATCTAGTCAGCCCTGATGGAAAGTGTGCTTGTGCCAATGGGCCAGCCTTCGAGCGGGACGTCTCTCGCTTTCTAAATTCAGCTGCAAAGCGAAGTCAAATGGGGAAGATTTCCCTGTACCTGCGCCCGAGGCTATTGAATCATTTGGGTGCAACAATTGGAAGAAAAGCGGGCGGGAAGGTATGCATGCCCATAAAGGCCGATTTCTCCCTCCATTGATGGGCTTTTCTGGGGCCAGGTGCTCTATTCCCCCACCCGATTTTCCTCTATTTGCTGTGCCCGGATAATCCTATAGCCAGGCGCAGGAATGAGAACCTTTCCCACCAGAACTCGGACCGTGTTCTGACCCCGCCCCGCCTTGCCCACTAGTACGATAGCAAAATACTGCAGATGCTGGAAATCCAAAATAACTGAAAATGCTGAAAAACTCAGCAGGCCAGGCAACGTCCGTGGAGAGAGAAACAGAGTCAATGTTTCAGGTCAAAACCCTTTGTCAAGACTGAAAAAGCACAGGAAATGAAACATTAAAAGGCCAGTTTGGGGGCTGGGAAAGAACAAAAGAGAAGTGAAGAGACATTAAGAGGTATTCAAAACCAGACGAGATGGTGATAGGACTAGTGGAGACAAAAGACGGCTCTAGATTAGGTGTGAAATGCGCTGGCAGAATGGGAGACAGCTGCCATGTGGGAGAGAGAAAAAGGGGTGGAGGGCCAAAACAAAGGTGTGGATAAAAAATATATAAAAGTGTAATAGGGGCCGAGGTTATGATCTGAAATTGTTGAACTCGATATTGAGTCCGGAAGGCTGTAAAGTGCCTAATCGGAAGATGCATATGCACCTGCACCGTGCATATGCTGTGACCTTATAGCGAGGAGAAATCGGAGCCCATTTGCCTTGTTGCACAAGGTAAATAACCCGGAGGAAATCCACATTTATTTAAGGATTCCCCCCCCCACCTTCTAAGGGAGCTAAATGGAATTGAATGAATAATGAGGATGCAGAATGAGAA
Source organism: Somniosus microcephalus (assembly GCF_052327205.1). Lineage (NCBI taxonomy): Eukaryota > Metazoa > Chordata > Chondrichthyes > Squaliformes > Somniosidae > Somniosus > Somniosus microcephalus. Next base: position 26,571,201 of record NC_141011.1, read on the forward strand.
TAGAATCCCAGCAGAATGAAGTATGTGTCAAATATGCTTGCATTCGATGGGGCTAGTCCCTGCCCACAATAGTGACGAACTTTTTATACAGGGGCAGGCCGAACAACTTATCACTAGCGCCAGGCTCATCCAAGCTGTCAGCCAACCCACGAGAGGAAAAGCAGTCAGCTGGGAATTGGGTCCTTTCTCTTTTTAAAAGAGAAGACTATGGGGAGAGGACAGGAGTTTTTAAGATTATGAAAGGGTTCTATAAGTTGGAAGGAGGTAACATTTTTTGCCCTGTATAGAATTCTAGAACTGGGGGCACAGATTTGAGGAAGAAAATTAAAGTGGGCACTTCCGACAGAATAGGACCAGATTTCCTGTAATTCGTGCCCGAGGGATGCTTATTCCCCAGGCGCTGAGCACAGACATAGTGCTGGGAGACCCATAGTGCTTTATTTTGTCCCAGGAATTCTGGGGCTTTCCCCATGGGGAGGGCCAGACAGCCTCAACCTATAATAGACTCACGGCAGGAGAAGGCATTCCCAGCTCCTCCGCCTTATTTTTGTGCTCCGTCACCAGCCTAATGCCCAGAAGAAGTGGGCCTAAGGCCTTGCAGGCAGGTTCCTCCAATTTACAGGGTTAGAAACATAAAAAAATAGGAGCAGGAGTCGGCCATTCGGCCCTTCGAGCCTGCTCCGCCATTCACTATGATCATGGCTGATCCTCTATCTCAATACCATATTCCCCCTCTCTCCCCATACCCCTTGATGCCTTCTGCATCTAGAAAAAGGGTTGTCGGGCCAGGAATTGGCTGGAGGGTTTCTGACTGCTACATGTCTCCAATCTTCCTCCCCAACTTGCAGGCATTCGGCTCTGCCTGGAGATGCCTTAAGCTGGGGCAGCTTATGGGCCATTTAAATGGCCTAAACTCGCAAGTACAGCCAGATTCAGGTCATTGCAGGCAGACCATCACCAGGCCCAGAGCAAAACTGGCCCAAATTTCTCTAGGAAAAAGGAAATCAAAGTACAGAACAAACTGCTAGCATTGAACAGGAAACTCTTAAGATGGAATGATCTGTACCCCCCCCCCCCCCCCTGTCCTGGCAACTGCATCCTATTTGCCTTTATATTGTGTGGCAATTTCCTCAATACCGTCCCTGAGGATTGCACTTTACAAACCAAACCTTTTCATGTCAAGAAATACTTCACATATAATGAACTACTTTTGACGTTCAGTTGTTGTGTAGGCAAGTGTGGCAGTCGTTCTGCATCGGCCACCTCCTGAAAACAGCAGTGAGATGAAGGAGCAGTCTACCTGCTCTTGGCGGTGGTGCTTCAGGGAGTCATGTTCATCAGGAGAAGTCCCAGCCATCCTTTCAAGAAATGCTATGGGATCGTTAACATCCAACCGAATGGGCAGACGGGGCCTCAGTTTAATGTCTCACTCAAAGGGTGGCACTGCTTCAGTACTGCACTGAAGTGTCAGCCTAGATTATGTGAGCAAGTCCTGGGGTGGGACTTGAACCCACGGCCTTCTGACTCGGAGGAGAGACTGTTACCCATTGAGTATCAGCCTGTTGGTTTGTAAGGGTGCTGGAGAGGACACAGCTAAGGCCTTAAGCTCCATGCCAATTTATTTTGGCAAGCTCTTGCATTACTGTTGGTTGGGTGGTCTGTGACTTCCTTTGCATTCCTCCTCTCTGCATGTTTGGCCTGGAAGAGCAGATCCTTCACTTTGATGCAGTCTTTCTGACTTAAATGTTCTGGCCTCACCATTAAGGGAGACAAGATGAGTTTCAACTCCTTAAAAAAAACCTACGGAAGTTCTTCCAAGTTTCTGGAGAAATGGACTCCCTTCACGTCCCTGATGTCAAGGGCAGTATGTTGGCAGCTGCAATATGCGGTCTATTGAAAGCGCACTGGAACCCAGCTGTTGGACAAGCACAAGGCTGCAGGAGACGTCTAACATCAGGGATCCAGAAAACCCAGGTTAACCATTTGGGCTTTATTAACCAGAGCTTTGAGAAGGACTCTGTTCCTGCTCCTCACGGTCTTTTTCTTGCCATTTAGAAAGAATAAACTTGCATTTATATAGCACCTTTCTCGACTTCTGGATGTCCCAAAGCACTTTACAGCCACTGAAGTACTTTTGAAGTACCGTCACTGTAGTAATGTAGGGAAACACAGCAGCCGATTGGCACACAGACAGCGATTAGTTAAATGATCAGATAATCTGTTTTACTGATGTTGGTTGAAGGATAATTGTTAGCCGGGATACTGGAAGAACTCCTCTGCTCAGTGAAAAGTACCATGGGATTGTTTACATCCATGTGAGAGGGCAGACGGGGCCTCGGTTTAACGTCTCATCCAAAAGACGGCATCTCTGACAGTGCAGCACTCCCTCACTAGCATACTGAAGTGTCAGCCTCGAAAATGGGCTTGAATGTCTGGATTGGGGCTTGAACCCAAAACTGTCTTAGTCAAAACCACTGAGCTATCTCTGGCTGACACTCTACTCCCCTTTAGGTGCTGACTCTTGCTGGACGACAGCTCCATAGACACTGTCAGCCACTGGGTACCTCGTCTAAGTGGCTATTCATATCTGAGCGTTGGCAGTGAGTGCCAGCTGTGAACCTGATCCCATTGTCACCCACTGTCCACACACACAACTCATTGGACAGTAGTGAAGAACAGGAACCTTGGACCATTATTCTTCCCTTCTCTAGCCCAGAGACACTGCAGCCAACTGCAAGTCTCTTGGTACCAATCTACTGAGATCCATTAGTGCAGCACTGAACCCTGACCTTCCCTGGGTTGTACGGCTCCATTTCTGCCTTTTCCATGGGCAGGAGAGGGGGTGGGATTACTTGAGGCAATCTGATTCCAGGCCTTTGCGAACCCCACTTGCCTGACTATGTAAGAAAATGATCTGGATAAACTCCAATTCCAGTTTTTACTCTGCCCCCTACGCGGGAGCTCACTATCCTCCAAACAGCTGAGCTGAGGTTGGAGGTGCTGGGTGTGGTATATTGATCATGCTGCTTCACCCCATCCTGCTGGGTCGTGGTTTCTGTGGTACGCGGGGCACCAACCTCAACCTCCCGATACACAAACACAAGGGGGGGGGGAATATTGGGTTGCTTTGCGCCTCCCGTTAGTGCCCTAACGTCATCGCCGTGCACAGCACCCCGCTTGCGCCCCGACCGCGATCTTCGGGAGCGCCCTCTGGCTTACCGCCAGACGCTACGTCCGACGGGGTCAGGGGGGGTCTACCTGCAACCGGGGCGGTGCTATTTAAAGGCGAGGGGCCGGGCGGCCATTTTTGTTGCTGGCTACCTGCCTGCGCTCCCGTCCCCGGCCTTCTGAACGGCCCCCCCTGCGGAGAGCCGGCTGCGTTCCAAGAGCCCGGCACTTCTCTTGAGTACTGGGCTCTTTTGCCAGCACTCCCGATCCCCGGGAGCCCAGCTGGACCCCAGGTTGTGCTGCGCAAGGCCCCTCCCCTTTAAGAAGGGGAGGAAGGTCTGCAGTATTGCGGCGAAGTTAGCCGGCGCTACTCAATTTTTAGCCCAAGGTATCTAAGTTAATGAAAAAAGAAATCCTTGCCTTTAACCTTAACTCACACCTGAAGCGTTTCACATACGAAGCACTTTGTAGTGCAGTGACTGTTCTTCCCACAGTCTACAGATGTTGAAACCCAAGCTTGGCATCAGTCACTATTTATTGATTTACCTTGTCTTCTCTCCTAGGCCTAGAAATTCAGTTTGCACAGTTTTGGGGCGCTAAAGTCGGGCGTTCGGTAAATTTAGCGCCCGCCGGAAACTGCAGGCAACCGCGCCGAAATTCAGTGGTTTTGGCCAAGAGTTTTGGCGAGCGCTGAAACCGGCGTTGCAATGCTCGGTTCCGGCGCTAAACCGGCGCTGCGGCCTGATAACGCCGATGCCGGGCGCAGCGCAGGTGCGGTCATGTGTTGCTTGACAGCAGACACCCTGACGCCGGCCTGCTCTTAAAGGGGGAAGGGTCAACTTTGACTGCTGCCACGCCCTGCACACTGGAGCCCTGCTGCTAGGCCTCAACAGTGCTGGTGGGACAAAATAGCGCCAGAACAGATGGAGATGGCCCGTGAAAGAGCCCAGCGCTTCTCAGACCATGCACTGAGGGTGCTGATTGATGCTGTCCAGGAGAGAAGACCCATCTTGTGCCCGGACAATGGCAGAAAGGCTCCCAGGAGAGAGTTCAGGAAAGCCTGGAGGAGCATCGGACGCAGGGTCTCCTCAAACTCAGATGTGCCCAGGACTGCGGACCAGTGCCGCAAAAAGTTCAATGACCTCTGTCGGCTGGTGAAGGTGAGTACCCTTTCCACTGTCCTCCTCATCCTTGCATGTGAGCCTCACACTATGGGCAAAGGGACCTCAAAGGCATAATGGGCAGCCCTCCTCACGCAGCAATGCCACTGGCATGATCATCAGCAGCACTTTCTGCACTGACCACACTGGCCAGGCTATTCCACCATGGGAGGCAGTACACACAGCAACAGGGCACCACACTGTACTTAGAGTCCGTCCTTTCTCTTGCAGGCCAAGCTGGCAAGAAATGCGCGCAGCCGGCTGGAGACCGGTGGTGGACGGCCCCACTACCAGGCTCTAAGTGCTCTGGAGGAGAGCGTCGCTGGACTCCTGCGTCCCCGGGTGACTGGCCCTGTAGCCATCGGGGATGCCGACCCTGTGCTGGAAGCCACTGGTAAGGAGATGACCGCTTGCAGCTCTCTCGTTGCCCTAGTGCTTCCGATCTAAATCCTTTCCCACTGACGGACAAATGCGCATAATGCCACCGCTCAGGCGTCCCTCGCTGACGCCCTGTCCTCACTTTAAAGCTACTCTTGTGCCTTCCTGCTTTCAGCTGCTGAGGAGGAGGTGGTCCCTGAGGCGCCGGGTGCCAGGCCCTTGGAGGAGGAGGACGTCCAGGACGAGGAGGAAGCCGGGCCATCGGGCGAGCCCTCAGCCGTGCCAGGGGATGGCAATGAAGGGGGGACGTCTGGCATGCAGGAGAGCCAGGGGGAGGTGTTGCAGGGGAGGGCAGATCCTGCTTGCAGTGGGGTCCAGGCAGGCGGCAGGGGTCGGCCAGCTCGGCCGGCTTCTCCCCAGCTGCAGAGTCCTCTCTCCAGTCCGGAGAGTGGCCTCGGCCAGGAGGTGCGCCTCCTGCAAGAGATCTCGGTGGCGTCTGACCGGCGCCACCATGAGTTCATGGGGGTTGTGCAGCAGATGCCGCACGCCATCGAGTCCCTGGCTCAGAGTGTGGCAGCATTCGGCCAATCACAGGCCAGGGGGGTGGAGCAACTGGCCGCAGCGCACGCCAGGGGGGTCGAACTACTCGCGGCACTGCAGGAGGAGAGTCGCCAGAGAGGTGGTTCCCTCGAAACACTGTCACAGCAGCTGGAGGCACATACCCGGGCAGTGCGGTCACTGACTTCTGCCACGCTCGCTTTGACGCAGAGGCGTCGCACCCGCACCCGCCGCCCTGCTGCAACACAGCGGCCTGGCCTCCAGCACATAGCTGCGCCAGCTGAACTGCCAGGCCAGACGACTGCCACTGTGTCTGCTGAGCCTCGCGCGCCTGGCAGCAGCCAGCTTGCCCCCCTTGGAGCATCCGACACTGCCACTCCCCCAGCCAGGGTGCGAGGAGCTGCTGCTGCCACTGATGCTGGCCAGCCACAGCCGAACCAGTCAGCAGCCGGCCCCTCCCGGGACGTGCGTCGTGTTGGCCGACCCCCAAGGCCATCTGTCGCGACGCATGGGGGCCCTCATGAGCCTTCCCCCAGCCTTGAGGCCGCCACAGGGCCCACGTTGAGGCGGAGCAGTAGGCCGGGCAGGGGCCGGGGAAGGCTCTCTAAGGACTCGCCCTCTCGGCACAGCCGCTAGAGTGTGGTCTCTGCGGCATTGTATATATGGGGGGGATTGTGTTTTGGGGCCTGATTTTTGTGGATGGCCGAAATTGAAGGCATTTTGTGTTTTTATGGGGGTCTTTCTGTTGGCGAGGGGGGCCCTTTTTTTGTTACGGCCAATGTTGAAGGCCATGTGGATGGCCAACTTTTGTTAGTCCTCCCCAGGTTGGGGGAGTGACATATGTTTGTGACTGTTTTTTGGGTGTGTTCTGTGTTTTTGAGTTTCATGTGGGAAGGGGCCTCAGTTTGTTAAATAAAGGTTTTTATTTATTCAGCTTGTCCAGGTGTCATGTTTCAAGTGTTTGCTGCGTTAACCGGCTGACGGCTTCCGGAGCGGCTGCCTTCAGGTGCGCTCATTCCCACAGGCCATTCCCTCACAGCGGGCCTAGAAGTGTCGAGCAATAAGCCCCCGGCGTACGGCCCTTGGGCCTTCTGGCCCCCTCCTGGCCTGCTCCTCCTCCTCCTCCCCCTCCTCCTCCTGATGGTCCTCCTGCTCGTCCTCCTCAGGTGGTGGTGCAATGTCAGGTGGCAGTGCCTGCGTCCGGCGGATAGCCAGGTTGTGCAGCATGCAGCACACGACGACGAACTGGGACACTCTATCCGGCGAATACTGTAGAGAGCCGCCGGAGCGATCCAGGCAGCGGAAGCGTTGCTTGAGGACGCCTATGGTTTGCTCTATGACGTTCCTTGTTGCTTGATGGCTTTCGTTGTATGAGTCCTCCGCTGGGGCCCTGGGCGCGCGGAGCGAGGTCATGAGCCATGTGCACAAAGGGTAGCCCTTGTCCCCGATAAGCCATCCCCTTGGTGGAGGCTGTGCCTGGAACATGTCAGCCACAGTAGTCTGGCGCAGGATAAAAGCATCGTGGCTGCTTCCTGGGAAGCGGGCATTTACAGCTAGGATGCGCTGCCTGTGGTCACACACCAGCTGCACATTGAGGGAATGGTAGCCCTTGCGGTTGCGGTAAACCTCGGGATTGTCTATAGGTGCCCACATAGCCACATGCGTGCAGTCAATGGCGCCCTGCACCATGGGGAAGCCCGTGATCCTGCCAAATCCCACTGCACGCTGCTGCTGCCTCTGTTGGGTCATGGGGAAGGAGATGAACTAGTGTCTCCTCGCGAACAGTGCATCGGTGACCTGCCGGATGCAGCGATGTACGGCGAACTGGGAGATGTTCGCGATGTCCCCAGCAGTGGCTTGGAACGAGCCGCTTGCATAAAAGCTGAGAGCCACCGTGACCTTCACTTCCACCGAGAGAGACGTCCTGGACATGAGCTGTGGCTGCAAATCTGCGTGAAGCAGCTGGCAGATCTCTCCAACCACCTCCCTTCTGAAGCGCAGCCTCTTTACACAAAGTGCCGCAGACATGGTGACATAGGACACCTGCTGCCGGTATTGCCTGGGTGCGTAAGGCCTACGTTAGCGACGCCTGATGGCCCTTCTGTGTCTACGCATGGCTGCCCGTCTCTCACAGCGTCTGCGAGCCCTCCGCACATAATGCTGCAACTCAATGTTGGCCCCCCATGCAGCCCCCATAATCAAGGTCGCAACAGTGAAATCAGCAAGAGTCAAATGTCAAAGCACTGGCCAGAAGCCAGAAAGACCTCTCCTATCTTGTCCCAAATCTGGAATCTCTGTCCCTTGGTCTCTGTGTAGAAATCCAAAGCAGTGAAGTCATTGCAGCAAAATGGCTGGGCTTTATAGGTCAGTGGAGGTGCCCTTTAATTTGCGCTCCCCGAGGCCCACAGGGCCTCTGCAACGTTCCATTTTACAATTCCTAATAGCGCCACGCCCACATTGGGCGGGCGCCACTCAATTTCCGGCTTGGGGCGCTAAAACAGCGTTGCGCGAGGATATGACGTCATAAGCTGCGCGCGCACCCGAGCGGGCGCCAACACTTTGCGCCGGCGCTAAATCTCAAATGAATTTGGGCGTCGGCGCAGATCGGTCTGCATTCCGGCGCTAAGGCTTTATCGACGGAAATATAGCCCTTTTTTGGCGTTAGCGCCTGGCGCAGCCAACTGAATTTCTAGGCCCTAGTCTTTTCAACCCTGGTGGTCTCACACACTTTGGGCCTTGACCCTTCACCTGTTTCTCAGTAAAAAGATCCAAACCGGAAGGATGCAGCGAGACGGGCCTGAGGTTTTCATTTCTATTTTCAGCTCTTTAATTGCGACTTTCACCTTCTCTCTCTTCTGGTTTGACCAGTCTGATTACTGTTTACAACTGGTCGCACTGAATCCCCAGCAGAACCTGTAACCAGCAAACCAGCTTCTCGATAAGGGCAGAGTTCCGGTCACAAACAGTGATATCGATACTCCAGATGAAGGGAATACTAAAATAACTAAAGTAGTTACAGCAGGAATGACAAAGCAAAGTGTTAAGTTAAACGGTGTGAGAAAGACACCATCAGGACAGAAGTACAGGTTGGGTTCTCTTGCCCAAATAATAATGTTTTATATACTAACGCACAGAGTATAAGAAATAAATTGAGTGAATTAGAAGCTCAAATACAGCTTAGAGGGTATGACGGTGGCCATTACTGAGACATGGCTGCAAGCTGGTTATGATTGTGAGTTAAATATTCCAGGTTATAAGGTCTTTGGAAAGGACAGGGAAACTGGAAGAGGAGGAGGGGTAGCCTTATCGATTAAAGATACTATTACAACATTAGTAAGAGAAGATATAGGTAAGGGAAAGCAATCAGCGGAGACTCTATGGTTAGAATTGAGGAATAAGAGAGGTCTTAAACTGTAATGGGAGTTGTCTACATGCCTCATGATAGAAGCAATGAAGTGGCAAAATGTATTAATTCAGAGATTAGAGAGGCTTGTAACAAAATCGAAGTTGCTTTAATGGGAGATTTTAATTTTCATATAGATTGGAAACAGCAGAGTAGCTTGTTATGTTCATAAATAAATAGACGTTTTCATTATGAACAGCTAGCTTGAGCTAGTCATTTATTCAGCCATGTGGACTAGTGTACAGGCATCCATCTTGACTACTGCCTTGTGGGTAGCCCACTACTAAACATACAGCTCCACCTAGTGTACCATTCTAGAATGACATGTTACTGATCATTACATAGCTCAAGTCAGAAAGATAGTGAGGCCTAGAAATTGAGTTTGCGCTGCGCCGGGGCTTAACGGCGGAAATTTAGCGCCGGTGCTAAGTCGCGCTGTGCGCGCCAAAAATTCAGTAGCGCCGCGCCCAAACGGCTGCCGGCGCTACTGAAGGCTGTTTGCGCCTGAAAACTGGCGCTACGCGCCGCATTGCGGCACTATTCCGGCGCTGCGGTGCCCGATGCGGTGCGGCAGGCTCGGGAAGTGCAGGCCTCCTCCTTCAGTTAAGGAGGAGCTGCCTGCACCCGCCCGCTGGCCGGTTAAATCGCCACAAAAATGAGCCCGGCACCTCGGGGAAGTGCCGGGCTCGCAGCCGAGAAGCATCTGTTCCGCGGGGGTGGGGGAGTCCGGGGAGGGAGGTGCGGGTAGGCGGCCGGCGGGAAAGCGGCCGGCCGCTGCTCCACCTTTATGCGCCGGCGTAAAGTCGTGTAAGACTCTGTTGCCAGAGTCTTAGTTGCGGCTGCCACGGGCGAGGCGGCCGCAACTGAATTTCGGCGCTGGGGCCCGTCACCACGGCAACCGGGACGCTGCGCACACCGATGACGTCATCGGTGCCGGCACAGCGCTACCGGTGTAATGCCGATGTTGGGCCCTAGTCAATTTCAAAACCGGCTGTAAGTCCAGCGCTATGCCCTCTAGCGCCGCAAAATGGGCGCTAAGCCCACTCAATTTCTAGGCCTGAATTCCTTGAGTGCATTCAAGATAGTTTTCTGGAGCAATGTGTTCTAGAACCAACAAGAGGGCAGTGCATACTAATGAGCCAGACTTAGTTAATAATAAAACAGTAAGTGAACATTTATTTAACAGTGAACTTAACATAGTTACTAAGATTTTAGATTTTGGTAAGACTAACCTTAATGGGATGAGACAGAGGCTGACAACAGCAAACTGTTATCGGGTAAAACTACAGATGAACAATGGGAGGTGTTCAAAAAAGAATTGAGCTTAACACAGGACCAGTATATACCCCTAAGGGGAAGGAGCTCTACTTATCAAATAAACTAGCCAGGGATAACATAAAACGAAAGGTAAGAACATATGAAAGTGCAAAGAATAGTCTAAATCCAGGTGACTGGCAGAGATATAAAGAGCAGCAAAGGAATACAAAACAGATAGAGCTGCAAGAAAGGAATACAAAAAGAAACTTGCGAGGGATATCAAGACTAACACAGTTTTTACAATTGTATTAGAAGAGAAAGGGTAGTCAAGGTTAACGCTGGCACTTTAAAAACAGATGTGGGTAATATTGCAAATGAAAATAAGGAAATGGCAGACTTGTTGAATAATTACTTTGCGTCAGTCTTCACAGCAGAGGCAGCGGGTAATATACCTGGCATTCCAGGGAATTTAATAATGAATCAAGGACTGGAACTCACTAAAGATAACATAAGCTAGAAAAAATAATGGCTCTAAAGGCTGACAAAATCTCCAGGACCTGATGGTTTCCACCTCAGGGTTTTAAAGGAAGTAGGTGAGGAAGGTGTAGATGCTTTAGACGTAATCTTCCAAAGCGCTCTCAATTCAGGAATTGTCCCTTTAGATTGGAAAATTGCAATGTTACTCCATTATTTAAGACAGGTGTGAGAGAGAAATCAGGAAATTATAGAGCTGTTAGTCTAACATCTGTTGTGGGGAAGTTATTGGAATCTATGATTAAGGACAGTGTGACTGAGCACTTAAGAGAAATTTGAGCTGATTAGAGAGAGCCAACATGGATTTGTAAAGGGTAGGTCATGTCTAACGAACCTAATTGAATTGTTTGAGGAAATAACTAAAGTAGTAGACAAGAGAATGTCTATGGGTGTTGCTTATATGGACTTCCAGAAGGCATTCAATACGTTTCCATATAAGAGACTGTTGGCTGAAATTAAAGCTCCTGGAATTGAAGGCAAATATTGACCTGGTTAGCAGATTGGTTAGGCGGTAGAAGACAGAGAGTAGGGATAATGAGTATATACTTGAATTGAAAGGCAGTGACTAGTGGTGTCCCACAAGGATGAGTGGTGGGGCCTCAACTATTTGTTATATTTATTAATTACTTACAAGTAGAGAGCCATATATCCAAGTTTCCCAATGACACAAAGATTGGTGGTATAGTAAGTAGTGTCGACAGGAGCATAAAATTACAAAGAGACATTGGTAGATTAAGTGGGTGGGTGAAACTGTGACAAATGGATTTCAATGCAGGTAAGCGTGAAGTCATCCATTCTGGACTAAAAAAAGATAGATCCAAGTATTATTTAAATGTTGAAAAGCTAGGAATGGTGGAGGTCCAAAGAGGTTTAGGGGTCCATGTATACAGATCACTAAAATGTAGTAGTCAGGTACAAACAAAGAGAAACTTTTTCCAATGGTGGGGGTTGGGGGTTGGGGGGCGGGGGGCAGTCTAGGACAAGGGGACATAATGTTAAAATCTGAGCCAGGCCATTCAGGAAAGAAGTTAGGAAAGACTTCTTCGCACAAAGGCTTGGCGAAGTGTGGAACTCTCTCACAAAAAGCAATAGGTGCTAACTAAATGAATCATTTTAAATCTGAGATTGATAGATTTTTGCTAGCCAAGGGTATAAAGGGATATGGAGCCAAGGTAGATAGATTGAGTTAAGATACAGATCAGCCATGACCTCATTGAATGGCAGAACAGGCTCGAGGGGCTGAATGGCCTCCTCCTGTTCCTATGTTCAAGACCTTTATCTTCATCTGAGTTTCCCAGCCACATTTTCCAGTGCTCTCCACTCTTCTAACTCTAGGTTGTTTCTTGTTACTCAACTTCTCCGTTCCATTGGAGACCAATGACTCAATTAGTCCCCTTGACCTCTGGAATTCTCTGCATAAAACCACTTTGCTTTGCTGCCTTTAAAAGCTTCCTAAAAATCCAACCCTTTGTGCCTTCAGTCTACCCATCCCAAAAACATGTTTCTCCATCTTCCTACTAGATGTTCACCTCTTCTCCCTTACAAAGCAGTCAGAGTGTTCTTTTACATGAGGAGCGCAATCTAAATGATATTTGGAAGTGCTGGTTGTTGATGTTTGTGTTGCTGTTGCAAGTGGTGGTTGTGCTGGTGTTGGTTGAGTTTGTGTTGGTGGTTGTCGTGTTACGTTACTGATGATATTAGTGTTGGCTGTGTTGGTGTTGCTAGTGTTTGTTGCTGATGGTTGTTGGTTGAGTTTGTGTTGGTTGTGTTACTAAGTCACACTGCTCATTTCCTTCCTCATTGCTTGTCCATAATTGGTAAAACATTGTCAAATGACTTTACAGAATTGTAGACCATCCCTAAACAAATGCAGGTTATCAAACCAGTTTATAGATCTTGCGCTCCAGTGAGCTGAGGCATGAGCACGGCCCCAGCTGGTGCAGCTTCTCATCGGTGACGTAGCTTGTTATTTATTCTCTGATTGCCGTGTAAATGTTGAGTCACATGTTACTGGTGTTAAATCAGTCACAGTGGGTGTGATGTCGGGGGTCACAGTGGGTGTGATGTCGGGGGTCACAGTGGGTGAGATGTCGGGTCAGTCACAGTGGGTGAGATGTCGGGGGTCAGTCATAGTGGGTGTGATGTCGGGGGTCACAGTGGGTGTGATGTCGGGGGTCACAGTGGGTGTGATGTCGGGGGTCAGTCATAGTGGGTGTGATGTCGGGGGTCACAGTGGGTGTGATGTCGGGTCACGGTGGGTGTGATGTCGGGGGTCAGTCATAGTGGGTGTGATGTCGGGGGTCAGTCATAGTGGGTGTGATGTCGGGGGTCACAGTGGGTGTGATGTCAGGGGTCACAGTGGGTGTGATGTCAGGGGTCACAGTGGGTGTGATGTCAGGGGTCACAGTGGGTGTGATGTCAGGGGTCACGGTGGGTGAGATGTCGGGGGTCACGGTGGGTGAGATGTCGGGGGTCACTGGGTGTGATGTCGGGGGTCACAGTGGATGTGATGTCAGGGGTCACAGTGGGTGTGATGTCAGGGGTCACAGTGGGTGTGATGTCAGGGGTCACAGTGGGTGTGATGTCAGGGGTCACAGTGGGTGTGATGTCGGGGTCACAGTGGATGTGATGTCAGGGGTCACGGTGGGTGTGATGTCAGGGGTCACGGTGGGTGTGATGTCGGGGGTCACAGTGAGTGTGATGTCAGGGGTCACAGTGGGTGTGATGTCAGGGGTCACAGTGGGTGTGATGTCAGAGGTCACAGTGGATGAGATGTCGGGGGTCACAGTGGGTGTGATGTCGGGGTCACAGTGGGTGTGATGTCAGGGGTCACGGTGGGTGAGATGTCGGGGGTCACGGTGGGTGAGATGTCGGGGGTCACTGGGTGTGATGTCGGGGGTCACAGTGGATGTGATGTCAGGGGTCACAGTGGGTGTGATGTCAGGGGTCACAGTGGGTGTGATGTCGGGGTCACAGTGGATGTGATGTCAGGGGTCACGGTGGGTGTGATGTCAGGGGTCACGGTGGGTGTGATGTCGGGGGTCACAGTGAGTGTGATGTCAGGGGTCACAGTGGGTGTGATGTCAGGGGTCACAGTGGGTGTGATGTCAGAGGTCACAGTGGATGAGATGTCGGGGGTCACAGTGGGTGTGATGTCGGGGTCACAGTGGGTGAGATGTCAGGGGTCACAGTGGGGGTGATGTCGGTGTCAGTCACAGTGTTTTGCTGTGTCAGCCTCTCTGGGTTAATGTGAAGACACCACAGGTCCATTTCAGGTCCAAGTTGCTTATTCTCCAGCCACAGCTGACTGCCCGCGAGTGTTACATGTGGTGTTACTACATAGGATTACATAGGATATACGGCACAGAAACAGGCCATTCGGCCCAACCAGTCCATGCCGGCATTTATGCTCCACCCAAGCCTTTTCCTGTCTTTCCTCATCTAAATCTATCAGTATAACCCTCTATTCCCTTCTCCCTCATATGCTTGTCTAGCCTCCCCTTAAATGCATCTATACTATTCGCTTCAACCACTCCCTGTGGCAGCGAGTTCCACATTCTCACCACTCTTTGGGTAAAGAAGTTTCTTCTGAATTCCCTATTGGATTTCTTGGTGACTATTTTATATTGATGGCCTCCAGTTTCACACATCCCCACAAGTGGAAACATTCTCTCTGTATCCACTCTATCAAAACCTTTCATCATTTTAAAGACCTCTATTAGGTCACCCCTCAGCTTTCTCTTTTCAAGACCCAGCCTGTTCATCCTTTCCTGATAGGTATGATTACTGTGGAATCTTGTTTCTCTTCCCACCCTCTTCTCCCCTCCTCTCCTGAAGACGCTGGTTCTTGTTGGTGTACAGGGATCTATGGGCACCTGCTGGTACTTGCCCAGTAGCTGCTCTACGTGTGCGAGTCACACAGCGCGTGGCTGCAGACTATTCCACCGTGATGGACACCACAGTGGATCCTGATTACAACCTCGTCCGATCTCCACACACGTGTACTTCTGGAGGGATGTGACCAAATAGCAATCAGGAGCGGGGTAACCCGTTAATTATATCCCCCTAACCCAGGAGCACTTGGACTGTCTCAACCAGGCTCGACCAGCGAACCCAGCACAAACTGAAAGTTGAAGCTGGTGCCTTCGATGGCTCAGTACCGCATCAGAGAGTGTCGAAACAGGAGCAACCTCTGTCCTGTTTGTTGAGTAATGTCCATCCCCATATGAAATCATGCTCCTAAATAAAGGAACTGAGGTCCTCGCCTGAGGTTTTGCTCAGGGCAGGTCCAGTGTGCAGCTCGAAAAAGCTGGATGAGGCAGAAATTATTTCCATGTATACTTTGCCCACAGCCAGAAACAGCCAGTCTGTGGGCACAGGATGGCTTCCCACCCAAATTTAATGAGATGCTCAGCGTGCAGAGAAACAAGTCGGGGAAATCGGGCGGGTTTAATGTCTGTGTTGTGATCAGTATCACAGAGCAATGTGTTACAGTGAGGGGTGTGGGGTATAATCAGAGTGTTACAGTGAGGGGTGTGGGGTCTATCAATGTTACAATGAGGGGTGTGGGGTATATCAGTGTTACAGTGAGGGGTGTGTGATCTATCAGTGTTACAGTGAGGGGCGTGGGGTATAATCAGAGTGTTACAGTGAGGGGTGTGGGGTATATCAGTGTTGCAGTGAGGGGTGTGGGGTATATCAGTGTTACAGTGAGGGGTGTAGGGTCTATCAGTATTACAGTGAGGGGTGTGGGGTATATCAGAGTGTTACAGTGAGGGGTGTGGGGTATATCAGAGTGTTACAGTGAGGGGTGTGGGGTCTATCAGAGTGTTACAGTGAGGGGTGTGGGGTCTATCAGAGTGTCAGTGAGGGGGTCTGAGTGTCAGTGAGGGGTGTGGGGTATATCAGAGTGTCAGTGAGGGCAGGAAGGTGCAAAGGATGCACTCGTAATGTTACAAGTGCATCCACCCGTAACTAAATGAGTTGACCTCCCACTGACCCCTTATAATCAGCGGCAGAAGTCACTGGTGGGCGTGTTCCTGGCATAACTTGGCCATTGTCACTAAGCATATAGTTTGTAGAACAAAGAAATACGTTGAAGCTTTGTGATGTAATATCATCCTTTAGAGGGTAGAAAGTACAAGGATTTTACTTTCATTGGTACTCAAATTTGAGATCCACATCCTTGTGATTATTTCCCTCCATTGCCTCGCTCCTCCCTGTCTCTATAACTTCCTTCAATGCTACAAAATCCCCCTCCTAACTCCCCATTATTTTGAAGACGAGCAGGGGAGTTATCCCCGGTGTCCTGGCCAATATTTATTCCTCAATCGACATCACTAAAACAGATTATCTGGTCATTATCACATTGCTGTTTGTGGGAGCTTGCTGTGCACAAACTGGCTGCCACGTTGCCTACATTACAACAGTGACTACACTTCAAAAAGTACTTCAGTGGCTTAAAGCGCTTTGGAATGTCTGGTGGTCGTGAAAGGTGCTATAGAAATGCAAGAATTTCTTTCTTTAGGCTCCACTGTCTTGAATTCCCCCCCCCCCCACAACCCACCACTTTGACCAAACCTTTGATCATCCTCCTCCCTGCCCCCCCACAATATCTCCTCCTTCAACTCAGCGTCCATTTCCCTTGTGTCTGTGAAGCTGCTTGTGACGTTTTCTACGTTAAAGGTTTACAATATATAAGTACAAGTTGTGTCTTTCTCCGAACAAGGGGCTCAGGTGGGAATAACTGAACCTGCAGCCCCTCACCACCAGATGGTGCTGTACACCAGCTCAAACCAAGCCAATGGCGCAAGGTGTAAAGAGAAGGTCAGAGTCCTTAAAACTGCCAGTCAGGAAATTGGAGGCTGCTGGCATTGGCCAGTTGTACCCACAAGGTTTAAATAATGTGGAATAACAACAGAAAATGCTGGAAAAACTCAGCAGGCCAGGCAACATAGTGACTATAACACCCGAGCTGTCCAGTGGGGTCCTGGAGCTGCACTTGGACTATATCAGATATATATATACACTGTACGATACCCTGCGTATACTGCAGGCAGTTAAATGCTGATGAGCAGCAGCTCAGTGGGTGAGTGCGCTCATCTGATGTGGTACTGAGCCATAGGCACCAAGAAGGTGATCGGTCTGAGTCAGATGATCTCAGCCAGGGTAACGCCTCGGAAGTTAAAATTGGGCTCAAGGAGGGAACAAATCAAGTGGAGGTCCTGCTCTTGATCACTGTCCAGCGACCGTGTGTGGATGTCCGGTGATGGGATCGAGCTTGCCCACTGAGGCAGTATCTCTGGGACCAATGCAAAGCGAATTTTTTAAGCTTTTGATCAAAGTTTCTTGATGCCACCAAAAACCTAGCCACCTACATAAGAACATAAGAAATAGGAGCAGGAGTCGGCCATTCGGCCCTGCGAGCCTGCTCCGTCATTCAATGAGATCATGGCTGATCTTCTGCCTCAACTCCATTCACCGGCCCTATCGCCATATCCCTTGATACTCTTACTAGTCAGAAATCTATCGACTTCTGTTTTGAATATACCCAATAACTCAGCCTCCACAGCCCTCTGGGGTAGAGAATTCCAAAGATTCACCACCCTCTGTGTGAAGAAATTTCTTCTCATCTCAGTCCTGAATGGCCTACCCTTTATCCTGAGGCTGTGGCCCCTGGTTCTAGACTCCCCAGCCAAGGGAAACATTCTCCTAGCATCCACCCTATCAAGCCCTGTAATCATTTTGTATGCTTCAATGAGATCCCCTCTCATTCTTCTGAATTCAAGAGAATACAGGCCTAGTTTACTCAATCTCTTCTCATACGACAGTCCCGCCATCCCAGGAATCAATCCCGTGAACCTTCGTTGCACTCCCTCTATGGCAAGTATATCCTTCCTTAGGCAAGGAGACCAAAATTGTACACAGTACTCCAGGTGTGGTCTCACCAAGGCCCTATATAATTGGAGTAAGACTTCTTTACTCCTGTACTCAAATCCTCTTGTAATGAAGGCCAGCATACCATTTGCCTTCCTAATGGCTTGCTGCACCTGCACATTCACTTTCAGTGACTCGTGTACAAAGACACCCAGGTCCCTTTGAGCATCTGCATTCCCCAATCTTTCACCTGTCTTATCTTTCGTAACATCAGAAATGTCACTGTTGGATCGAAGCCAATAAGTAGGGCTTTTAAGTAGCATGTGCACAATATGGCTTTCCCTTGAATGCAAAGCAGTATTGGTGGGCAATATCACTGTGTAGTCAGCTTGCACTGCTCTAAAAGGTGTCAGTGTTGAACGCGGTCTGCAGTATAACTGCAGCACCAGTCTCCTTCCTCTCTCTGTCTTTCTTTCTGTGGGATCCAGATGTGCATCTTGCTTCGCATACAGTAGTGCATCTGGCAAGAGCAATTATCATTAGGTGTGCTTAATGGCAAAATCTACAAAAGGAATCTGCACGGTGAGGTGAATTGATCATTGAGAGAGACAGAAGAGGAAGACAGGTTCCAAGGGTGCTCTGAC
This sequence comes from Somniosus microcephalus, assembly GCF_052327205.1. Taxonomy (NCBI): domain Eukaryota; kingdom Metazoa; phylum Chordata; class Chondrichthyes; order Squaliformes; family Somniosidae; genus Somniosus; species Somniosus microcephalus. Next base: position 26,589,179 of record NC_141011.1, read on the forward strand.
GAGCAGCACTCACATACAACCCTCAGCCGGAGTGACTGGGAAGGCTCTTCAGTAAATGGTTTGCTCGAGGTCAGTGAACGAGAGAACAGGATGGGCAGCAGGTGGTACCAAACCCTGAGCTGGACATTGCACTCCTCCTCCTCCTCCATCTCGAGCACCCTCTTTGCTTTCCTTCCTGAGGATTTTGAGGGCTTCGTCCTCATTTGAGGCCGAGACGTCTGAATTTAAGAGGCTCTCCTCCTCCTGCAAGTAGTCTCTCCCAGCGATGGGCTGTCAAGCAGAGTAAAAGAAGTGAGATGTTCCAAGGATTGAGACAAGCTGCAATAATCCCTGACTGCCAGCATGCAGCCCGTGGTGGGTTTCCTGATGCACACGTACAACATTCAGCTACACGAGATGGGCGGATTCTTTTGAACTGAATGCATTGCAAAGATTCACATGAAGGAACACGTTCGGGTAAAGGGAAACGCTGCTGCCTCCCGGGCAGCCCTGGTAAGGCCTGTAAGATGGTGTGAGGGGCTGGTAATCGTAAGTGGCCTAATACACTGCATTACAGTAGGGTGATGGCGGGTTGTCCTACCTTAGCTGGCACGACAAGCTCATTGAACCGTTACCTCCACTGCCAGGTGTCTACTGTCGGGGAGGTGGCCTCGACACTGGAGACCACCTCCTCCCATTCTCCTTCGGCTGCTCTTCCTAAGGGTCTGTGGCTCTCAGTTGTGAAGAGGACATCTCCTTCTGTCTCAAATCCTCGAGAGGAACCCCTGTGGCTCCATTGGAGAGCTGAGCCATTCTGCAGCGTCTCTGCACTCCTTGTAGATATTGTTCTGAAACTTGCTGTTCTGATCTTTAATATAACAAGTCCCCTTTAAGCGGCTGTAACTCTCAATTCTGCGGCAGCACGCGATTTCCCACTGAGCTATCTCCACCTGGAGGTTGTCCACCTGATTATTATTCGACTGGGGTCAGTGCTGAGCATGTTGTGCTCGGCTCGCGTGTTATATAAACTCTGAGCAGCCAACGCAGTAAAATAATACTCTGTTCAAACAATAACCGAATAAAATACAACAATTGGGAATTTCAGTGCCTAAGATTGGGAGATTACGCAGTAAGTTACCACAGCCCTTGTGCGCAGTTCTCTGCTTAAAATGAATCACAACCAGATTAGCTAGCAAGTGCGTTATTCTATCTTATTGTAGCTGGAAGGTTTTAATCTTGACTGCGTTTAATCATTTTTTGGCGCACTTTGTGCTTGTGTCAGTGCAGTATTGTCAGTGCAGGGGAATGGAACAACCCTGTCAGTTCTACATCCATTGCGGAGGTACAGAGCAAAGCTCCCTCAACACTGTCACAACAGAATCTCTCGGGGTGGATGCAGCAGGGATCTGGCAGATGTCGTTTAATAATATAGATAAATGTGGTGTTGTGCACATGGGTAGTGTTAGATCCGTGTATCTTGATGTTGTGTGTCCTTCAATAACTAGACAAGAGACTGCAGAGAACAATCAACAGGTGTTTACTGGATGAGGGTTACTCTAAAACTAACTTTACAGATCCCTACTCGGGTTTATATACAGGTGTGGTCACTGCCGGTACTACAGTATACAGGAGCTGTAAAAAGTAGTTCTCCCCTTAAAGGTACATACACTACAATTCCTCCCCTTTTAGATTAACAGTACCATAACATTCATTTAACAATTAAATATCAACTAATTACAATTAACACTTTTAACATGCAATATTACTGAAAATAGTCCATTTATAAATTCAGTCTTTGGGGAGGCTTCCTGATCCTTTCTGGATAGCGCCTTTCCTGAGTGTCTTGCTCTTGGTGCGGAGGCGATTCTGGCCCCCTGTCGTCGGTTGGTTCATCAGCTTCCGATGCTACTGTTTCTGGGGTAGATGCTACCTGTATGTCGGGTCCATCACCAGGTACGCGAGACATGGGGTTCATTCCTGTGACTCTAGGATCTGGTCGACATGGCGTCTCACAATGTTCTCCCCAACATCCACTGTACATTAGTGGCCCCTGCCGTGTGCATATCGTTCCTGGTTGCCATTTCTCTGTTCGGTAGTCGCGGGCCAAGACTGGTTGCCCTACATTGAAGCTCCTTGTCGGCTTCTCATTGATGTGCTGGAATTGCTTATTCTCAACATCTCTTCGTACATTTGGTCTGAGCAAATCCAGACGAGATCTCAACCTTCGGTTAAAGAACATCATGGCCGGGGTCTGGTTGGTGACTGCATGTGTCGCATTTCTGTAGGCTAACAGGAAATTGTCCACCTTATGCTGCAGTGGAATGTCGTCATCGCACATGGCCCTTACTGCTTTTTTAAAGGTTTGTACGAACCTCTCAGCCAATCCATTTGTGGCTGGATGATACGGGGCGGATGTGTAATGCCTTACCCCATTCCTTTTCATAAATCTTCGAAACTCTTCGGACACAAACTGTGGTCCGTTATCAGAGCAAATCTGCTCTGGCAAGCCGTTCCTGGCAAATATGGTCCGTAGGACTGCAATAGTTTTCTCCGTGGTGGTGGAGGACATTTTGATCACCTCAGGCCATTTCGAGTGCGCATCCACAGCTATTAAAAACATTGAGTCCATGAATGGACCAGCAAAATCAATATGCACCCGTTGCCATGGAGATGAGGGCCACTCCCATGGGTATAGAGGGGCATGTGGTGGTGCATTTTGGACCTTCTGGCATCCTGAGCAGCTCTTTGTCAGGTCCTCGATTTGCTGATCGATCCCCGGCCACCACACACAATCCCTAGCAAGGCTTTTCATTTTCACCCCTCCCAAATGGCCTTCGTGACGCTCATTGAGCACTCTCTCCCTTAACTTGATGTGTGGATCCCGAGTGGTAATTCCACCCAAGGTCCCCTGGCATACTGACAGCTGTTCTTTTCTGGATGAGAATGCTGGCAACAGTGAATCGCCATGTGTTGGCTATCCCTTCCCCGTCAAGTCATATACCCAAGACAGTGTCAGGTCATTTTGGGTCTCCTTCTCTGTATCCGCGTTAGTTACTGGCAAGCGTTCAATTATAGTCAAATAAAATATTTCGACAGGGTCCACTGCTGGTGCTTCCTCGCAGTAAGCAGTGACAGGCATGATAGCCCATCAGCGTTTCCATGCTGTTTCGTGCCCTTATACTCGATTTCATATTGGTTCGCCCCTAGAAAAAGGGACCATCTTTGTAGCCGTTGCGCAGTCATCACCGGAACGCCCTTCTTTGGATTAAAGATGGAGACAAGTGGTTGGTGGTCAGTCAGCAAGGTGAACTTCTGCCCGTGCAGATAGTGGTTGAACTTTTTCACTCCCCACACTAGGCTGAGGGCCTCCCTGTCAATCTGGGCGTAGTTACGCTCGGCTGAGGTTAGTGGCCGAGACGCAAAGGCTACTGGCCTCTCCGAGCCGTCCGGGAATTTGTGCGACAGCACCGCTCCAATACCATAGGGTGATGCATCACACGCCAACCGAATTGGTAGTGCTGGGTTGAAATGAGCCAACACCTCTTTTGATGTGATCAATTCTTTGCACTTCTGGAAAGCTCGTTTACATTCGTCATTCCACTTCCATGGTACCCCCGTTTGCAGTAGGGTGTTCAGTGGGTGTAGTACTGTAGACAAATTCGGCAAGAACTTATGGTAGTAGTTCACCAGCCCGAGGAATGACCTCAGTTGTGACACATTTTCCGGTGCTGGAGCCTTGACTACTGCCTCAATCTTTTCAGGGGACTTATGTAACCCCTCTTCATCAATAACGTGGCCACAATACGAGATCTGCTTCTGGAAAAACTCGCATTTGTGGCGATTAGCTCGGAGCCCATATTCCTTCAATCTAGTGAGCACCTGCTCCAGGTTGGCGAGGTGATCACTGTCATTTTCGCCCGTGACCAGGATGTCGTCCAAATAACACTGGGTCCCTGGAATCCCTTGCAGGACTTGATCCATTGCCCTTTGCCAAATAGCCGGAGCTGATGCTACCCCGAACACCAGCCGGTTGTATTGGTAGAGACCTTTATGGGTGTTGATCGTGAGGTACTGTTTCGAGGCTTCTTCTACCTCCATTTGCAGGTACGCCTGGGCCAGATCAATCTTAGTGAAGCGTTTCCTTCCAGATAGCGAGACGAAAATATCTTCACTCCGCGGAAGCGGATATTGTACCGTGTGAAGGACTGGGTTCACTGTCACCTTAAAGTCCCCACAGATGCGAACCTTCTTTGGTCCCCCAGGCGTATTACTCAATGACCTCTTCATTACAGGAACGATGGGTGTAGCCCACTCGCTCCAGTCCACTTTGGACAGTACTCCTGAATGTTCCAAACCTTCCAGCTCTGCTTCGACGGCTGGGCGGATCGCATAAGGCACCGGTCTGGCCTTAAAAAACTTTGGGCTTGCATTTTCCTCTATTTTGATCGTCGCTGTTATGCCTTTTAGTGTTCCGAGTCCCTCCTGGAACACTTCTTGTGCGTCAGTTAGTATTTTTGACAGTTGTCCAGGTGTGACGTCGTCATCCTTTTTGGCATCTACAGTCAGTGCTTGTATGGAATGCCAATCTAGCTGTATCTTCTGGATCCATTCACGTCCTAGTAGTGGTGGTCCTCCATCTGGCAATACATATAGGTCCATTTTTGGTGTTTCCTTGCCGTTATATATAACGTTCACCCTTATTTTTCCTTTGGGGTAGACTTTTTGCCCCGTGTACGTCTTCAAGACAATCTCTGTATCTCTCAAGGGTATATGTGAGAATAGCCGCTTGTAGTCCCTTCGGTTTATGACTGTTAGGGCTGATCCTGTGTCCAATTCCAGTTTCACTTGGACTCCGGCTATCTTGAGCGTGACCCAGATAGTTTGGTGATCCTCCGTTTTGATCACATTATGTAGTTTCAGACAACCCAGCTCCTTGCTTCCGGAGTCTGCATCACTTTTCTGTTCGTCTGAACTACTCTCCGTCACCTTATGTACCTTCTTGTACTTCTCCTGTGGAGATTTCTTGCTGCTGGTTTTCTTTCCTGACCTGCAGACTCTTGCTATGTGTCCTACTTTTCCACACTTTCTGCACACTTTGTCCTTGAACCAGCAATCATTATGGTCGTGTGTTGTTCTGCCGCAGCGATAGCACTTCACTGTTCCGTATGACATTTCATTTGTGCCATATTCTTGCAGTCTCCGTTCTATCTCTGCAGCGCCCCGTGCGGCTGCTTCGTGTGATACTGCTATGCTGAAAGCCTTGTCCAGCGTAAGATCCTTTTCTGATAGAAGCCGTTTCTGGGTTCCTTCACTTTGAAGCCCACACACAAACTTGTCCCTTAAAGTATCTGCTAGTCCCGTTCCAAACTGGCAGTGTTTCGATAGCTTGCGCAGTTCCGTTAAATACTCAGCATTACTTTTATCTTTATGCTGGTTCCTTTTGTGAAACTTAAATCTTTCTGCTATCAGCAGCGGTGTGGGGTTTAAGTGGTCCTGTAGGATTGACACTATGTTTTCAAAATCCTTTTCCACTGGCTTCTCTGGGGTCACTAGGCTTCGCAGTACGCCATACGTTTTTGCACCCATTGAATTCAACAATACCAGCGCTTTCCTGTCATCTGGCACTTCATTCGCCTTGCAGTACACTTCTATGCGTTTGACATATGTCGCCCAATCTTCGACTTCATTGTTGAACGCTGTGACACTGCCACTCTTCGGCATCCCTGGGTGTAGTTAGACTGGCTCAAAATGGCATCTCCCACGCTCTCCCTTCTCCGCTGGGGCTCAAAATGGCGTCTCCCGCGCTCTCCCTTCTCTGCTGCGGCTCAAACGGCGTCTCCCGTGCTTTCCTTTCTTCCCCGCTGACGCTGCTCGGCCCTTGAACACCGGCTGCACTCTGCGCGTTTTCCTGCGCGCCTCTCTCTCTCGTTGACGCTGCTCGGCCCTTGAACACCGGCTACGCTCTGCTCTCTCTCATTGACGCCGCTCGGTCCTGAACACTGGCTGCGCCCTGTGCGCTCTACCCTCTCTCTTCTCCCATCGACGCTGCTCAGCCTTTTTCTGTGCCGTCGGTCGGCTCTAGCCGCCGCTGTCCAGGAAGGGTCTGCGCCGTACCTGTTGCCAGCCCGTTTCGCTGGACCACTGTGACTGGAGAACCAAGCCCAGCTCTCAACAGCCTCCCCTGCGATGCTCAAGTCTCCGTTGGATGGTCGACGCCCATACTTCTGGACTCGGCCTTCTTTCACTGTTCTCCAGGAGCGAATCCCTGGGAGGTGATGCAGAGTTGCAGGTAGGTTTGAATCTTCTCGTCGCCAATGTTAGATCCGTGTATCTTGATGTTGTGTGTCCTTCAATAACTAGACAAGAGACTGCAGGGAACAATCAACAGGTGTTTACTGGATGAGGGTTACTCTAAAATTAACTGTACAGATCCCTACTCAGGGTTTATATACAGGTGTGGTCACTGCCGGTACTAGAGTATACAGGAACTGTAAAAAGTAGTTCTCCCCTTAAAGGTACATACACTACAGGTAGGGCTAACACCAAGCATGTGTATATCATGCAGGGTTCCACGTTAAAGACTGTGGAGCGCATGAATCTCTGAAGGTTCATGCCAGTACCACAAGATGATGGTAAACGCCTTGGTGTGCGAGGGTGTATTGCTAGGGTGTTGTTGCTGTTTTCATATCCTCACACTCTTCCCATGGAGAACAGTGTGACCCAATGGAAGGGTTCTCAGGTTGATTAACGTGGCCGTAGCTCACCTTTATACCAACCGATAGGATGGTTAGTCCTATATGGCAAGAGGGGTTCATGGGCTCCCACAACCCTTACGGTGAGGGGGAAGGGGCCACCCACACCCTGCAGACGTGTGTATCCCTCTGGATGTTAGCCCAGAATTCAGATCCAGAGCTCGCTCTCCACTCGCGGTGACTGGAATGGGGTTCGAACCCTGCACCCCTGATTCAGGAGGGAACCAAAAACGCACTGCCTGAAAGGATGGTGGAAGCAGATTCAACAGTAACTTTCACAAGGGAATTGGATAAATACTTAAAGGAGAAAATTGCAGGGCACAGGGAAAGAGCGGGGGAGTGGGACTAATTGGAGAGCTCTTTCGATGGGCACGATGGGCCGAATGGCCTCCTTCTGTGATTCTACACTAAAAGTACAAATAGAGGCAGAAATGGAATTAATGAGAAGTAAATTTCAAACAGATATCAGGAAAATAAAACTTTTAATCAGAGAAATGTTTGGAATAATACTATCCAGCAAAGTAATAGAGGGAAAAACACTGAGGTTATTCAAAATGCAATTGGCTGCCATGACAGAGTTGGGGTACCAGAGAGAGAGAGGCTTCAAAGGGCCAATGGCCTTTTCTGACCCCTGCCCTTAACCCTAGCCTCGGAGGAGCTGCCCCTCCTGCACCAGTGTGACATTTCCATTTTTCACACTAACTATCCCGCAGCCTCTTTGAATGAGATTGATAATTTAACACAGTGCTGTGGGCACTTTTGTGTTGGAGCCTGTGCCCACAAGGTAGTGGGTGAGACTGCACGTTGTACGGAATCCCAATGGACCAAACCCCCTTTTAGTCACTTATATTGTACAGAATCCCAATCGACTAACGTCTTTCCCATTCATTCCCAATGTATAGAAATCAATGTACCAAACCGTTCCCCATTCACTCCCATTCTACAGAATCCCAACAGGCAAATCCCTTCCTGTTCACTCCCATTCTACAGAATCCCAACAGGCAAATCCCTTCCTGTTCACTCCCATTCTACAGAATCCCAACAGGCAAATCCCTTCCTGTTCACTCCCATTGTACAGAATCCCAACAGGCAAATCCCTTCCTGTTCACTCCCATTGTACAGAATCCCAACAGGCAAATCCCTTCCTGTTCACTCCCATTGTACAGAATCCCAATGGGCCAAACCCCCATTCCCATCTGCAGAATTCTCAATTAATATCAAACTCCTAATGCAAGGAAAAATATTGACCAGTTATCCAGATCTGAATCCCAGCTCATTAAACAGAGTCAATCTGTTGGCAGGTCTAAATGGTTGTATAAATTGTGTTGTTGTTAAGTGTTTTCTGTTCAAATTGATTGAATGAATGACTCAGTAAGCTGTGGGCAGCAATCTGTAAATTGTCTACTTTTATCTGTTGTTGATAGAAATCTCAATTTAAGCACATAATTTCTTGGAAAAGCTGGTTACCTATTTATCGCAGTTGAAGTGTGCAGGTGTTTACCTGGTGGTTACGGGGTGATTCACACGATCTCTGGAGCTCCCTTCCTGTTTTTAATAGGAATTAACTCTACACTGGCAGGAATAAGGCTAACTTTACTATTCTGAACAGCTCTCTTCACTACCATTTCCCCTTTTTCCTCCCTATTTCTCCTGAAGGCACTAACTCATGTTGCCAATGGCTGCATGCAGGAGAGAAGGGGAGGGGGAGAAAAAGTGGCTGAAGCGTCCCGGGATTAACACGCGAGGGGTAATTTTCTGACTTTGTTCTCCTGATGGGGGAGCGTTGCCTGCTAGGAGTGCGCACGAGGGCAGATTTCTTTCCAGTGCGGGTAGGGGAGCACAGTTCCCTGGCGCAGGAACTGGGAGGAGACAAAGAGCCGTTGCACCGGGTCCCTCCCCCTACAACGCTGCCCTCTGCCCCACGGTTCGACATCACTGGGCCATGCGTGCAGTAGGCCGAGACCCAGTGTAAGGACGGTAATGAGGGAGGATTGATATTCCAGGCCTCCCACCGACGACTTCACCCGTGGGGCATTCAAACGCCAAGAAATCCTGGTGGTGGTGATGTGTGTGTGTGCCGGGGTCCCCTGCGGGCTGGAGGATCTGAAGAAGCATCCTGAAGAAACCAGGAAGCATGAGAGAGCATTTACTCCCCCTCCCCCCCCCCTCCAGAATGATATTTGGGGTAACAACAGAAAATGCTGGAAAAACTCAGTAGGTCAGGCAACATCCGTGGAGAGAAATTTGAGTTGACGTTTCGGGTCGAACCCTTCTTCAAAACTTCAGGTGCTCCAGCCACCAGAATGCCCCAGTGCCAGTGGTCAGAAGCGCAGCCCTTGACCTCTCCGGGGGTGGGCTTCTGCGCAAACTGCCTGGTAATCTGAGTGCACTGCCACCCCTCCCCTCATGGGGCAGTACACCTTCACTGGCGGCCTAGTCTGGAAAACTAGTTCCGCGCAGTGTCGTGGTTACAGCTCTGGACGAGCGACCCAGAGGTCAAATCCCACTCGGGTAGGTTCTGAAATTGAATTTGCTAATTTGAGGGCTGGCACCAGCAAAATATGGCCATGAAAACCACTGGAATAGTTGTAAATCCCCACTGGGGTTGTTCTCCTTAGAGCAGAGAAGGTTAAGGGAGATTTAATAGAGGTGTTCAAAACCATGAAGGGTTGTGCTAAAAGTAAATGAGAAGAAACTGTTTCCACTGGCAGGAGGGCCGGTAGCCAGAGGACACAGATTTAAGAAAATTGGCAAAAACCAGAGGGAAGATGAGATTTTTTTTTGTAAACAGCGAGTTATGATGATCTGGAACGCGCTGCCTGAAAGGTTGGTGGAAGCAGATTCAATAATAACATTAAAAAGACAATTGGATAAATACCTGAAAAGGAAACGATTGCAGGGTTACGAGGAAAGAGCAAGAGAGCAGCACCCTACTGTAACGGTGAATTAAGCGGATTGGAGAACTCTTTTCAAGAGCCGGCCCAGGCACGATGGGCTGAATGGCCTCCTTCTGTGCTGTAAGATTCTATGATTCACTAATGTTCTTCAAGGAAGGTAATCTGCCGCTGCTATGTGATCAGGCCTACACGTGATTTAAGTCCGCCTGTATGGTTGGCTTTTAATGCTTTCTAAAGTGGCCTAGAAAGCCCCTTCTCGGCTGTAAAAAAAAAACAACCACTATAGCAGAGGTTCAAGTTAAGGCCCACTACCACCTCAGGACAACTGTTACTAAATCCCCGTCCATCAGCTCAGCAGCGACGATGAGGTCGAATGAATTCACTCCATTGTTGTTGGTTCTGAAGCAGCCTGGCCGCTTCCATCATCTGAATCCCTTTCTGTGACCAGTCACTCTTGACATCGTCTACCCAGCACTTCCTTGGTCTCCCTCGGTTGCCTGTTCCATGTTCCTCTGTATGCAGGGCCATGAAAGGTATCCTAGCGGTTTCCATTCATAGAATCATACAATAGTACAGCACAGAAGGAGACCATTCGGCCCATCAAGTCTGCGCCGGCTGTTTCGAAGAGCAATCCAGTTAGTCCCACTCCCCCGCTCTTTCCCCAAATCCCTGCAATTTTTTCTCCTTCAAGTATTTATCCAATTCCCTTTTGAAAGCTCCGATTGACTCTGTATCCATCCTATCAGGCAGCGCATTCCAAATCCTAACCACTCGTTGCGTAAGAAAGTTTTTCCTCGTGTTGCATTTGGTTCTTTTGCCAATCATCTTAAATCAGTGCCCCCTGGTTACTGACCCTTCAGCCATTGGAAACAGTTTCTCTTTATTTACTCTATCTAAACCCTTCATGATTTTGAACACCTCTATCAAATCTGCTGTTGGCCTTCTCTGCTCCAAGGAGAACAACCCCAGCTTCTCCAGTCTATCCATGTAACTGTAATCCCTCATCCCTGGAACCATTCCAGTAAATCTCTCCTCTATCCTCGCCAAAGCCCTCACGTCCTTCCTAAAATTGGGCGCAATACTCCAGCTGGGGCCGAATTTAGTGCTCTATATAGGTTTAACATAACTTCCTGGCTTTTGTGCTCTATACCTCTGTTTATAAAACCCAGGATCCCATATGCTTTATTAAAATGTCTTAGAGCAGAGAAGGTTAACGGAGATTTTATACAGGTGTTCAAAATCATTATGATGAAACTTGTTACATGAAACAGCAAACACATTCTAATGCTTCTTTTGACGTCTTCTTCACAACTCCCATTCTCTGACACTAACCCACCAAGCTAGACAAACGTTTTCACCTGTTCAACTGCATCCCCTCTAACTGTAATATGTACATCTTTCCGATGCTTCCCAAACGACGTGACCTTTGTCGGCTTTTTGTTCATCTGTAATTCAAATGTTCTGCTCTCCACGCACAACCTTATCAGTTAGTTTCTGCAAATCTGTTTAAGATCTTGCTATACAAGGTCACTGTCATCAGCAAATCTGAGATTGTTTAAAATCTTGCCACATAAGCAGACTCCTCCAATATCATCTCCTTAGTGAAAGATTCATTACTGTTTCCAGTACTAGATTGAATAGATCAGGCGACAGTGTGCATCCTTGTCCCACCCCAACTATTGATCGAAACCATTCTGTTAGTTTCCTATCCACTCTGACAGTGCTCAGGGACTTGTTACAGGGGATTTCTATCAGTCACCAATGCCCAACACCCTCAAGACATGTCGGATCCCTTCTCGCCATAAACTGTCAAAGGCCTGCATAAAATCTATGAGGTTGTTGTAACAATGGATGTTGTGTTCTATAAATCTCTCCCAAATCTGTCATCAGTTAGAATCCTAGAATGATACAGCACAGAAGGAGGCCATTCGGCCCATCGTGCCTGTGCCGGCTCTTTGAAAGAGCGATCCAATGAGTCCCACTCCCCCTGCTCCTTTCCCATAGCCCTGCAAATCTTGCCCCTTCAAGTAATTATCCAATTCCCTTTTGAAAGCTACTACAGGTAGACTATCCTTTATCCGAAAACCTCGGGACCAGCCGTGTTTCGGTTTTCGGAAAATTTCGGATTTCAGAAGGTATTTTATAAGACTGGGAAATTTGTCGGGGGTGGGGGTCGGCAGGGTGTCGGGGTCGGCGGGAGGGGTCGGCGTCGGGCGGGGGGTCGGGGGCGGGGGGCGGCGTCGGCGGGGGGTCGTCGGCGGGGGGGGGGGGGTCGGGGGGCGGCGTCGTATGCACGACTTACGCTGGACGAAAAAACTTTCGGTTTTTAGAGGTTTTCGGAAGTTCAGATAAAGGATAGTCTACCTGTATTGAATCTGCTTCCACCGCCCTACCAGACAGTGTATTCCAGATCACAACAACTCGCTGCATTTATAAAAAAAGTCTCCTCCTCTTCCCTCTGGTTCTTTTGCCAATTACCTTCAATCTGTGTCCTTTGGTTACTGACCCTTCTGCCACTGGAAGCAGGCTCTCCTTATTTACTCTTATCAAAACCCCTCATAACGTTTAACACCTCTATTAAATCTCCACTTAACCTTCTCTGCTCTAAGGAGAACAATCCCAGCTTCTCCAGTCTCTCTGCATAAATTACCTCCACATAAATGAATTCCCTCATCCCTGGAACCATTCTGGTAAATCTCCTCTGCATTCTCTCCAAGGGCTTGGCATCCTTCCTAAAGTGCGGTGCCCAGAACTGAACACAATACTCCAGCTGAGGCCTAGCCAGTGTTTTATAAAGGTTTAGCATCACTTCCTTGCTTTTGTATTGCCTCTATTTATAAAGCCATGGATCCCGTACACTTCTTTAACATCCTTCTCAAATTGTGCTGCAAAAATTTGTGCACATAAATCCCCAGGCCTCCCTGTTCCTGCACCCCCTGAAGTTGCACCATTCCGTTTATATTGCCTCTCCTCATTTTTCCTTTCAAAATGAATCACTTCACATTTCTCTCCACTAAATCTTACCTGCCATGTGTCTGCCCATTTCACCAGCCTATGTCCTCTTGAAGTTTGCTACTATCCTCCTCACTGTTTACTACATTTCCAAGTTTCGTGCCATCTGCAAACATTGCAATCACGCCCTACATACCCAAGTCCAGGTCATTAATATATATCAAAAAGAGCAGGGGTCCTAATACCAACCCCTGGGGAACACCACTGCACACTTCCCTCCAGTCCGAAAAACAACCGTTCACCACTGCTCTCTGCTTTCTGTCCTGTAGCCAATCTCGTATCTATGCTGCCACTGTCCCTTTAATCCCATGGGCTTCAGGATGATCTGTTGTACTTAGTCCTGGTCTAAAGCCACCTTGTTCTTAATTAAGTGCCACTTCTATGTATCTTTTCATTCTCCTCCGCAGTATCTTAGTAAGTACTTTTTCCGGGTAGATTCAGTAAGTTGATTCCTCTGTAATTGCTCCATTCACTCTTGTCTCCTTTTTTGAAGATTGGTATTCTTGTCTTTCTCTAGTCATCAGGTACTTGCTCTCCTTGGCGACTTTTGTTAAACAGCCTTTGCATCACTTTCACAGTATGTTCCTCACCCGCCTGCAACAACCCTGCAGTTATATTATCGCTACCATGAGCCTTGTTCTTTTTCAAACTATCAATAGAAATCTTTACATTGCCTTCCAAGAAATCCAGCATCGTCTCCCCTCCACTCGTGCAGGACGGTTTCGCCAGAACTGATTCACCCACCATGTTCCGTACATTGTACAGATCTTCAAAATATTCTTTCTACTGCTGGCACCTTACCTCGCCTGTTCGTCCTCGGTGATCTGACCATTTGGGTGTTTACCATTTTAAGTTTGTAAGATTCTTTTGGCGTAATCTTCTGCGTCGTTGCACTGGTCATTTAGCCAGTTGTTTCTCATCTCTTTTGGGCTTTTAGCCTTATTCTCTGATTAACCTGCTGCATTCGGACAGCTGGGGGTGGGCAATAAATTCAGCCTCGCCGGTGAGCAAATATTAAAAAGAAAACACACGAAGATTCGGGTATGTGCTGCGCGTGATTTTCTGTCCATTAATGTAAATGATTGTAAAATCACTCGCAGTGCGTGCTCGAAATTTGATATGTGCTTCCACACATGAGGGACGAGGCTACCTGCCAAATGGGTGAAGTTAGACAGGTACCCCTCGATGGAGTGATGTACCGGAGGGCTGTCGAACTGGCAAGTGTTGGGGGGGAAAAATTGGGTCGCGACCCCTTTGGGGCGCTAACTTTGCCGGGGTGCTACTTTTAGCATCCCAAAAATGTTAACGCCCCCGCGCCCGATATTCATCAGTAGCACCCCAAGAGGAAGGCAGGGCGCTACTGGATGCGCCCTGCCTCCCTCTTGGGGCGCTGCCAGTGAATATCGTGGCGCTGCGGCATGTCACACCGCGGTACTGCAGGCCTTCCTCCCCTTATTAAAGGGGAGGGGCCTAGCGCAACGCGACCCGGAGCCCAGCTGGGCCACCAGGGATCGGAGTGCCAGCAAAAGAGCCCATGGAGCGCAGCCGGCACCCCACGGGGGGCGGGGGGGGGGGGGATGGGGGGCTGCACAGGAGGCCGGGGACAGCAAAGTGGGCAGGTGCTGGCAGGCTGCCAGCAACAAAAATGGCTGCCCGGCACCTTCCCTTTAATTTGCGCCGCCCTGGCCGCAGGTAGACCCCTTGACATAACGTCCGGTGGTAAGTTAGGGGGCGCTACCGAAGATCGCAGCCGGGGCGCGAGCAGAGCGCTGTGCATGGCGATGACGTCACCTCCGGCGGCGCAGCGCCACATGGCGTTAACAGTTACCGCCGCCGCTAACCTTCCGCTGAATTTCACGGGGAGGCGTTAGCAGCGCTGTGCCCGGACGCTAATTGCTTTACGCCCCGTTACCGCCCTCTTAGGGCACTAACGGGAGGCGCAAATCAACCAATTTTTTTCCCCTTGGTGTTCCCAGGAGTGGAGGAAAGCGAATCAGGACTTATTTTTAAAAATCTTTGTCCAGTTTTATTTTTTAAGGTAACTGACTTTCCCTGTCGGCTGTGCATTTCCGCTCATAAACACACCTTGGATCAAGATATTTTGACCGTTTAATTGTGCCTGAACCTTTTCCAGGTGTCTTCTCTTGCATTTATCTACGCAAGTGGCAACATCGGGGAATCACAGAAAAAAAACACACAATTGCTGTATTCAGGAACACTATAATAATAAGAAGCCATGATCGCATTGAATGGCGGAGCAGGCTCGAGGGACCGAATGGCCTACTCCTGCTCCTATCTTCTATAATAATAATAAGAGTAGAGGTAGGTGTGGAAGGATTGCTCCATCAGGCCTCAGATGACAGTGCCTGGAACAGGCATTCTTTACTAGGCAGCATCTGGTTTCTATGGCAACCCTGCTTTGATTCTTGCACTCCAGAAGCTATCCTTTGCTTTCAAAACACACAAATATGACCAGATGCTTAAACCTTTTTTAATCGGCTTCACCAGAGGCGGGTTAGTGACGGTGCATGTAATCACTTCTTTATAAATGGACGGATTTAACATCCAAGAAAAATGTGTTTGTGTATTTTGGTCTCTGGGATGACGAGAAGGCACAGCCTCTGAGTTCCAATTGTAGGCCACCTGCCAGATTCCCCGGGGGCTGCCCTCTGACTACCGGGTGGTTGCTGGGGCGCGGAGTTTGGGGCAGTTGTGCCACCTGTAAGGATTTTGCGATGGGTATCAAAAGCTGCCGGATCCAGTTTGGCATAACGGTCACTTGATGCAACCTTCATGCGGCAAGCCAATGGCAAGCCCTTCGACTGGTGCGGAGGCCAGGCCCCCGGACGGGTTTAGCACTGGTGCCCCATGTACCCCACAGCACTGCAGCCGAGCTCGGAGACCAGCCTGCACAAAGAGTTTGTTTTTTGCTGGTACCCTGTGAGGCCAACTCCAACAGTGACTGGCAGAGGCAGCCATGTTGTCTCTCTCTGTTGGATCAGCAGAGCATCTCTGTCTCTTGGAACAAAGCAGCAAAGAGGTTTTATCAGTCTCTGGCCTACACTGATTTTCCTCAGCCACTGAGGGAATGTACAGCAGCAAGGAACATGATTTTTACATATGAACAATGACGGACAGGTAAAGACCATCTGGTCCATTGAGCCTGTCCCGCACAATTGCGGTGGCCCCAGTGGGGAGTGGCATTCACAGGGAGTGCATCTCGGGACACTAGTGCACGGAAAATCACGTTTGC
Source organism: Somniosus microcephalus (assembly GCF_052327205.1). NCBI lineage: Eukaryota > Metazoa > Chordata > Chondrichthyes > Squaliformes > Somniosidae > Somniosus > Somniosus microcephalus. Next base: position 26,605,072 of record NC_141011.1, read on the forward strand.
AGTGACTGTTTTCTTTTCATAGAAGATAGGAGCAGGAGTAGGCCATTCGGTCCCTCGAGCCTGCTCCGCCACTTAATGAGATCATGGCTGATCATCTAAACTCAGTACCCTGTCCCTGCCTTGTCCCCATATCCCTTGATCCCTTTAGCCTTAAGAAATATATCCAACTCCTTCTTGAATATATTTAATGAATTGGCCTCAACTGCCTTCTGTGGTAGAGAATTCTACGGGTTCACCACTCTCTGGGTGAAGAAATTCCTCCTCATCTCTGTCCTAAATGGCTTACCCCTTATCCTTAGACTGTGACCCCTAGTTCTGGACTCCCCCGTCATCGGGAACATCCTTCCTGCATCTAGTCTGTCTAGTCCTGTTAGAATTTTATAAGTTTCAATGAGATCCCCTCTCATTCTTCTAAACTCCAGCGAGTATAAGCCCAATCGACCCAATCTCTCCTCCTACGTAATTCCTGCCATCCCAGGAATCAGTCTGGTGAATCTTCACTGAAGTCCATGGGCACTGACTGCCCTGCAGTACCTCGCCCAAGTAGGCATTCTCTGTGTACGAGTTTCACCTCACCTCCACTCGGGCTCTTTCCAGTAGGTGGAGGAGGTGATTGATCAGGAGGGTGATCCCATGCTTGCTTCCCCCCCCTCCCGCCCCCACCGTTGGCCCAGATACTGCCACCGATTGTAACTCCCCAATGCCGAGATCAGCACAGATAAGGACAGGAACCTAGGACCTTCTCTTCTGCAATGCCTCAGTACCACACTGGGCAGTGCTGGTACTCAAGTGAGCCATTGGGGCGTCATGAACTTGATGTGTCATGTTTTGTGAAACTTTGTTCAAAACACAGGACTGGGTTTTTTCTCCCCTCAGTTCTTGATAGACCCAAATCACTCTGCCATAGCAACTGAACAGCAGCCAAGTAGGCATTTGAATTCTACCCCACCCCCCTTCCCAGTATGTGAAGGGAATGCTAATGTTCGGTTAGAATAGTGCTTCAGGATCTCAGTGGAGGGTGTGTAGCCGGATAATTTTCCTTTTCTGACGTGAACATTGAATCCGAGTGTGACAGTATAATCTGCCTTTGTTCGCTGCAGTGTTTCACCGGCGTACTAACTGGTATGGGTGCTGTCAGTAAATTAAAGCATCAAGCAGCTCCTCAGAGGGACAGGTAACCAGGTAGCAGCAGCCTGCGCCTCCTCCACTCATTAAAGTCACATTATGAGTCATTGCCAGTGTTGCAAAATGGTGCAGTTTTACTCACTGATGTGTTGCAAATTAAATCCTGTTTTCGTGTAATGGCTTTACCAGTAATTCTCAACTCCTCGGAGGGCAACACATGTGCTTCAATGTTAAAATAACAAATGCACATCGAAAAAGATTATGGGCTGGATTTTAATTCAGGGGTGGGTTGGGGTCGTGTAATCCGCATTTCGTGTTATCCACACGAATCTAAATCGATGTGGGAGATTGATGCGATTTTAACTTAATTGTCCAATTGAGTTCCAGCGTGTGGGAACCCATGGCAAATGAGCTTTTCCAGTCTGAAAGTCGCCTCCGATGACGTCATCATTGCTGCTGCATTTAAGGTCTGCAAGAAGCCTTGCTTCTTCTGCAGACTGCCAGCCTTTTGGCCTTTCATGCTACAGGGACCTGGCGGCAGAATGGCCAGTGAAAGACCTAGGTCTGCTCCAAATTTTGACAACGTTTCCCTGTAGGCTTTAATTGAGGGAGCAAGAGCTCATAAAAAGGTGCTCTTCCCTTCTTCAGGGAGGAAGATGCCTCCCCAGCAGACCGAGGCTGTGTGGCTCCAGGTGGCCCAGGAGGTCAACTCATCATCAGTAACCCGCAGAACCTGAATACAGTGCAGGAAGAGATTTCATGACCTTCAGCACACTGGAAAAGTGAGTATGAATTTCCCATCACCCTCAATCTGATCCCCATTGCCTTTCCTCACCAGCACTCAGCTTTAGCAATCTTTTCCTCCACATCCCACTTGACACTGACATCCATGCACCCTTACCCATTCCCTTTCTCTCTATGGTCACATTCACCTAACTATTCGACTATGCAGCCCTCACACCCCCTATCACTGTGATGCTATGAAAACAACTGACAATACACAGGGAGGGGCCTTGGTCTTGCCACCTCACTCCATCTTTGTCTCCTTCTAAGTATCTATGCTATGGATTCTCTACACTCACTCCTTCATTCTCACTCAACCTCCACTTGTCTCCCTCATTGCAGGAAAAGAGAGCCCACAATAAGCGAGAGAGCGAGGTCAGGAGGAGAGCCACCCTCAGTAGCCCACCTCACCCCCTGGGAGGAGGTCGTCGTGGAGATCGTCAAAGTGGAGGCAGATGCGCAAGTGGGGGACGGACAGACAGGTGCATCACAGCAAGCTGGTGACAGAATAGTTTTACATCTCTCTCATTGACATTGCATGAGTCACTGAATGATTCTGACGCTCTAACAGATGGACTTATGATCATCTGCAATATGCAATGTCTCTGACTCTTTCCTTTACTCCCCCACAGGACCATCGACAGCACCCGTCCCCACTAGCCAGGAGGAAGAGTCTGAACATCAAGACTCCTCGGAGGAAGCTGCAACCTCTGAGGGCGCAGCGTCAGCAGAATTAAGCGCACCCAGCACCAGCGCAGACACTCACACCTCGGTGGGACCTTCGGGACATAGAGTAGTGTTGTCACCTGGTGTATCACAGCTCACAAGTGAGCATCAGCAGATGGCGGAGACAGGGACACCAGCTCAGCTCAGCTGCATGTCGACCCTCTGCCTCTGGGTCCATCCATAAGGTCAGCGGTGCTGGAACTCCAGGAACAGATGCAGGAGTCTCTGGCAGGTTTTGTCTCCAGGGTCGCTGCGAGTGTGGAGGAGTTCATAACGAACATGAGCAGAGCCTTTGTGGAGTCATTGGCGCATGAAAGGATGGCAACCTCCATGGAGGTGATAAGTCGCCAGAGTGCAGAAAACATGGTGAATGTTCAGAATAGAATGACATCTCTGGAGGAGCGATGGTCATCTATTGAACAGAGAAACCAGACCTTCATGGAAGTCCTTCTGAGTAGGACTGCCAGTGCAGATGCGGGTCCCCATGGCCCCCCTGATATGCAGCAAGGTACTCTCAAGCCACTTGCAAGCGCTGAGGGGGACCTGACCCATGAGAGGGAAGTTGGTGGCAGACATCGAGGAAGTGGGGGCTCCTCTCCAAGCGCTCACACTTCCATGTCACTGCAGAGCCCTCGGTCAGAGCCCCACCAGAGTCCACACCGAACCGAGATCGGCGTCTCAACCCCTGCACAGCCACAGGAGCAGCAGACTGTTGACGAGCCCTCACAGGTTCGCAACCCCAGAGGACGCCCGCCAAAGGTGTCGAGACAGGAGCAGCAGGAAAGTGAGCAAGGGGCCTCCACATCTGCTGAAGCCACAGGGGAAGCACCACGTAGGCGCATGCCTAAGAGGGCACTAACTGGAAACGCAAAGCAACCAAATTTTTCCCCCCAGCTGATATTCTACAGCACGATCTGTCCCCTTGGTCATCTCCTCCCTGATGATTCTCCCTGTTAGTCTCCGTATGTTCGTGGTGTGAACTCCCAATTTCTAGGAGTTTATATTTGCGCTTCACTATGCAATTACCCCATGCCCCAAGCTATTTAATTGGACGATATAATAAACTTGCCACGTGCCACTCCAGCCCAGGCACTCCTTCTGTGCTGTATCATTCTATGATATCAGAGAGAGAGGCCACAGGATGGCTGGTGTGGGAAATGGGAATAAATTGTCCCCCTGGTGCCGTACAGGGCGCTCTTCTGAGGTGGAGGCAGATCAGAGTTGGCCTCACTCTGCACCTGGCTGTTTTACACCTGGCGGAGGAGTACCCGACACCGGGTGCATACAGTACCATTCCCAGCATGAACATCCTTCACCTCGATGAGCACAAAAATGAGAAAATGAAATAAACCCTTAATGACTAATAACACCTCCACATTGCAAAATGCAAAAGGTAATACGGGAAAATGGTTTGTTTCGAAATCATATTTTTGCTGTAGAACTTACATTTGATAAATTTCTGGACAATTCACTCAGAAACTCGAATGGGCTGCGCAAGACCGAACAAGAATCATAGAACCATACAGCACGGAAAGAGGTCATTCAGACCATTGTGTCTGTGCCAATCAGTACCACTTCCGAGCTGTAGGCTGATGCACACTAGGAACTGGATCGAGACTGCCCAAACCCATTTCACATAGGACTCTTACAGCCATCAGATAGAAAGCCTTTTATCCCATTAGTCTGGGCTGCATTTGAAGCTAGGTCACAGAGACAAAAGGTCGAACTCACTGTGCCACCTAATTCCCCTAGTTACTGAGGCGACCCCCTAGTTACTGAGGCGACCCCCTAAGTTACTGAGGCGACCCATGAATTTTCACCAAAAGAACCTGCCCTTATCTGCTTTAGGACTTGGCAAGAAGTTGTGACTGGAACTGAATCACATTTTGAAACAAGGTACCCATAGGCTTCCAAAGCAGCCCAGAAACTTCACACTCATGATAATTACAAATATCCAACACAAATGTGCTTCCTTGTACAAATACTAAACACAAGCGTCAATTTGGAAATTGAGCACTGAGGGGCGGAACCTGAATCTGGATGACCATTGGCACAAACCCTGAGAAACACCTGTAGCATTTTGGCATCTTTTACCTGTTTGGCCTGGAAAGGATTTTGTGTAATTTATGTCACATTATTGATTCAAGATCAGATTCTGCTTACAAAGTATTAACTCCCAAAGATACACAAGCCATTTAAAATGTGGATTAAGATGGTCCCCAGGTGGGACGCCAAGTACAACAGCTGTCAGAGTATGTACTGCTGCATGTTATGTCAGCTATGAGACAATGGGAAGTTGTTGAATGTATTCCATAGTTTGCCCCCTGATGAGAGAATGGTTTGAATTCATTTGCACAGCAGGGGGCTTAGCTGAACAGCCAATACCGGTATCATGCATTCTCAGTGCTGAAGTCTGACATTGTGCTGTCATCAGGGTCTCAGTAAAGTGTAACAGTGGGGTGTGAAATCTTCACACTGCGCTCCTTTGAGCAGTAAAAAAACAAACATGCAGTGGCACAATTCTATATCCTGTTCTTCCGAACGTGATTTGAGTCTGGAGAGGGCATTTTGAGCATAAAAGTCGAGGGTGAAGTACGGCTGTCACTGGGGTGGTGATGGGAACAACTTGAGATGATGGATTCAGAATACACCCATGGGTTAAATTGCCCCCCGTGTGCCCATCAAGTTCCCGCTTGCACTATTTCACCACAGTTGAAAACCATTTACAATTATTTAGAATATTGTACACTATATAGCCATCATGGGAAAATGTGTGGGGAATCATTAAGTTGATAAGATCTTGCTGACCCCTGCAATTTATATCTAATTTTGTTTTTATCTACATGAGCTACTGAATGCTGTGGAGCTGGGCCAATGCAGGCAGGATAATGGATGTCTGGCAGTAGGTTGCCAGGCAATAACTCAATCGTACAGCCCTGATCGTGTCATAAATCAAGAGGGTGAAACTCTAGTGTGTTCATGAGTAGCAGCAGGGGTGCAGGCTGATCCATTGCCTGCAACTCACTGACAGAAGGTCATTATCATTTGTAATGTACACCGGCTGGAAAATTCCAATCTTTGGTTGTTTTCTTTCCTCACTGTTATCTGAAGTAAAAATGAGAGTAACTGAGGCACTGATGGTATAGGAACGCGGCATGTAATCAGAGCCAGCTCACTATAAATATACCAAGTCGAATATGCTGTGTGTTATATATATCATGACCCATATAATATACCTCATGTAATATATAGCATGCTATATAATCTATACCATACTCTAAATATACACAATAGTTGGTCTTTCCCCTATATTCTGTGCAGCATAGGTATTCTACATAGTATACACTAAACTCCATACAGAGTGTGTGTGTGTGTGTGTCCGTGTGATTGGTAAAGACAGTATGAGACTGAACTATACAGAACAGAATATCCTAGGTCCATATTCCCTGGTCTGTGCTGATCTTACTGCGAGCACTGCCACCTAGAAGACAAGGGCAGCAGGCGCATGGGAACACCACCACCTCCAAGTTCCCCTCCAAGCCACACACCATCATGTCTTGGAAGTATATCGCCGTTCCTTCATCGTCGCTGAGTCAAAATCCTGGAACTCCCTCCCTAACAGCACTGTGGGAGTACCTTCACCCCACGGACTGCAGCGGTTCAAGGCGGCGGCTTGCCACCACCTACTCAAGGGCAACTAGGGATGGGCAATAAATGCCGGCCTTGCCGGCGACGCCCACATCCCAGCAACAAATTTTTAAAAAAGTAGTCGGTCTATTGCCCCTGCCTAGAGAAGAGAAAAATCGGGCCTCATGACCTCTGTCCAGTGACCTGTGTGAGATAAAGGTGGGATTGGACTGCGGATGATTAGCCTGGCAACACTATCTGAATAATGGGCTGGTAGGTTACTGTCTTATTAGCCCTGTTTCCTTTTTCTTACTTGTAAACCCTTGAGGGAGCAACCAGTGACTTGGATATCCAGCTGAGTGTCTTGTGAGAAGAACGCTCCGTCACTGTTGCACTTTCTTTGACAGGACTGACCTTTGCCCTTTCAGTTCCATCTAACATTCCTTCCAGATTTGGCAGGGATCAATCCAATCGCTGCTCCCTTTCCCAAAGTGCAGGCTTCCTGCCACAGGAAGCAGTGTTGGAAAATCCAGACAAACTTCCTTTAGGTCAGCAAACACGAGAGTGTTTTCAAGGTCATCAAAGCCTCGGGCTCATTTTACAAACAAACTGCTTGGGCTGGAACCTCCACCATGGCCACAGAGCTAGACGTCCCGCATAATTTTCCAGGAAAAGTTTAAAATTAAGCCCATGTGGAACACGTGATCCAACTTTAGATTGTTGGCCACAGGTGTTCACCTGATGCGTCCCTTTTCACCCACACTAGATGGTCGGACGGGAAATCATACGAAAGAAAGAAAGACTTGCATTTATATCACACCTTTCACGACCTCCGGACGTGTCAGAGCGCTTTACTGCCAATGAAGTACTTTTTGACTGTTGTAATGTAGACAACACGGCAGCCAATTTGCGCACAGCAAGGTTCCACAAACAGCAATGTGATAATGACCAGATAACCTGTTTTAATGATGTTGTTTGAGAGATAAATATTGGCCCAGACACTGGGGAGAACTCCCCTGCTCTTCTTCAAAATAGTGCCATGGGATCTTTTACATCCACCCGAGACAGGCAGATGGGGTCTCGGTTTAACTTCTCATCCAAAAGGCGACACCTCCGACAGTGCAGCACTCCCTCAGCACTGCAGGGGAGTGTCAGCCTAGATTTTGTACTTCGAGGCCAGAGTGCTACCAACTGAGTCACAGCTGACACCTATAAGGTCCTAATTCGATTCCCAGTCTGTGTTGGTTGACCTCTTGTTAGCTGGCCTAAGCTAGGACAGCAATTGGCTTCAGCACCCCTGAGCTAAGGGGGCGGGATGAATCGGGCAGGGTTCCTGCTCCTGATCACTAACCAGCGATCATAGACACGGGCCTGTGTGTATATATATATGTGTATATACATTGGGTTGGGACAGGTTTGGGCTCGGCTGTAAAGGGGATGTTTGCAGTCAGCAAACCCCACTGCCCTGGCTCATATGTGAAGAATGGTCATCACTTTGGCGAGGTATCAGAGGGCCCCGGAGAACCTCCAGCACAAGTCAACATCTTCAGGAGAAGAGCAAAGAAAACTGAGGAAAAAAATGTACATCCAGGAGGATGTTATTAAGCTGTATGAGCTTTACATTTGCATAATTTCTCTTCTCCTATTCCCCTCAGTACTATTTTACAATGCCTTCCAACCTAATTATGGGTTTAACACAACCGTTTCAAGAATCACTTTATAGCTTTCCGATTTTGACGAGCACTTTCCTAGTAACTGTGATTATGTCTTCAATTTGAAACATTAAAAAATCTGCAGCATGAGTATGAGCAGAGTGCCACATAGGAGATCTGTGATCAGGCATAGAAGATAGGAGCAGGAGTAGGCCATTCGGTCCTTCGAGCCTGCTCTGCCATTCAATGAGATCATGGCTGATCATCCAAATTCAGTACCCTGTCCCTGCCTTCTCCCCATATCCCTTGATCCCTTTAGCCTTAAGAAATATATCCAACTCCTTCTTGAATATATTTAATGAACTGGCCTCCACCGCCCTCTGTGGCAGAGAATTCCACAGGTTCACCACTCTCTGGGTGAAGAAATTCCTCCTCATCTCTGTCCTAAATGGCTTACCCCTTATCCTTAGACTATGACCCCTGGTTCTGGACTCCCCGACCATCGGGAACATCCTTCCTGCATCTAGTCTGTCCAGGCCTGACAGAATTTTATAGGTTTCGATGAGATCCCCTCTCAATCTTCTAAACTCCAGTGAGTATAAGCCCAATCGACACAATCTCTCCTCATACGTCATTCCTGCCATCCCAGGTATCGGCCTGGTGAATCTTTGCTGCACTCCTTCCATGGCAAGAACGTCCTTCCTCAGATAAGGCGACCAAAACTGCGACCATGAACCAGGTCTACTGCACGGTGTTAAATCTACGGACCCAAGGCCATTTTTATTTCTTTTGACCCCATCTTTCTGATATCCACTCCTTCCTGTCAACCAACCATACTACTTTTCATTTCTCCCCTCTCGGGTACATTGACACCCCAATCCCTACCCCAACCCATCACTACTCCTCCTCTGCCATCCTACTCTCCTGCCACCAGCCAAGGCTTCAGTCCTCCCTGACTAAGCCTACAGCTGCCCTCTGTGCCTCGTAACATTCTCTGATGGGCCCATTGAAGCACCCGCCGCTGCCTCCTTACAAGCAGCAACCGCAACTGCCCCATCATCCTCTCTCACTGACCTATCAGCCGCCGAGGGCTAACTCCACCAACTTTCTTCGTATCCCGCTCACCCCACCCACCACTGTCCCCTCGGACTCTGCCAGAAGATCAAAAAATCACCATCCTTTCTGCATTTCCCTGCATGTCCATTCACTGGAGTACAAGGCCCCTGCCAGCCACAACATTGCGCACCACTGCATGGACATCCTGGTTTTGACTGAAACTTGGCTCATGGGTGGCAACATCTTGCCCCTTACCGAAGCCCCCCTGCCTGACTATGCTTTCCACCAGCTACCCTGCTCAAAGCACTGCGGTGGCGGTGTGGCCCTTATCACCAAGTCACTTCTGGGTCTCTGTCATGCCCCCTCCATCCTCACCTCCAACAAGAGGAGGAGCTCATGGACTTCTTCATCATTACCATTGAGATCATCCATTCAGCTGCCTCTGCTGTAAGCCTGTGCTCTACCCCCGAATCTGCTTCTCTCACATTTCCACCCATGACCCCAAGCTCAGCTTGTCCATGAAACCCATCCCTCTGCTCCCTTGACCCATTCGCACTAAACTGCTGACCACCTAACTTCCCTTCCTGGCTCCAGTGCTAGCTGACCTTATAAATGGTTCCCTCTTGTCAGGAACTATCTATCCCTTCAAAAAACCTACTGTCGACCTCTCTGTCCTCACAATCTACCACCCTATCTCCAACCATTTTCTCTCCAAAGTACATTTGTTACAACATACTGTTGCCTCCCAAATCCACGCCCATCTTTCCCACAGCTCCCTGTTTGAATCGCTCCAATCCGAATTCCGCCCCAACAAGAGTACCAGAATGGCCCTAATCAATATCACAAACAACGTTCTTTGTGACTGGGACCATGGTGTATTATCCCTCCTTGGTCGCTCTGCAGCCATTGACACAGTTGACCACACCATCCTCCAATGTCTCTCCTCTGTGGTCCAGCTCAGTGGGAGTGCCCTCACCTGGTTCCACTCTCATCCAGAGCATCCCTGCAATGGCTTCTCCTCACCTCCCAATGCCGTTAACTCCTTTTCCTCATCTACATGCTGCCCCTTGGTGGCATCATCTGCAGACCTGGGGTCAGCCTCCACATATTTGCTGACGACACCCAGCTCTACCTCTCCACCACCTCGTGACCTCTCCACCACCTCGTGACCTCTCCACCACCTCGTGACCTCGCCACCACCTCGTGGACAGCCTCACATGCTCTATAAACTTCAGCTCATCTAAATTCTGCTGAATCCTATCCCGTACCAAGTCGCACTCACCAATTCTCTCCTCATTGACCTACATTGGCACCCATTCCCCACCACCTCAAGTTTAAAATGATCCTTGTATTTAAGTCCCTTCATGGCCTTGCCACTCCCATGGGATTCTCTGCAACCTCCTCCAGCCCTACACTTCCCCAAACTCGCCATTCCTCTGTCGCCTCTTGTGTGTCCCCCACCCCACCTTCGCCCACCATTGGCAGCCATGTATCGCACTGGTGTAATTTCCCATCTGATCCTCTAGTGCGGGTGAAAAGGGAAGCTCCATGTGGAAGAGCTCTTAAGGGGCCGGATGCTTTTGCATTTTTTAATTAATTTTCCCTTTCCCAAGTCCCATCATTGCTTTTTTTTGTTGTTTGTTTTTTCGTTTCTGGCATCCGAAGCATGTTGGGAATGTTTAGATAGAAATAAAAATAGCCGAGTGTTAGCTGCAAACTCACCGGAAAGCTGACAATAATTGGAGCGTTTCTAAGAGTTCAGCAGAACAGGAAGACCTTAAAAAAAAACAGCAAAGGGGCTCTTACGATTTAAACATGTTCACTGGAGCTCATGGCATCTGACACAAGTGATAGAGTCCTGAGCCAGCCCGTGCAGGAGGAACAAATGTTGGCATGGTGGCTACAAGGCACCTCTTCAAACAGTGCTTGTGTGTATGCCGGTTTTGGTGTGAGTAAGAAAGAGGACAAGACATTAAAGGAGCAGAGTGGTATTAGCTCCAGCATTGAGGGAGGTGTCGGGCGTTACTCTCCCCTACTCCCTTGATGCTCCTTTTGGCAAGGATGTCCAGGGTAGACTCCTCCAAGGCAGTCATATACAATCCTAGAATACTACAGCAGGAGGCCATTTGGCCCATCGAGTCTGCGCTGGCTCTCTTGAAGAGCAATCCAGTTAGTCCCATTCCTCCGCTCTTTCCCCATATCTCTGGAATTTTTTCTCCTTCAAGTATTTATCCAATTCCTTTTTGAAGGCTACGATTGAATCTGTATCCACCGCCCTATCAGACAGGGCATTCCAAATCCTAACCACTCGTTGCGTAAAAAAAGTTTTTCCTCGTGTCGCCTCTGGTTCCTTTGCCAGTCAAGTGCTTGTGATTTCTGAGCCCTCTCCTAGTTCGGTCTGACGCCATCGTGAGTGGCAAATAGAAATGTAACCTTCCGATATCTTAATTGAGTGTACAGAGACAGACATATGCCCACCCCACAGCCCAACTTGTTTGTGAGCAGGTGGCCTTGGCTGCTGCCCTGGAGTGCCAAACAAGGAGACCTTCCTTGTACCTACCTCACGCAGCAGCTCCTCCACCTCACTGGCTATCAGATGAGGAGGGTTTGCGTGTTGTGTTGCTCCATCACTTGCCCACAGCCCTCTGTTTCCACCTCCACATTTGGGATATGTCAACCCACTTCTCTTGCCGTACAACTTGAGAAAGGCTGTCAACAATTTCTGTCGTCAAGTGCACCTTTAAGAGGCTGGATCCCCTTTAAATCCTAACTGCAGCCTTTCCTGACAGACAACGCACCAGATATTTCACCGCCCAATGCCAAGCACCCAATTTCAGGCCCACATTGGGAGCCTACTTTCAATATTAAATGAGCCAATCCTGCAACATCCGGCACGATTGGCCAGTTCCATACTGAGCAAACTGCAGTGCAATGATCCACAGCTTTAGCTCCAGGTCGGAAATTTCATTTTAATCTTCCAGATTCAGCCTCAGCAAAGAATCATTAAAAAGTTAAAATCCTTCTAAACATCCAAATACTTTGCTAGTCGCATTGATGGCAGTTGCACACTGAATGGTAACTTTTATTGGTTGGTAATCGCACCCAATCCATTTCCATTTCCACCTTTGCCCCCCGCCCCCCAGGTAACACACGGCGGTAGAATATTCAGTAAAAACCACGGGCCGGGAACCTCCTTGGAGTGGCACCCTCTCCCACTGCCATAACTTCACCGGAAGTGGGTCAGAAACCCCATTTACGCGAGTGAACAGGATTCATGCCGCACCTCCGGTGGAGCAGGAGCAGCTCGAGAAATTCCCAGCATCCCCGAGCAGGGCCCATCACCTGCGTTGTCGTATCCATCCATCCTTCATTCCTTCTTGCCATCCTTCTGCGGTTCGTGAGAGGCGGACCTCCCTGCCAGGGCCTTGCTATCAGTTTGCCATTTGCATGGAGTCCAGGTTCGGCACCTTCTGTCGGTATGTGTCAACTTATATTTTGCCACTGCAAATTCCATCTGCTCCTAATATGACAAACCTCAAACACATATTCATCTAATCGGCAGGATGTGGTGCTTAATTAGATATCAAATCTCAGCACCTACCTAATATTTGACCAACAACGTTTTAATTAAAGATGGATTTTAGGTGTCGGGTTTGATTAAACTTTGCTATTGAAAGTTCGGCATTTTGTCCCCATCAAAAAAAGGATTGTCACAAATGGTTAGCGGTGAAAACCCAGAATTTCACAATAGATTATCAGATGCGCGACTCAAAGTAGCTAAATACTGCCGATGAGAATGCTAAATCGAAAGAGCACTTTGGCCACTGTCTGTCCCTTGGGAATTGGATTCTTCTTTTCAACAGTTGTCAACTTGAATTCTTCTTTCACTGTAAAGGGAATCTGCAGAGTCCTCCATCCCCAGATATTTCAGTGTCAGTTCACTGAGCCACACTCCCCACGACAGTCCCTGGTTCCACTGCCAAATCTGTACTTTTAGTCCATTTTAGCCAAGGCAGCACAATATTTGGCCTCAGTGCCCATAAGCTAGAGAGGGGGGCAGGGGTGGGGGGCAGGGGGTGGAAATCAACCAAGGTTCCCACTCGCTATCCAGTGAACTCCCCCTAAAAAGTGCATGGGCTAAAAATTGAGTCGCGCCCACTTTGGGGCGCTAGCTTCGCCGGGTTAGCGCCCCAGAAAAATTAGCACCCCCGCGACGGAAATTGAGTGGTAGCGCCCCAAGAGGGAAGCGGGGCGCTACTGGAAGCGCCCCACCTCCCTCTTGAGGCGCTGCAACGGAATATCATGGCGCTATGTGCTGCAGCACTGCAGGCCTTCCTCCCCTTCTTAAAGGGGAGGGGCCTTGCGCAGCGCGACCCGGGACCTAGCGGGGCCCCCGGGGATCGGGAGTGCCGGCAAAAGAGCCCGGCACTCGAGAAGTGCCAGGCGCACGGAGCGCAGCCGGCGCTCCGCGGGGGGGGGGGGGGGGGGGTTCAGGAGGCCGGGGACGGGAGCGCACAGGCAGGTGCTGGCAGGCGGCCAGCAACAAAAATGGCCGCCCCGCACCTCGCCTTTAAATGGCGCCTTCCCAGCCGCAGGTAGGGCCCCCTGACCCCGTTGGACCTAGCATCCAGCGGTAAGTCAGGGGGAGCTGCGCACAGCGATTACGTCATCGCCGGTGGCGGGGCGCTACCGGTTACCGCCACCGCTAACCTCCCGTTGAATTTTGCGGGAGGCGTAGGCGGCACCGCGCCCGGGCGCTAGTTGCTTTGCGCCCCGTTAGCGCCCTCTTAGACTTGGCTGTGATGCCCTTGCATGATAGAAAATCCTGGCAACACTCTAGGTTCTCAGGTGAAGAATTGTCACCTAGTACCGGAGGAAGGGGAGGAGGATGACCCTAGGCATCTGTGAAAGCCTATCCTAACAACAATTAGCTCTGATTGTTAAGAAAGCTGGGTGTAGGGGCAAGGCCCATAGTGCTGGAAACTGCCATGGTTTGAAAGCAAGTAGGAGGCAAGGTGAGGTGAATCAGGAAGGAGTGATTAGTGACTCCAAGCTTGGGTTTTCAAAACATGTAAATAGTAGGAAGAAGGATCAAGTGAGGGAAGTGAGTACAATTTGAATGAGTTGCAGTCAGAGACGACGAGATGAATGTTGATTTGAACCTATATTACGCAAATGTTAATACACCATTCAGATTTGTAGCATGCAGCAAGACTGATAAGTGGCAAGCAACATTCACGCCACACAAGTGCCAGGCAATGACCATCTCCAACAAGAGTCTAACCACTTTCCCTTGACATTCAATGGTGTTATAATCGTCGAATCCCCCACCATCAACATCCTGGGGTCACCATTGACCAAAAACTTAACTGGACCAGCCACATAAATACTGTGGCTACAAAAGCAGGTCAGAGGCTGGGTATTCTATGGCAAATGACTCACCTCCTGACTCCCCAAAGCCTTTCCACTTATATAAGGCACAAGTCAGGAGTGTGATGGAATACTCTCCACTTGCCTGGATGAGTGCAGCTCTAACAACACTTAAGAAGCTTGACACTATCCAGGACAAAGCAGCCCGCTTGATTGGCTCCTCATCCATCACCTTAAACATTCACTCCCTCCACTACCGGTGTACCGTGGCTGCAGTGTGTACCATCTACAAGATGCACTGCAGCAACTCGCCAAGGCTTCTTCAGCAGCACCTCCCAAACCCGCAACCTCTTCCACCTAGAAGGACAAGGGCAGCAGGTGCATGGGAACACCACCTCCTCCAGGTTCCCCTCCAAGTCACACACCATCCTGACTTGGAAATATATCGCCATTCCTTCATCGTTGCTAGATTTAAATTCTGGAACTCCGTCCTTAACAGCACTGTGGGAGTACCTTCACCACACGTACTGCAGCAGTTCAAGAAGGCGGCTCACCACCACCTTCTCAAGGTCAATTAGGGATGGGCAATAAATGCTGGCCTTGCCAGCAACGCCCACATGAATGAATATGAAAAAATAATTTCTCATTTCTGAGGATCTGTTATCCTATTTAATATTGTCCAGGTTTTTGGTGGCTGTGGTGGACTTGATATCTCCCCATGGCAGTTACATCGTGTTTACAAACAGGGCAATTAGTTTTGCAAGATGACACAGCCCCTTTAATGTCCTGCAGTTTGTCACCACGGCAACCAGCTCTCGGGGCTGTCTATATAACAGCTGTTGTGTGCTGTACATTTCCGATCTGTGTTTCTCAAACTGAACAAGCGAAGCACAATGGAAAACATCTGTATGTAAATTCCCCAAAGTGTTTTAGAGGAATTCCTGCAATGATGCATAAGAATAACAGGGCTGTGCTGGTAAACTGAACACACCATCCAAGTGCTTGTTTCCCCTCTTTCCTGCTGGGACCTTTTTGCCCTGATGGAGAGTCTCCTCTTGTCGAGCTCCACAGGTAAAAACTTCCCTTGAAAGAAGAAGGAAGTTGCATTTTTCTAGCACCTTGTCATGTTCTCAGGACGTCTCAAAGCACATCACAGCCAATGAATTTGTTTTGAAGCAGTCACTGTTATGCAGGCAAGCACAGCTGCCAATGTGCACACAGCAAGATCCAACAAACAGCAGATGAAATGAATCAGTTTAATTGAGCTATTGGTTGAGGACGGGAATGTTGTCCAGAACACTAGGAGAAGCCCTGCTCTTTTTTGAATAGTGAAATGGGGATCTTTTAACGTTTGCCTGAACTGCCAGAACAGTATGCCCATTAATGAAAGAAAGAACTTGCATTTATATAGCGCTTTTCACAACCTCGGGACATCCTCTACCTCTCTCTCCTCCCTTAAGATGCTCCTTAAGCTTTCTGGTCATCTGCCCTATTATCTCCTTCTGCGGCTCGATGTCCAATTTGTTTGATAACGCTCCGGTGAAGCGCCTTGGGATGTTTTACTATTTTAAAGGTGCTATATAAATATAAGCTGTTTGTTTTTTTTTTATTCGCTTATGGGATGTGGGCGTCGCTGGCAAGGCCAGCATTTATTGCCCATCCCTAATTGCCCCTCGAGAAGGTGGTGGTGAGCTGCCTCCTTGAACCGCTGCAGTCCGTGTGGTGAAGGTACTCCCACAGTACAGTTAGGGAGGGAATTCCAGGATTTTGACCCAGCGACCTACCAGTTGAAGTACTTTTGAAGTGTAGTCACTGTTGTAGTGTAGGAAACGTGGCAGCCAATTTGTGCAAAGCAAGCTCCCACAAACAGCAATGAGATCATGACCAGATTATCTGTTTTAAGTGATGTTGATTGAGGGATAAATATTGGCTGGGATAACTCCCCTGCTCTTCTTCGACATAGTGCGATGGGATCTTTTACGTCCACCTGAGGGCAGACGGGGTCTCGGTTTAGCCTCTCGCCTGACAGACAGCACCTCCGACAGTGAAGCACTCCCTCAGTACTGCACTGGGGGGGGGGGGGGGGGGGTGCGGGGGGAGCGTCAGCCTATATTTTGCGTTCAAGTCTCTGGAGTGGGATTTAGATCCCACGAACTTCTGACTCAGAGGCGAGAGTGAAACCAACTGAGCCCCAGCTGACAAATAATAAAGGGAGCCGATGGGACACTTCCAGCATGTTTCTGGAGGGGTGCGGGGGCATGGTACCCATCCCGGGGGCAGGCAGCCTCTATTGGATTCACCCGTCTTCCCAAAACTAGTGGAAGCCCAGGATGCCCTTCAGTGTTGCGGGTGCCTACCATCGATATTGTGATACAATTGATATTGTGATGCTGGCTTTGCCAGCGATGCCCACGTCCCGTGAGTGAATAAATAAAACATTTTTAAAATGGAACCTCCGCCACCTTTGTATATATGCCAGAATTTCCAGGTCGGTGCATCCTCGCACTTACCCAGGAATGTCGCCCCCATGGATTTCTGGGGCAATGGTGTGGTGGATTTAGAAGTTATTGAAAGGGATGTGAACCCTGATGGCAGCAAGAGTTATTCTTCAGTGGGGCCTGGGAGTTGATATTTAACAACTTATTTGCTGCATTCTTCAGCATTTTAGGAGCTTACGATTTCTCCCGAAAGGGATACAGACATTTATAGAATGAAGTTGTGCAGATGTAATCTACTGACTCGACCAAGGCCTGCTCCCCAGTAGGACAATAAAATGACGTCATTTCCAAATATTAAATCTACTTGGGGTACTTCATGGTTTCGATAAAAACGTCAACATGTGGATGCACGCAGCTGGTATACAACACACCCATAGAAGGTTCTAGAGGGGTGATGTCCGGAGCACGGGCTCACATAGCGAGAAATTGCGGGCATGTCATCGAGTGGGCAGTGCGCCCTCAGAGAATGGGCCCATATAGCAACGCAGCATCGCGACTTAAACTACACGCTGGGAGCTAAGGGGACAACACTGTAAAAAAAAAGAAAACTTGTATTTCTATCGCACCTTTCACAACCTCAGGACGTCCCAAAGCACTTTACGGCCAATTAAGTACTTTTGAAGCGTCTTCTTCTGAGGCAGTCCCTCGGAACCGAGGATGACTTGCTTCCACATTAAAAATAAGTTCGCAGGTGACTGATGAGTCCAGTGCGGGACCTACAGTCTCTGTCACAGGTGGGGCAGACGGTGGTTGAAGGGGCGGGTGGGTGGGGTGCTTGGGTTGACGTGCGCTCCTTGCGCTTGGCTTCCGCTTGCTCCCGGCGAAGAGACTCGAGGTGTTCGGCACCTTCCCGGATGCTTCTCCTCCACTTTGTGCGGCCTTGGGCCAGGGATTCCCAGATGTCGGTGGGGATGTTACACTTTTTCAAGGAGGCTTTGTGGGTGTCCTTGAAGTGTTTCCTCTGCCCACCTGGGGCTCCCTTGCCGTGTTTTGAAGTGTGGTCACTGTTGTAAGGCAAGAAACATGGCAGCCAATTTGCGCACAGCAAGCTCCCACAAACAGCAATGTGATAACGACCACATAATCTGTTTTTAGTCATGTTGGTTGAGGGATAGAATATTGGCCAGGACACCGGGGAGAACTCCCTCTTCTTTGAAATAGTGGCGTGGGATCTTTTACGTCTACCTAACAGGGCAGACGGGTCCTCGGTTTAACGTCTCACCCAAAAGATGTTTGAATGAAAATACTACCTTTGCATTGATCCGCTTGCTGACGCTGATTCTCAGGTGCAGAGAAGGTCCAAATGCTGACTGCCCACCAAAACACAGATAGCTGGCAGGTGTGCAGGGTACATCACCAGATATTGAATGAACAGTGTCCCTATTGACTGAGCCAAGAGTCCATCCTGCGAGTAAATGATCATGCAGCATACAGGTTGGCTGCATTATAAGATTGTTATCAGACTTAACTTTCCAAAGGCAAATGTAACAATTATAAAGTGCTCTGATGCACTATAGATATGCACGTGAAGCTTAGAAAGAGCTGGGTTTTGCATACAGCCTCAGTCATGGACAGTGGTTAATGTGGAAGCTGTTAAGAGGGGGTATTCACCCCCCCTTTACCACTCAATTTATTCATTCTCGGGATGTGGGCATCGCTGGCAAGGCCAGCATTTATTGCCCATCCCTAGTTGCCCTTGAGACGGTGGTGGTGGCCGCCTTCTTGAACTGCAGTCCATGTGGTGAAGGAGTTCCAGGATTTTGACCCAGCAACGATGAAGGAACGCTGATAAATGTCCAAGTTGGGATGCTGTGTGACTTGGAGGGGTACGTGGAGGTGATGGTGTTCTCATGCACCTGTTGCCCTTGTCCTTCTAGGTGCTGGAGGTCGCGGGTTTGGGAGGTACTACCTTTGACCCTGCACTTACAAAGGTTGACTGTGCCCACAACATTTGACTTGGTCTCTGCAATCTTTCAGCTGGTGAGGGCAATGGCACAAGCAACGCCAGCAGTGGTGACATCAAAGCCGGGTTGAGGAGATTTATTGGCCTCTGTAACATAGGATATACGGCACAGAAACAGGCCATTCGACCCAACCAGTCCATGCCGGCATTTATGCTCCACTTGAGCCTCCTCCCATCTTTCCTCATCTAAATCTCTCAGTATAACCCTCCATTCCCTTCTCCCTCATATGCTCGTCCAGCCTCCCCTTAAATGCATCTATACTATTCGCTTCAATCACACCTGTGGTAGCAAGTTCCACATTCTCACCACTCTCTGGGTAAAGAAGCTTCTTCTGAATTCCCTATTGGATTTCTTGGTGACTATCTTATATTGATGGCCTCTAGTTATGCTCTTCCCCACAAGTGGAAACATTCTCTCTGTATCCACTCTATCAAAACCTTTCATAATTTTAAAGACCTCTATTAGGTCACCCCTCAGCCTTCTCTTTTCAAGAGAAAAGAGACCCAGCCTGTTCATCCTTTCCTGATAGGTATACCCTCGCATTTCTGGTATCATCCTTGTAAATCCTCAATGCACCCTCTCCAGTGCCTCTATAACCTTTTTATAATATGGCGACCAGAACTGTACGCGGTACTCTAAGTGTGGTCTCACCAAGGTTTGATACACGAATGTAACACATTCCCTCCTCTGCTCCAGCTGCGAAAATAACCAACCCCCTTCAACAAAATAAATTCGCCACCTGAGATGGATTCACCCGAACTCTTAAAATCTAGCCTAGCCCAACCCCAGTCCTCAGCCCAACTCTAATGCTAACTCTTTCCCTAATCCGGAAAGGGTTTACTTGAGGGGAAGGTTTATTTCGCAACAGGCGTGCTCGGAAGGAGATATAGTTCAGTTGCAAGATCGAGCAGAGATTGAGTAGACTAGGCCTATATTCTCTAGAGTTTAGAAGAATGAGAGGTGATCTCATTGAAACATACAAAATTCTAACAGGGCTTGACAGGGTAGATGCAGGGAGGATGTTTCCCCTGGCTAGGGAGTCTAGAACCAGGGGTCACAGTCTCAGAATAAGGGGTCGGCCATAGGACTGAGATGAGGAGAAAGTCCTTCACTCAGAGGGTGGTGAATCTTTGGAATTCTCTCCCCCAGAGGGCTGTGGAGGCTCAGTCGTTGAGTACGTTCAAGACAGTGATCGATAGATTTTTGAATATTAAGGGATTCTTCCTCCTGATCACTGTCCACTGGTAATGGGGTGCGGCATTAAGAAAATGCCAGATGTGGATTTTTTTCCCCCCCTCATTGTTAATGCATTAAGGAAATGTTAGTGCAGGAAAGTGGAGATGAGGTAGAAGATCAGCCATGATCTTATTGAATGGCGGAGCAGGCTCGAGGGGCCAAATGGCCTACTCCTGCTCCTATTTCTTATGTTCTTATGCAAGGATGATGGGGACAGGAAAAAAACTGATTAAAAAATGCACCTCAGTTTATTTTTCTAACCTTTTAACAGGAAATGACCACAGTGGGAGCACATGGTATTAAATCTGAAAGAAGTGGAATGAAGCAGGCACAGGAACTTTATCCTAACTAAATCGGATGGAAAAGTCATGGCCAGCACTGTAACTCCCTAGTGAGCCAAGAACTAGAATGACCCATTTTAACCTGCAACAGGTGGAGAAGGAACGTGAAGTGCATACTTTGCTTTTCCGCTTGTTATAGGAAAGGACTATCACGCCTTACCTTGGCAGACTTCCCAAGGATATCTAACTTTACCCTCCTCTAATCCCCTGTCCTTTGGGTATTAGGTACTGCATTAATGTATTGGGCCATCTGCTCTCCAGCAGATTTCCCAGGGTCAGTGCTAAATGCGCAGAGCGGAAATCCCATCCCCCCCTTCACTTCTGCCAGTGATCAAACCAGCGAGGAAGGTCCTGGCCACACAGACCAGAGGGTCACAGAGCCTGTGTTGTTGACCAATCTCAGCCAGGGAAGCATTCGGGAATATACAATCGGCCTTGGGCTGGGAAAGGGGGATAAATAACAGCCACGATTCTCCCTCCTGATCACTGTCCAGTGGTAATGGGGTGCGGCATTAAGAAAATGCCAGATGTAGATTTCCCCCCCCCTCATTGTTAATGCATTAAGGAAATGTTAATTTACGTAAATTAAGATTTCACTACTGTACACACTTCGAGCCCTCACTGTCATTGAACTGTGTTAAACACCCTGGGCCTCGGTTGCAGCCTGCCCATCTACCCCCTCTGCCAAGTCCTGCTTGCAATTATTCACTTGCTTTCGCTGACAAATTAAAGCCGCATTTCCCAGGAAATCGAAATTGTAATTAATATAAATATTCAATAGTACTCACCCTAAGCAGATAATCCGGAAAACATTGCAGTTTTTTTCCCTTTCGGTGCAGAGATTCTATCAACTAAAGTCTGTGGTGCTGCTGGACTAGATGCAGTCGAGTCTCCTGTGACGATGGCAATGGCTTTTCTGCACAGCTGAGTCCACTTCATTTAGGAGACTTTTTAATACTTTGTTCCATTTAATTGTGTGGTAATGCTAACAAGTATTTGTTTAAAGGATTAATTTTGTGTATCTGGATTTTATTCATAGCATAATAGCGTTAGGGAGTGATGCTTTTTTGTTGTTGTTCATTTTCTCCCCTTCAATGCTGGAGGTGCTGACTCTTGCTGGGGTACAGTTCCATTGGCAGGAGGTCTTTGGGCTCAAGGCGGGGTGGGGGTCAAAGGCGACCCAGCTGCCAATGAAAGATGGGAACTAAGTCAGCCAGCTGTGGCAGTCTTGGTAACCTGGTCCCTGGCCCAGTCAAGCTCATGGTACAGTTGATGGTTCTAGTCCTGATCTCGCAAGACTACCCGCCCACAGTATGCAGCCACGTTCAGTCACTCCAGCTTCTGCAGCAACAACGGTTCTCGGGTAGGAGCTGCAGTGAGGTGGAGTGGGGAGGCCGTGGTTTTGCAAGCGTATCACACCGTTCTTGGCTTCTAAGAAGGCAGCATACATTCTGTCATGAATCTCATCATTCATGAAGAAATGACTCATGAAATAACACTGGGCGGCCAGCTGGTGGCGCTGTCCAAGGAGTATAAATACTCGGGCGTGGGCCCAGCTTGCCCAGGACGTTTTTGTAACCAGGAACTAGTGATGTAACTAGAATCTCATGGTTGTGAAACAGTTGATTAAAGCCTTGTTTTATACTCAAATCAAGTGCTTAGTGAGTTTTCTTACGTCACATTCATCAACAGAAGTTAAAAGTGAGTGGACTGCACCTACACACCACTATCAAGGAGTCAATAGGATCGATAGAGAGAATCAATTTCCTCTGGTGGGGGGGAGTCCAGAACAAGGGGACATAACCTAAAAATTAGAGCTAGGCTGTTCAGGGGTGATGTCAGGAAGCACTTCTTCACACAAAGGGTGGTGGAAATCGGGAACTCTCTCCCTCAACACGCTGTTGAGGCTGGGCGTCAAATTAAAATTTCAAAACTGAAAGTGATAGATTTTTGTTAAGTAAAAGTATTAAGCGATATGGAACCAAGGCAGGTAGATGGATGTTGAGATACAGATCAGCCATGATCTAATTGACTGGCGGAACAGACTCGAGGGGCTGAATGGCCTACTCCTGATCCTATGCTCCACTGGATATACACGGCATACCCCCATTACACCCCTGGATCAATGAGGCACAATATTAATGCAAATCTTTATTTTTTTTAAAATAAAATCCTAGCATTATCTTTTGGAGTAACATTAAAATGTGACCCTTTCCCACCACCACCTCCCCCCCCCCCCCCCCCACCAATTTTCTCTATAGTTCTTTCAGGCAATGGTCCACAACCTAAAACTGGTCATGATTTAGCCTTAAATTGGCGCAGAAGCAGCAATCTGAATCAGTGAGGCTGCGATGGTGTTGGAGATGTCTAACTGGTGCAGGAGAGAGCAGTGTGATGAGCTGGGACTGCTCTGTGCTGACACTGGGTGAAGGTCAGGTCTCATTCCCCTAAATCAGCAGAAAGAAAATGCACCAGAAATAAAAATGATATTGACAGTCCTTGCCACAAGCAAACTCCAGCTGCTTCAGTTGTTTCTCAGTCCTGTTAATGCTGCCTAAACTCTAAGCAGATATTTCCCTTCATGCTCTGAGGCTAAAGGATTTGCAGAGTAATGTCAATAAACTCAACCTCAAACACAAACCAAACAAGCCAATAACTCATTGCATGAATTGATTAAGTCCTAATGTTGGGAAGTGCTTTTCTATTTACTAAATGTATTTCTTCCCTCCACCCCCCCACCCACCCCACTTACCACATGTTCTCACCGAACTCTGATGGGGTGCAGTTTCATCAGCACTGGTCATACTCTGGTACCCCTCCCAAGTTTTTAAAAATTGTTCTTAATTTGTGGGCTACATTTTATTACTTATCCCTACTTGTCCTCTCCTTGGGGAAGGTTGTTTTGAGTGGCTTGCCTTGGCCACCTCAGAGGACATTAAGGGGGAAAAATTGAGTCGTGCCCCCTTTTGGGCGCTGACTTTGTCGGGGCGCGCGGCCAAAATTGAGTGGTAGCGCCCCAAGAGGGAAGCGCCCGCCTTTCTCTTGGGGTGCTGCGAGGGAATATCACGGCACGTCACGCCGCGGTCTTGCAGGCCTTCCTCCCCTTCTTAAAGGGGAGGGACCTTGCGCAGCGCGACCCGGGGCCCAGCTGGGCCAGCGGGGATCGGAGTGCCGGCAAAAGAGCCCGGCACTCAAGAAGTGCCAGGCTAATGGAGCGCAGCTGGCACTCTGCGGTGGGGCGAGTCAGGAGGCCAGGGACAGCAGCGGAGGCAGGTGCTGGCAGGCGGCCAGCAACAAAAATGGCCGCCCAGCACCTCGCCTTTAAATAGCGCCGCCCCAGCCGCAGGTAGGCCCCCCTGACCCCGTCGGACATAGCGTACCGAAGATCATGGCCGGGGCGCGAGTGGGGCACTGCGCACGGCAATGACGTCATCGCTGGCGGCGCAGTGCCGCGGGGCGCTAACAATTACCGCTGCCGCTAACCTCCCGCTGAATTTCACGGGAAGCATTGGCGGTGCCCCGCCCGGGCGCTAGTTGCTTTGCGCAACGTTATAGGCGCTAACGGGAGGCGCAAAGCAACCAAATTTTCCCCCCTAAGAGTCAACCACACAGTGAGACTGGAGTCACGTGACAGCCAGATAATGTCCTGCTTTCATGGTCACTTTTTCTCCAGCTGTCGACTCACAAAATGACCAGACTTAATTGAATTCACTTTCACATGTTTCCACAGTGAGATTTGAACTGCCAAACTCTAGATTGATGGTCTAGGACCATAGCCATTGCAGTACTGTACCCGGGCTATTCTCCATCTACCAACCTAGACAGTGAGTGTCAGCAGGCTGTTCAATTGCCGAGCCTGATCCTGTGGCCACCTGGTGCCCAGCAGTGGTCAGTAGACATGAAGATGTAATTACCAGTTGCAATCGATTAGGAGCAAGAACCCTGGCTGAATTTCTCTCTCCCAAACCTTGCGACACTGAGGCTGATTGTAACCTCTCAGCCACTGTCTTGGCTCAGATTAGCTAACCCAGCAATGACCTTGGATCGGGACTGGGATCTTCCAGTTTGTAGGATTTGGTGCTCCTAGCAACTTGGAAGAGATTACAGAGATGGGGAGGGGCGAGGCCATGGAGGGATTTGAAAACAAGAATGAGAATTTTAAAATTGAGGTGTTACTGGACTAGGAGCCAATGTAGATAAGTGAGCACAGGGATAATGAGTGAACAGCACTTGATGCGACTTGGGATACGGGTAGCAGAGTTTTGGACTGGTAAGGGGGCGACAAATAACTAGTAAATAGAAAAGCACTACCCATCATTAGAACTTAATTAATTCATGGTATGAGTTATTGGCTGGGTTGGTTTATGCTTGAGGTTGAACTTATTGGCGTTACTCTGCAAATCCTTCAGCCTCAAGGCATGATGGAAACTATCTGCTTAGAGTTTATGCTGTAGCTTTCCAGCTACTGTGTCCTTGAAATAGTCCAAATACCTGGAGTTTCCATGTGACACAGTCCCACAGACACCCAGTGTATGGAGTGCTGGGTTATATTTAGAATGGAAATTATAGTTCCTCTAGACGGCAAGAACTGCCTCACTTCCAGCTGAACTTGGCTCTCGTGTCTTGGCTGCATGAAAGATGAACGGTCATGGGTGAAACAAAAAGCCATGATCCTGTAGCACGAGCGTTCAGTGTGCACACGAAGTTTGTGTGCAGTTTTGGTCGCCTTATCTGAGGAAGGATGTTCTTGCCATGGAGGGAGTGCAGCGAAGATTCACCAGACTGATACCTGGGATGGCAGGAATGACGTATGAGGAGAGATTGGGTCGATTGGGCTTATACTCGCTGGAGTTTAGAAGAATGAGAGGGGATCTCATTGAAACTTATAAAATTCTAACAGGACTAGACAGACTAGATGCAGGAAGGATGTGCTCGATGGCAGGGAAGTCCAGAACCACAGTCTAAAGATAAGGGGTAAGCCATTTAGGACAGAGATGAGGAGGAATTTCTTCACCCAGAGAGTGGTGAACCTGTGGAATTCTCTACCACAAAAGACAGTTGAGGCCAATTCATTAAATATATTCAAGAAGGAGTTGGATATATTTCTTAAGGCTAAAGGGATCAAGGGATATGGGGAGAAGGCAGGGACAGGGTACTGAGTTTGGATGATCAGCCATGATCTCATTAAATGGCGGAGCAGGCTCGAGGGGCCGAATGGCCTACTCCTGCTCCTATCTTCTATGTTTCTATGTTTCAACCAACAGCATCTGCCAGCTGCTTAATCACCAAGGGCAGAGGCCAAGGCCTTCGCCGCCAAGGATGCGTGAGGCCCACAGGCATTGTCTCCCGTTACGTTGCACTGAGAACCTGTCAACTTTAAGGGTTAGAAAGTTGTACTTTATCCCTGTTTGAAGCTGGGATAAAATTAAATGGTGCAGATTAGAAAGAAATGACAAGGGGACCACGTAAAGATGTCAGCCTTGGCTCAGTGATCGCATTCTCGCCTCTGAGTCCGAAGGTCGTGGGTTCAAGCCTCACTCCAGAGACTTGAATAGTAATCTAGGCTGCCACTTCAGTACCACGCTGAGAGGGTGCTGCACTGTCAGAGATGCCATTTTTCAGATGAGATGTTAGACTGAGGTCTTGTCTTCCCTCTCTGGAGGTTGCAAAAGATCCCAAGTACTTTGAAGAAAAGCAGGGCAGTTCGCCTGTCGGTGTCCCTCAAACAACATCACTTTAAAAAATATCATTATCTGGTCATTTATCTCATTGCTGTTTGTGGGGCCTTGCTGTCTGCAAATTGGTTGCTGTGCTTTCCTAAATACAACAGTGACTACACTTCAAATGTACTTCATGGTCAACGTGTTTCCATTTGCCCACTATAGTTCAGGAGAACCTGGATTTGCCCTTTCTGCAGGTATCTGGAAGGTTTAGTTACCTAATCAAGTGACATGTAATCTCAGCTGGAATCCAGAGATGGAGCAGGCAAACCATTCTATCATTGAACTTTCATTGAACGCCACTGTGACTGATGGCAGCAATGGATTTATTTCTCTGGAAAATCTGTGAGGAGCCGAGGCCCTTCGTGAAGGTCACCTCCATGGCTGAAGAGAGGATAGATGAGGTAAATCAAAGGGTAGCAGTTGTTAGGTGGCATTAAGCCTGTGTATTAAAGCCTCTGGAATTTGTAAAAGGAAGGGAAGGGTGAGGGACTCGAGGAGTTCCACAGTTCTTAGGAAAGATTGAGTTAAGAGTAGGAGAATGTGCAATGAGGTTTGATTTTAATAGTGAGGATGCAGAGAAGGAAAGGCATGTTGGACAGTGCATTAGAGAAAACCTGTTTCTACACCTAGTTTCTACAAGGTGTTTTGAATAAGGAGTAAACGGCTTTATTTGTGACCTGTATTTGCTTTCTGCCTGCAGCTGTCCAGTCTCTGGATACTTTAAATGAACAGATCACATATTTCATCACAAGCAAGTCGATGGTGGCAGACAGAGAGGGTGATGCCTTACTGCCCGAGGAGCAGGACACCCTGAAGAAATCGCTGACCTTAATGAGACACCTGCTTATGGATGTGCAGGTACAGAACAATTGTATTTTTGTATCGCTCTTTATCCCCCAGCTGATTGGTATTGAAAAAAACTGAGGATGATGTTGAGAAAGATCGAGAGGGGCGTTAGTGAACTTCAACAGATCCAGTCACTACAGAGCAGCACACAACAAACCAAATAGAATGATGCAGTGTATTGCCATGTTAGTGGAATATAAATTAGAGAACATTCTGCTAAAACTCTACAGTGCTCTGGTCAGATGCACCTCAAGTACTACATTTGGTTTAGATCAGAGATACAAGGTAGACATTCATTACAACACCAATCCCTAATGTCAGAGGGACCAAGTTATGAGGAAAAACTGGACTAAGGGGGGATCTCAAGACAGTAAACAACATAGAAAAGGTAAAACGATAGCAAAATACTGCGGATGCTGGAAATCCGAAATAACAATAGAAAACGCTGGAAAAACTCAGCAGGCCAGGGCAGCATCCATGGAGAGAGAGAAACGGAGTTAACGTTTCAGGTCGATGACCCTTCTGGGTTTCGACCCAAAACGTTGACTCTATTTCTCTCTCCACAGATGTTGCCTGGCCTGCTGAGTTTTCCCAGCGTTTTCTGTTGATATTATAGAAAAGGTAAATCTGGACCATGGGAGTAGAACAAGGGAACACAGGTTCAAACTAACAAAGGCATATTTAGCATTGATGACAAGTTCCTCATACAAATAATGATCGACTCATGGAATGGACTTCTGGGTAGGATAATGGATATGGAAACTCTGGAATCATTTAGGAAAGATTTGGATGCTATGATCTGAGACACTGTCAAACCTATGCAGGAGCAGTAGCGGCACCAATGCACTGTACCATGCAGAGGTTTTTCCCTTCTGCATACCATGGCAGCACCCACCATCCCCGCCCTGTGTAAAGCACCTAAATGTCATGAAACGCCTCCTGACTTGCCCATCCTTGAGCACGAATCTGACTGATGGTTTCAAAGAGCAGACAGCGCTGCTCTTAAAACCCATTGACGTGAGGCGATGAAGCTGATAGATCTGCTGCTAAAGCGGGACACAGTTGCCCACGTGGTTGGTTTGTTATCTGACATCTTAGAATGTGAAACAAGTTCAGAACAAACACAAAGGACAGCAAAGTGGATCAGCATCAATAAAACAAGAGGCCCAATGGCTTAATCCAGTGTCAGGAATCATTCAGGTGGCCAGGGCAGGTGAGAAGCATTGTCTGAATCATCTTTTTATCTGACCTTCAGAGCTAACATTTTTGAGAATGTACAAGATCAATTTGAAATGAGAATTCTGAAAGAAAAATGTTATCTTTCCTTCCTCAGCAACCTAGAGATTGCGCACATACAGATAGAGATATACACCCCAATACTCATATCATTAAACTTAATCCATCAATTTAGTTTGCTTCGTGTTAGGGGCTCCGATGGCCCAATTGTTCCTATCTGGTCCAGAGAGTACAATGAGCTTGGCTTAGTGGTATCACTCTTGCCTCTGCGTTCCTGTACACATAATCTAGGCTGAAAGTCCAGTGCAGTGCTGAGGGTGTGTTGCATTGTCATAGGTTCCATCTTTCAAATGAGATATTGAACCGAGGGCCTGTTTCAGGTGGGTGGTAAAAGATCCCTGGGTACTATTGAAAGAAGAGAAGGGGAGATCCCCCAGTGACCTGGCCAACATTAATCACTCAACTAACACCATCAAAAACAGGTTAACTGGTCATTTATCTCATTGCCATTGATGGGACAGAAATTGGATTCTGCCTACAAAACAATAGATTTTTAAAAATCATTCACGGGATGTGGGCGTCGCTGGCAAGGCCAGCATTTATTGTCCATCCCTAATTGCCCTTGAGAAGGTGGTGGTGAGCCGCCTTCTTGAACCGCTGCAGTCCGTGTGGTGAAGGTACTCCCACAGTGCTGTTAGGTTGGGATTTCCAGGATTTTGACCCAGCGATGATGAAGGAATGGCGATATATGACCAAGTCAGGATGGTGTGTGACTTAGAGGTGGTGGTGTTCCTAGACTTCAAAAATAATTAATTGGCTGTGAATCACTTTGGGATGTTCTGATGATATGATGTATACAAATGCAAGATATTTCTTCTTAACAGGTCAGGGTGTATGTAACAACCATCTTTGTTCCTCCCAGCGTGGTGCTTTGATGGCCAGGAGGTTGGTTTGCCCAAACATGGCCCATATGTGTAAACATATAATTGACAGGTTGTCGTGACTGTTGAGCACATTTAAAGACGTGGTTCACTTCACCTTTGTAAGCACCTTGGTAGGTACTTACTAACTTGCATCATTCCAGAGAATATCACATCAAAATTTAGAAAGATTTGTGATGATACAGAACCGTATCCCATCTCAGAAACATCCCAAGTTACTTCACACAATTAATTGCTCTAAAGTGCAGTAACTGTTGTTATATAGGCAAACATTTTGTACACAACAAGGTCCCAAAATGGTTGCAATGTTTGCCTACATACCAACAGTTACTGCACTTCAAAGCAATTAATTGAGTAGACTAGGCCTATATTTTTTAGAGTTTAGAAGAATGAGGGGTGATCTCATTGAAACATACAAAATTCTTACAGGGCTTGACAGGGTAGATGCAGGGAGGATGTTTCCCCTGGCTGGGGAGTCTAGAACCAGGGGTCACAGTCTCAGAATAAGGGGTCGGCCATTTAGGACTGAGATGTGGAGAAATTTCTTCACTCAGAGGGTGGTGAATCTTTGGAATTCTCTACCCCAGAGGGCTGTGGAGGCTCAGTCGTTGAGTATATTCAAGACAGAGATCGATAGATTTTTGTATATTAACGGAACCAAGGGATATGGGGATAGTGCAGGAAAGTGGAGAGGAGGTAAAAGATCAGCCATGATCTTATTGAATGGCGGAGCAGGCTCGAGGGGCTGAATGGCCTCCTCCTGCTCCTATATCTTATGTTCTTAAACAATAATTAAATAGATGTCCAGTGAATCTGTTTTTGGTGGTGTTGGTTGAGGGAGAAGTGTTGGCCAAGGCACCAGGACAACTTCCTGCTCATCTTCGAATCTTTAACATCCACTTGAACAGGCAAAGGGAGCCTTGGTTTAATATCTCATCGAAGGGCATAATGACTGAACTCTTAGCTTGTTTTTTACCCCTGTGGGTGGGCTGAGATTTAACATAATTGCTTGAAATACACTGTAATCTTGTAAGGTGAGAGGACTGGCTTTGGTTTGGATTTTCAGCTTGCTTGCTTACAAATAGCTGGAGTGGCTGGGTTAGTCCATGGGAAAAGTGCTATGAACTTGCACATTAGATTTTCCCAGAGGCTTGCTGTGCAGTCTTAGCACATTCCACCCATCCATCTGTTCCGATGCCACTAAAGTTTCACGGGCTGCATTCTGTTTGGTACTTAATGTTTCAAGAATGTACACAACAATCTGAAACACTGCCCATGAGAAGGATCTGTACTGCTTCCGCCCTTGTTTATTTTGGAATGAAAGCATTTATTCCTCTTGCAGTTACTGACGGCTCTGAGACGAATTCCTCAGATCTTGCTCGTAGCAACTGCTCTCCAAGGCTCTCTGGGGGTTTGGGTGTGGCGGGGGGGTGGTGGTTGGTTTGCAGCTGGATGGAGAATTTTTGTTATTTGTCGTAGTAAAATGTTTGACGCTGTGCTAATTTCGAGGCCCGTGACCCGGTTGTGTATATAGGAACCCGTGACGACCAATTCACGGGCTGAAATATCAAGAAAAGACCCGCTGCCCATCCAGTCTGTCCAGTTTTCAAGATCATCATCTAATAGCTCCCTTGATGGCTCAGTGGGTAAATGTATCACCCAATGTGGTATAGGACCCTGCGGCTCGTGAAGGTGGCAGGTTCATTCCCTGGTCTTCGCTGAGTTAACTGATCTAAGCTTGGACAGCAGCAGGGTCTACACTTGACTTCAGTGTTTCTGTTTTTGTGGAGTGGAAACACCAGCCATGTTTCCTGCTTCTGATTGTTCTCCAGTGCCGTGTGTGGCCATCCAGTGAAGACACAATCAGGTTGTCTGTGATACCTACCAAAGTCAAATAGACTGCCAACTATTGGTGACCTGGTCAACATTTCTCTCTCAACTAGCAGGGGTGTAACATTTGCAATCCTCCAGTCCTCTGGCACCGCTTCCATACCTAAGGAGGATTGGAAGATTGTTGCCACAGCCTCCGCTATCTCCACCCTTAGGGGGAAAAATTCGGTTGCTTTGCATCTCCCGTTAGCGCCCTACGAGGGCGGTAACGGGGCGCAAAACAACTAGCGCCCGGTCGCGACGCTGCCAACGCCTCCCGCGAAATTTAGCGGGAGGTTAGCAGCGGTGCTAACCGTTGCCGCCCCACGGCGCTGTGGCAGTGTCCCGCTCTCACCCCAGCCGTGATCTTCGGTAACGCCCCCTGACTTACCGCCGGATGCTATGTTCGATGGGGTCAAGTGGGCCTAACCTGCGGCCAGGGCGGATCTATTTAAAGGTGAGGTGCCGGGCGGCCATTTTTGTTGCTGGCAGCCTGACAGCACCTGCCTCCGCTCCCGTCCCCGGCCTCCTGACACGCCCCCCCGCGGAGTGCCGGCTGCGCTCCATGAGCCCGGTACTTCTCTTGAGTGCCGGGCTCTTTTGCCGGCACTTCGATCCCCGGTGGCCCAGCTGGGCCCTGGGTCGCGCTGTGCAAGGCCCCTCCCCTTTAAGAAGGGGAGGAAGGCCTGCAATACCGCAGCACGATGTGCCGCTGCACCATGATATTCCCTCGCAGCGCCCCAAGAGGGAGGCGGGCACTTCCAGTGGCGCCCCGCTTCCCTCTTGGGGCGCTACCACTCAATTTCGGCTGCGGGGGCGCTAATTTTTTGGGGTGCTAAAAGTAACGCCCCGGTGAAGTTAGCTCCCCAAAGGGGGCGCAACTCAATTTCTCCCCCTTAGTTCCTTCAGCAACCTAGGATGCATCCCATTCAGACAGAGTAACCTTTGTACTTTGATTCCGGCCAACCTTTTAAGTACCTCTACTTTATTTTTATCCAATCCAATTTCTCTTCTGCCTCCTCCTTTACTGTGACATTGGCAGCTTCCCCTTCTTTAGTAAAGACAGATGCAAAGTATTCATTTAGCACCTCAGCCATGCCCTCATGCCCAATGAACCCTCTAATTTTTTGGGGGCCCGCGGGGCCCCTTTAACGGGCTGCGTGGGTCATTCAAGATTCCGTGCATGCGTGGTTTTTCTATTTAAAAGTTGGTTCACCGGCTGCGCGGGCCCTATAGAACGCAGCTTAAAGGGAACATTGCCTCTGCCTCCACAAGAAGATCTCCTTTTTTGTCCATAATCAGACCCACCCTCTTACTATTCATATGTTTATAAAAGATGTTTGGGTTCCCTTTTATGTTAGCCGCTAATCGTTTCTCATACACGTTCTGTGCCCCTCTTATTTCCTTTTTTCAGTTCTTTTTGTACTCCACTTGATTCTCCACTGAATTATGAACCTAACATTAGTCATAAGCCTTCTTTTTCTGTTTCATTTTAATCTCTATCTTTAGTCATCCAGGGACCTCTAGCTTTGGATGCCCTTCCTTTCCCCCTTGTGGGAATGTGTCTAGTCTGTACCCGAACCATCTCCCCTTTGAAGGCCTCCCATTGCTCATTTACTGTTTAAACCTGTCAATCTTTGATTCCAGTCCACCTGGGTCAGATCCCCTTTCAACTCACTAAAATTAGCCCTCCTCCAAGTTGAGCATTTTCATATTTGATTGTTCCTTGTCCTTTTCCATAACTACTCTAAACCTAATGATATTATGATCACTGTTCCCCAAATGCTCTCCCACACTGAAACATGCTCCACTTCATTCCAGCACTGCTTCCTTCCTCGTTGGGCTGGAAACACACTGATCAAGAAGGTTCTCTTGTACACATTTCAGGGATTTCTCCCCTTACTTTCCCTTAACAGTGTTATTTTCCCAATTTATATTGGGATAATTGAAGTACCCCATTATCACTACTCTATAATTCTTGCATCTTTCTGAAATTTACTCCTCCATCTCCTTCCCACTATTTGGTGGCCCGTAGTATACACCCAGCAGTGTAATAGCTCCTCTATTGTTGCTTAATTCTAACTAAATAGATTTTGTCTTTGAACCCGCAAGTGCATCATCCCTTTGCAGTGCTGTAACCGTATCGTTGATCAATACTGCCACCACCCCACCCCACCCCCCTCCTTTTTTACTTCCCTATCTTTCTTGAATACCTTGAATAGCCAGGAATATTAAGTTCGCAATCCTCCCCTTTGTTTGAGCCAGGTCTCTGTTATTGCCACCACATCATAATCCCATGTGGCAATGTGTGCCTGCAGCTCACCCACCTTTTACCATGCTCCGTGTATACCCCCCCTCCCCCACCACTGTCTCATCCCTCTTATTTCCGAACTACTCTTTATTCTAATGCTGTTTGTCTCTCCCAGCCCTCTGTGCACCTTGTTTCTCCTCTCTAATGCTTCATTCTGGGGCCCCTTGCCCTGCCAAATTAGCTTAATCCGGTAGTTTAAGAGGAGCTCCGGCGGGGTAGAGTCAGTGCAGCTGGATGGGTTGGTGTTCTGTGATGGCTCTGATCAACACACAGTACAGCTGTTGCATGCCAATAGTTCCTTGCCCAGCATGAGATCCCCTACCACCCTCAAGGACTCCAGTGATTGCCGTTGAGGCTGGTATTTAACTCTGAACAAACAGCTCTCTTGACCCCGGGAGGCCTGAAGCAGCTCTGATCAAAGCTGTGCTAAATGTTACTGTGCATTAAAGGCCTCATTTTTCTGAGCACTCACTGGCGATGGGAAGCTTTGTCTGACTGCCACGTATATTGGAAAACGGCCCCCCCCCCAACTGTGAAATCACTAAACAGAAGCCAGACAGTGTCCTCTCCCCCACCCCGACCATCTCCAATAACACTGTACAACTAAAAGGCGCATTCTCAAAACTAGCAGCGTACAGTGGAGGCACTGCTGCAGCAGGGAGCAATTATTACTAACTTTAGGGTGTTTGACTACTTCCCTGACTGCCTTAGCGGAGCTAAAACCTGATAGCTTATAGAAAGAAAGAAAGAAAAACTTGCATTTATATAGCGCCTTACACGACCACCGGACGTCCCAAAGCGCTTTACAGCCAATGAAGTACTTTTGCAGTGTAGTCACTGTTGTAATGTGGGAAAAGCGGCAGCCAATTTGCGCACAGCAAGCTCCCACAAACTGCAACATGCTAATGACCAGATCATCTGTTGGAATGTAGAATATACGGAGAGGAGAATTCCGGTGGTGAGTTACAAGGGGTGAGTGTTAGCAGAACCCAGCCGGAATCTTCCCCTGTCCAGGGTTGCCAACCCCCCCAGGATTGACCTGGAGTCTCTGGGGATGAAAGGTTAATCGTCAGGACGCTGCTGCCGAGGGAGGGAAATCACCGGGGCTGGGTAAAAAAGGCTGTTTGACTGACAGTCAAGAATTATCCAATCGCATAATGAAGAGTCTGCTCGCTTTCCAATTGGTGCGGGAAAGCGTGCCCCGTGAGGATGGATGTGTTGGGCGACCAATGGTGGAAGTGGGGGGCAGGGCGGGGACGGGGCGGGGTGGGGCCGGGGCGGGGGCGGAGGTCGGAGATCCTAAGATGAAACATCCAGGAATATGTCCAACCAGAGTGGGCAACCTCACCCCCCACCCCTCCAACCCCACCCCCCCACACCTCACCCCCCAACCCCACCCCTGCCCCCCCAACACCACCCCCCCAACCTCACCCCCCACCCCCCCAACCCCACCCCTGCCCCCCCAACAACACCCCCCCAACCTCACCCCCCACCCCCCCAACCCCACCCCCCACCCCACCCCCCTAACCCCACACCCCCAACCCTAACCCCCCACCCCCCCAACCAACCCTACCACTCCCCCCCCCCCCCATTTTGATAATACTATGTTCTGTGCTGCCCTGAACTTTCCTTTCTTGATCCACCTGAGGCTAAGGTCTATGTACAAGTCCTTCATGCTCCTTCTCCTCCCTACATCATTACTGTGTTGAGATTAAGTCAGATCCCATGGTCTCATGCTCCAACTCATCCTTTCCCAAGACTTGGAAACTGTGGAACTCCTCACCTCCTTCAGCCTTCCTTTCCCCTTACAATCTACAGGCTTTGAAAAACCCAACTTGCTGTCTCCTACTCACGACCCACTTGTCTTCTCTTCTACTCTTTTCAATACGATGCCTTGCACTAAGGGCCTCAACCCAGCTTTCTCCATAAAAAAAAAAGGACCTGTTTTTGAAGACAATCTCGAAACGTATTCTTGACTGGATGTGTTTGGCCTCTTGTCCTCAGGTTAAATTGAATCTGTCACACTTGGTCTATTTTGTTGGGGTTGCAATATACGGTGTGTGTCAGAGCATCAGATTGTTAATTGTGCTTTTTTCAGAGTTTCAACTTCTGTCACACAAGAGGTGGCTGTGCTGATCTTCGGCAAACCGATGACCAATGTTCCCTCTAATTTTTTTTTGTGTGCGGTTCATTTAAATTTGCTGCGGGGCCTCTGAGAGGGAGCAGCTTGTGAGCGGCCTGCGGGTACCCTCTCGATTGCTGCACAGCCACCCACACGTACAGCTTAGAGGGAACATTGCCTATGCCGTGTTTGTGCGACATTCTTCTGTCTCCTATTTTAACGCAAGTGTTCAGGCGCTCGTGTTAAAATGGCAGACAAAGGAATGTCGCACAAACAGGTTAAGCATTCTTCCCCGCACATCACCAATAGTAATTTCAGGGCTGTAATATTTTAAACATGTAATTCAGAGTAATGGTTTCATTGTTTCCGTTTCTCCAGCTCTGTCTCTCTCTCCTCCCGCCAGTTCGACCCTCCTTTTTTCGAAGGGATATTGGCTGCCTTCTAATACCTCGTAGAAGTGATCTATGAGCCCAAACAGCAATTGTGGAAGGCATCACAGCCAGTTAGTTCTTTGCTGGATAGTGATTGAAAGAAAGACTTGCATTTATATAACACCTTTCACGACCTCAGGACATCCCAAAGGGCTTTACAGCCAATGAAGTACTTTTGAAGTGTAGTCACTGTTGTAATGTAGGAAACACGGCAGCCAATTTGCGCACAGCAAGCTCCCACAAACAGCAATGTGATAATGACCAGATAATCTGTTTTAGTGATATTGATCGAGGGCTAAGTATTGGCCAGGACTCCGGGGATAACTCCCCTGCTCTGTTCACCAACCAGAGATCAGGCCATCTTAGACTGGGTATTATGTAACGAGAAAGGATTAATTAACAATCTTGTTGTACGAGGCCCCTTGAGTCAAAGCAATCATAATATGATCGAATTCTTCATTAAGATGGAGAATGAAGTAGTTGACTCAGAGACTAGGGTCCTCAATTTAAATAAAGGAAACTACGATGGTCTGAGGAGCGAGTTGGGTAGAATTGATTGGGGAATGGCACTCAAAGGGTTGACGGTGGATAGGCAAATGGCAAACATTCAAAGACCGAATGGATGAACTACAGAATTTGTTCATCCCAGTTTGGCATAAAAATAAAACAAAAAAGGTGACTCAACCGTGGCTAACAAGGGAAATTAGGGATAGCATAAGATCCAAGGAGAGGACATATAAATTGGCCAGAAAAAGCAATAATCCTGAGGATTGGGAGCAGTTTAGGATTCAACAAAGGAGGACAAAGGGATTAATTAAGAAAGAGAAAATAGATTATGAGAGTAAGCTAGCTGGGAACATAAAAACTGACTGTAAAAGCTTTTATAGATATGTGAAGAGAAAAAGATTGGTGAAGTCAAGCATAGGTCCCTTGCAGTCAGAATCAGGGGAATTTATAATGGGGAACAAAGAAATGGCAGACCAACTAAATACATATTTTGGTTCTGTCTTCACAAAGGAGGACACAAATAACCTCCCAGAGATGCTGGGGAACATAGGGTCTGATGAAAGGGTGGAACTGAAAGAAATCAGTATTGGTAGGGAAATGCTGTTAGGAAAATTGATGGGACCTAGGCCGATAAATCCCCAGGGCCTGATAATCTACATCCTAGGGTACTTAAGGAAGTGGCCCTAGAAATAGTAGATGCATTGCTGGTCATCTTGCAGAACTTGATAGACTCTGGAACAGTACCCATGGATTGGAGGGTAGCTAATGTTACCCCACTATTCAAAAAAGGTAGTAGAGAAAAAGCGGGGAATTATAGACCGGTAAGCCTGACATCGGTAGTGGGGAAAATGCTAGAGTCCATTATAAAATATGTAATAGCAGGGCACTTGGAAAGCAGTGACAGGATCGGACAAAGTCAACATGGATTTACAAAAGGTAAACCATGCTTGACTAATCTACTGGAATTTTTTGAGGATGTAACTGGTAAAATAGATAAGGGAGAACCAGTGGATGTGGTGTATCTGGACTTTCAGAAGGCTTTCGATAAGGTCCCGCATAAGAGATTAGCGTGCAAAATTAAGGCACATGGGATTGGGGGCAAGATATTGACTTGGATAGAGAACTGGTTGGCGGACAGAAAGCAAAGAGTTGGAATAAACGGGTCATTTTCCGAGTGGCAGGCAGTAACTAGTGGGGTACCGCAAGGATCGGTCCTAGGACCCCAGCTGTTCACAATATATATTAATGATCTGGACGAGGGAATTGGATGTAATATCTCCAAATTTGCAGACGACACAAAGCTGGGTGGGAGGGTATGCTGTGAGGAGGATGTCGTGAAACTCCAGTACGATTTGGACAGGTTGGGTGATTGGGCAGAAACATGGCAAATGCACTATAATGTGGATAAATGTGAGGTTATCCACTTTGGTGGCAAAAACAGGAAGGCAGATTATTTTTTGAATGGCAATAGATTGGGAGAAGGGGAAGTGCAAAGAGACCTGGGTGTTCTTGTGCACCAGTCGCTGAAGGTAAGCATGCAGGTGCAGCAGGCGGTTAAGAAGGCAAATGGTATGTTGGCCTTCGTAGCAAGAGGGTTCGAGTACAGGAACAAGGATGTCTTGCTGCAGTTGTACAGGGCCTTGGTGAGACCGCACCTTGAGTATTGTGTGCAGTTTTGGTCGCCTTATCTGAGGAAGGACGTTCTTGCCATGGAAGGAGTGCAGCGAAGATTCACCAGGCTGATACCTGGGATGGCAGGAATGACGTATGAGGAGAGATTGTGTCGATTGGGCTTATACTCACTGGAGTTTAGAAGATTGAGAGGGGATCTCATCGAAACCTATAAAATTCTGTCAGGCCTGGACAGACTAGATGCTGGAAGGATGTTTCTGATGGCCGGGGAGTCCAGAACCAGGGGTCATAGTCTAAGGATAAGGGGTAAGCCATTTAGGACTGAAATGAGGAGGAATTTCTTCACCCAGAGAGTGGTGAACCTGTGGAATTCTCTGCCACAGAGGGCGGTGGAGGCCAGTTCATTAAATATATTCAAGAAGGAGTTAGATATATTTCTTAAGGCTAAAGGGATCAAGGGATATGGGGAGAAGGCAGGGACAGGATACTGAATTTGGATGATCAGCCATGATCGCATTAAATGGCGGAGCAGGCTCGAAGGGCTGAATGGCCTACTCCTGCTCCTATCTTCTATGTTTCTATGTTTCTATGTTTCTTCGAAATAATGCCATGGAATCTTTTACATCCACTTGAGAGATCAGATGGGGCCTCGGTTTAACATCTTATCTGAAAGACGGCACCTCTGACAGTGCAGCACTCCCTCAGCACTGCACTGGAGTGTCAGCCTAGATTTTCTCAAGTCCCTGGGCCACGGCTGACACTAAATTGAAAAATTGATTGGAAAAGGGGAAACCCGGGCTGATTTTTTTTCTCATGCCAATTGTTCTCAGTGCCTCCCTGGCTGAGGTGAGCTAAGACAGCTCAGACCAGTGATCTCCTCTGTGACTCAGTACCACACCAGGCAATGTATTGACCCCCTTAAGCTGAAAGAATCCTAAAAACTTGCAATTAAAATAACTGCAGTACAGGGTAAGAGGGGGAGCCAATCGTTGTGATATCAGCACTGTTGATGGAGAGCTTTTCACTGCTATAGCTTACATCTTCTTTAGGGAGGCAGAGTGAGTGGCGGTGACTGGAAACTGACAGCTTCTATAAATAGCTGCGAGCCTGAAGCGAACGGTCTATTAAATGGGAAGTTAGATGCAATGTTAGAATGTGAAACTCGCTACCTCAGGGAGTAGTTGAGGCAAATAACATAGATGCATTTAAGGGGAAGCTAGATAAGTACATGAGGGAGAAAGGAATAGATGGATATGTTGATGGGGTGAGATGAAGTAAGGTAGGAGGAAGCTCGTGTGGAGCATAAACACCGGCACAGACCCGTTGGGTCGAATGCCTGTTTCTGTGTTGTAAAATCTATGATTTATTTTCTTTCTCACACTGGCTCTACCAGACCTATCTTGGCGCCATGGCTACAACCTCCGCAGCTTGACTGACTGCACTCACTTTGGTATTGACTGAGGGGGCGCTCACACCGTGATAGGCACTGCTCACTGCTGCAAGTTTCACCTGCCATTCCTTCCTGGCGTGGGAAAGGGTTGAAAGGGATTGGTACCTTGGCAAGTACGTGGTGCTGCCACAGGTGGCAGTACCCGGCAGCGTCCATCGCCCAATCTGGGCACTGCCGACGGTGTCCAGGGCCCGAGTTTATGTGGGTCCCCCTGACAGGCTGTGATCATCAGTTAGGCCTGAAAAAGCACCCGGGCCTGCTCCTACTGGCTGCTCCTACATGTCAAGGTTCACCAGAATGGTCAGCTCTGGTGGCTTGATTTTACTGAAGGAAATAAAACTATTTTTTTTTAATTCCCCGGGGTCTGGGGTATTTAAACCTCTGGAGGGAAATGAAATAAGGAATGGGGCCTGCTAATGTTTTGTAAATGTGTGTCGTGATAATGGTACTGCATCGCTTGTGTGATGCCAGTAATATTCTGTTCATCCAACAAGGTGGTGGGGTGGCGGGGGTGATTCCTCTTTAAATAATTTCAGCGACCGGCGGTAAACACAGAGTTCAAAGTGCAACTGGAATCACTAAGGAAACATGACCATTTCACCTCTGCATTGTGGTATTTGTACGCACAGCAGGCTGGCATTTGGGAAGCAGCCAAAGAATCTGAACAATTCCTCTAATGTTGCATGTGAACCGGGAGGCAAATACACTGGGGTATTGATTAGGAATCTGTGGCCTCACTGTAAAGATTTCACTGAGCAGGCCTGTGGAAAACCAAAGGAAGAGCTCCCCAATGGTACAATTAGGAAAGGCACCTCCTGAACTGAGCCATACAGCGCAGAAGATCCCAAGTTCCATCTCGCTCATCCATCACAGCTTCACTTGCCGACCTACACTGGCTCCCGGTCCAGCGCTTCCACTTTAAAATGCTCATCCTTGTGTTCAAGTCCTTCCATGGCCTCATCCCTCCCTACCTCACCAGCCCTACAACCCTCCGAGATCTCTGTCCTCCTCCAATTCTGGCCTCTTGCGCATCCCCGATTTTCATCGCTCCACCTTTGCCGGCCGTGCCTTCAGCTGCCTAGGCCCTAAACTCTGGAATTCCCTCCCTAAACTGTGGTGTATGTGCCTTTAAGAGCCCCAGGTGTGCTGTAATGCCGGTAATTGCCACTCGGGCTATATAAGCCTGTATATTGTGTATATCCGTTAGAACCCTCCCCCAGACTTTGCTTAGTAAATACCTATGAACCAACTCCTGTCTTCAGTGTCTTTATCAACACACGGACACTACAGTGGCGACGAAGTGGAAACGGACTTACCTGCAATTCGGCAGCACCTCAAGGACATCGATTCCTCGGGCGTCCAGAAGACTCAAGGAAGTGAGAGAAGCTGTGGTTTCACCAGCTGGCCAAGCTGGTGGCAGGTACTGCGCTAATCCTTCCTGGGCGTCAGGCTGGGGCTCCAGCGGCTGACTCTACAGCTCAGACAGGCAGCAAAATCGGAGGTAAGCAATAACGGACTGGGAGGGAGCACTCGGGAGACGGCCGGCGCGGCAAGCAGGTCAGCGTTCAGACCTCCGGCGGGAACGAGTCTCCAACAGTAAATAAAAAAAAAGAGAACGAAACCGCAGTAAACAGCGTTGTTATCGGCAGCAGCGGCGGGAAAGCGCAGGAAGCGCCATATCTTTGCTACAGAAAAGAAAAAAAAGCGCGGGAAGCGCCATATCTTTTCTGAAATGCCTAAGTCTGGTAATATTGATGCTTTTGATAGCGAAATAGAGGATTGGACCACATACGTGGAAAGAGTAGAGGTATATTGCACTGCAAATGGAATAGAAGATGAAAAAAAAGCTTCAGTACTTCTGAACTTAATGGGCGCGAAGACATACGGGCTGTTACGAAATTTAATCACTCCAGCCAAACCAAAGGACAAGAATTTTAAAGAAATTGTTGATACCCTGCAGGAGCACTTAAACCCAACACCGCTGCTGATAGCGGAACGATTCAAGTTCTTCAAGAGAAATCAACACAAGAATGAAAGTAACGCTGATTACCTAACCGAATTAAGAAAGCTATCAAAGTACCTGTACTGCCAATTCGGGGCAGGACTATCAGATTGTCTTCGAGACAAATTCGTTTGCGGTCTCTTAAGTGAAGGAACACAAAAAAGACTGCTTTCTGAAAAAGATTTAACGTTGGACAAAGCTTTCAGTATGGCTGTATCATACGAAGCAGCAGCAAAAGATGCTGCAGAGATACAACAAAAGACACAGGACTTCGGCACCCATGAAATGACACAGGGTTTCGAAAGATGTTATCGCTGCGGCAGATCCACCCATAACCAGAGGGACTGCTGGTTCAAGGAAGCATGCAAGCAATGCGGAAAGATTGGACACATTGCATGGGTATGCCGATCTGGACAAAATAAATCCAATGACAGAAAAAAAAAAATCGATAAAGAAAAGTACAGGAAGGTACACATGATGACGGACAGTAGCTCCGAAGCGACTTCGAAAACAAGAGACTAAGCTGTCTCAAATTACATAATGTACTTGCCAAAGATGATTACCAAACCATTTGGGTTACCCTCACAATAACAGGGTCCCCAGTTAAAATGGAGCTAGATACAGGATCAGCTCTAACCGTAATAAATCGACGGGATTACGAGCGGCTATTTCTGCATATACCTCTAAAAGACACATCCATTATCTTAAAAACATATACGGGGCAGAAAGTATACCCCAAAGGAAAAATAAGGATGCCTGTTGTATACAACGGCAAAGAAATACAAAAGTTGTATTTATACATTCTACAAGATGGTGGTCCACCGTTGTTGGGACGTGAATGGATCAGGAAGATACGTTTAGACTGGCACTCCATTCAGGCACTGACGGTGACCAGTAAGGAAAAAAACAATGATGACATCATACCTGAACGATTAAAAGACACCTTGGCCAACTCCAAAGAAGTGTTTCAAGAGAAACTAGGAACCTTCAAAGGCATCACCGCCTCAATAACAGTGGAAGATGCAGCAATTCCCAAATTTTTTAAGGCAAGACCGGTGCCATACACCATACGTCCAGCAGTCGAGGCAGAGCTGGAGAATTTGGAAAAAGCAGGCGTATTATCCAAAATAGATTGGAGCGAATGGGCAACACCCATCGTTCCAGTAATGAAAAAAGCATTGAATAAAGATAAATCTGAAGAACAGAGAAAAATTCGCATCTGTGGTGACTTCAAGGTGACTGTAAACCCGGTCCTTCACACAGTACAGTATCCTCTTCCGAGGA
Source organism: Somniosus microcephalus (assembly GCF_052327205.1). NCBI lineage: Eukaryota > Metazoa > Chordata > Chondrichthyes > Squaliformes > Somniosidae > Somniosus > Somniosus microcephalus. The sequence goes on from NC_141011.1 coordinate 26,647,804, forward strand.
TAGAAGATATTTTCGCCTCACTATCCGGAGGGAAACGTTTCACCAAAATTGACTTGGCACAGGCATATCTACAGATGGAGGTTGAGGAGGCCTCTAAAAAGTATCTCACGATAAACACACACAAAGGCCTGTACCAGTACAATCGACTGGTTTTTGGAGTAGCATCAGCTCCAGCTATCTGGCAAAGAGCTATGGAGCAAGTCCTGCAAGGGATTCCGGGGACTCAATGCTACCTAGACGACATCCTTATAACAGGAGAAAATGACAACGAGCACCTTGCCAATTTGGAGCAGGTGCTCACTAGGCTGAAAGAACGGGGCCTATGAGCGAATCGCCCCAAGTGCGAATTTTTCCAAAATCAGATATCATATTGTGGCCACATAATTAATAATGAAGGGTTGCATAAGTCACCTGAAAAAATTGAAGCGGTTATAAAAGCCCCAGCACCTGAAAATGTTTCACAATTAAGGTCGTTCCTGGGATTAATAAATTACTATCATAAATGTTTACCGAACTTATCAACTCTTCTACACCCTCTTAATGAACTTCTACAAACAGGAGTGATTTGGAAATGGAACGAAGACTGTAAACGTGCCTTCCATAAATGCAAAGACTTAATCACATCCGAAGAAGTTTTGGCTCATTACAACCCATCACTGCCAATCAGACTGGCGTGCGATGCATCCCCTTACGGCATAGGAGCAGTATTATCCCATAAATTCCCTGATGGCTCAGAACGGCCGATAGCTTTTGCGTCACGCTCATTAAACTCAGCTGAGCGTAACTGTGCCCAAATCGACAGGGAAGCACTCAGCCTGGTATGGGGAGTGAAGAAATTCAACCATTACCTACACGGACAAAAATTTACCTTGTTGACTGACCATCAACCCCTCATCTCCATATTCAACCCTAAAAAAGGTGTTCCCATTATGACAGCGCAAAGGCTACAGAGGTGGTCCCTTTTTCTAGGGGCACACCAATACAACATAGAATACAAAGGGTCAAAACAGCATGGGAATGCTGACGGTTTATCGCGCCTACCGTTGCCAACGGTAGAAGAGGCACCTGCAGTAGACCCAGTAGAGATGTTCCACTCTACCATGGTGGAATGTCTACCAGTGACAAATTCTGCCATTGAAAGGGAGACGAGAAATGACCCGACTCTCTCACGGGTCTACGATTTAACAGTGAAGGGATGGCCAGCACATGGCGAACCACTGTTGCCAGCATTCTCGCAAAGAAGAGAACAGCTGTCAGTGTGCCGAGGAACCTTGATGTGTGGATCTAGAGTGGTGATTCCACCCAAACTCCAGGATAAAGTGCTAAAGGAGCTTCACGAGGGGCATCTGGGTGGAGTGAAAATGAAGAACCTAGCTAGGGCGTTTGTATGGTGGCCAGGTATCGATGGAGACATCGAAGAAATGACCAAGAGCTGCCTAGGATGCCAGAAGGTCCAAAACGCTCCACCACAAGCCCCTCTACATCCATGGGAGTGGCCCTCATCTCCCTGGCAAAGGGTGCACATCGACTTTGCTGGTCCATTTACGGACTCAATGTTCTTAATCGCGGTTGGTGCACACTCCAAGTGGCCAGAGGTAATAAAGATGTCCTCCACCACCACGGAAAAAACCATCACAGTATTAAGGACCATATTTGCCAGGAATGGGCTGCCGGAACAGATATGTTCTGATAATGGACCGCAATTTGTGTCCGAAGAATTCAGAAAGTTCTTAAAAAACAATGGGGTTAAGCACTACACGTCCGCCCCATACCATCCCGCCACCAATGGATTGGCTGAAAGGTTTGTCCAGACCTTCAAGAAGGCCATAAAGGCCATGGGTAATGAAGACATAAAACTTCAACACAAGGTGGACAACTTCTTATTCGCATACAGGAATGCAACACATATGGTTACCAACCAAACTCCCGCCATGATGTTCTTCAATAGAAACCTAAGATGCCGGCTGGATTTGGTCAAGCCCAACATCAGAAGGGACGTGGAGAACCGGCAGTTTCAAGGCATGAATGAAAGGCCAACTAGAACCTTCCAGATAGGTCAACAAGTTTTGGCCCGGGACTACTGTACCGAGAAATGGCAGCCTGGAACTATCTGCACACGACTAGGACCACTGATGTATACCGTGGACATCGGAGAAAGCATAATAAGGCGCCATGCTGACCAAATCATAAAGTCATCCGAAAAGGGACAACCTACACCACAACTCTATACATCTAACGATGAAGTAGAGATACCCATATCTACCTCCGATCCGGTGATACTGGAACCCGATGAACCCGACACTGGCATTCAAGCCGAATCAGCCTTGCCAGAAGAACCTACTACACCACCAGAAACTACTACACCCCCGAGGCGTTATCCGGACCGAGTCAGGAAGCCTCCTGAGAAACTAACTTATAATTAATTAACTACAGCCATGTATATTATTTTGCTTATAACATGTAATTAATAATTACTTAAAATATGATGTACGAGTTAGCTAAAAGGGGAGGAATTGTGGTGTATGTGCCTTTAAGAGCCCCAGGTGTGCTGTAATGCCGGTAATTGCCACTCGGGCTATATAAGCCTGTGTATTGTGTATATCCGTTAGAACCCCCCCCCCAGACTTTGCTTAGTAAATACCTATTAACCAACTCCTGTCTTCAGTGTCTTTATCAACACGGACACTACAGAAACTTCTCCACCTCTCTCACCACCTCCGTCCTCCTTTAAATTGCTCCTTGAAACCGACCTCTTTGACCAAGCTCTTGGCCACCTGTCCTATATCTCTTTCTGTGGCTTGCTTTCAATTTTCTGGCTGATTGAGTTCCTGTGAAGCGCCTTGGGAGGTTTTACTACATTAAAGGCACGCTATAGATGCAAGTTATTGTGGCTGTGTCTGGTTGACTCTACAGTGTTAGCTAGTTAAACACCAGCAGCAGCCCCGTGTACACGGCACCTCAATCCTCTTGACTTTGAGAATTGGGTGTGTCCCTATGGTGCATAAGTGGGCACTCTATATATTCAGCAAACAGAAAGTCTCTCTATGTGGATTGTCCAGTAGTTTGGTGTGGAGACTCTTCCGTATGATGAAGGGTTTTGGTGCGCGTCAGACACCCAGGTGAGCAAATAACGCACAACGATGCCTTTGAAGAATATCCTGGTGGCCCACCTGGCTGCTCAGTCTCCTGTGGGCCATGCAGACTAGGAAGGTTCGATCACCAGTCTGTGCTGAGTTCGTTGATCTCGGCTGGGACCAGTGCTACAATTAGCCAAAGTGCCCTAGGTTAGGGAGGGCGAAATCAGCCAGAGTTCCCACTCTTGATTGATATTCAGTGACCCCTGCTGGTGTGTGTGACTGTCAGGTGTGTGTGGGTGTCGTGTGTGTGTGGGTGGGTGCGGATATGGGAATGCTTCGGGTGGCCATGGGAATGCGCAGGCATCGGGTGGGTGCGGGTTGTCGGGTGAGCACGGGCATCAAGTGGGCGTGGTTGCACGCGGGGGTTGGGTGGATGTTGAGTGTGCACGGGCATTGGGCATTGGGTGGGGCGTGGGTGAGCACTGGTGTCTGGTGGTTGTGGATATGCATGGGCACCAGGTGGGCGTGGATTTCGGATGGGCATGGGTGTTCGGTGGGCGCGAGCATTGGTTGGGTGTTGGATAGGCGTCGGGTAGGTGTTGGGTGGACGTGGGTGTCAGGTAGGTATTGGGTGGGCATTGGTTGGGTGTTGGGTGGGTGTGGGCATCGGGTGAGGACAGGATCGGAATCGGCTGTGAAGACCATCACAGTCACTCCAGCAATAAATCAATGTCTTCAGCAGAGGGCCTGCAGAGTGAGCCTGCTTGTGGTCTCCACCCTCCTTTGGTGGTCGTGGGTTTTCTGCTACACTATTTTTTTTACTTATTGCACACTTGGAAGAATTTCAACAAACTGAGAGTCAGACAGCAGCTGAGTCAAATGTGATTGCTGACGCATGTAGACAGATTGCTGAATCACTCACGATGCAAAGCTGTTGAACTTAATCAGGTAACAGAGGAATGAGCACTCCTCTCTCCCTCCCTCTCTCTCTCTCCCCCCCTCTCTCTCCCTCCCTCCCTCTCTCTCTCCCCTCTCTGTCTCTCCCCTCTCTCTCCCTCCCCCTCTCTCTCCCTCTCTCTCCCCTCTCTCTCTCTCTCCCCCTCTCTCTCTCCCTCACTCTCTCTCCCTCCCCCTCTCTCTCCCTCCCCCTCTCTCTCCCTCTCCTCTATCTCCCCCCCTCTCTCCCTCCCCTCTCTCTCTCCCTCTCTCTCCCCTCTCTCTCTCTCCCCTCTCTCTCTCTCCCCCCCTCTCCCTCCCCCTCTCTCTCCCTCTCCCCCTCTCTCCCCCTCCCCCTCTCTCTCCCTCCCTCCCCCTCTCTCCCTCCCCTCTCTCTCTCCCTCTCCCCCTCTCTCTCCCTCCCTCTCTCTCTCCCTCCCTCCCCCTCCTCCCACTCTCTCCCTCCCCTCTCTCTCCCTCCCCCCTCTCTCTCTCCCTCTCTCTCTCCCTCTCTCTCTCTCTCTCTCTCTCACTCCCTCTCTCTCTCCCTCCCTCTCTCTCTCTCTCCCTCCCTCTCTCTCTCCCTCCCTCTCTCTCTCTCTCTCTCTCCCTCCCTCCCTCCCTCTCTCTCTCTCTCTCTCCCTCCCTCCCTCTCTCTCTCTCCCCCCTCTCTCTCCCTCCCCTCTCTCCCTCTCCCTCCCTCTCTCGCTCCCCCCTCTCTCCCTCCCTCCCTCTCTCCCTCCCTCTCTCTCTCTCCCCCCTTT